>NW_017731363.1:3168680-3174933 GCF_001890085.2 Hipposideros armiger
TTTTTTAAGGAAACTCAAAACAAAAGGCCTCCTTCCCCCACAAAATCTTCCAGGAAAATTACCTCCAAATTAAACCAAATTGCATAGAGCATGCTGGATGAAATTTAGATCTTCACTACTCAGTACAAAATGTCTACATATTTTGGCAAGTGTGATTGGGCTGTGATTATTTATTATATGTGGAAGGAGTAAGGGAGCTCTATGTGGCTTCCTTTATAAGGGCACTAATCCCAGCATGACAGCTCCACCCTCATGACCTAAGCACCTCCCAAAGGCTCTCACAAACCTGCTTAGAAGAAGAGCCATGGGAAACTACTCACCGGAAATAGATTAAGGTATCTTTGGAAAATCTCTTAACACTTTCAAGGCATTGGGATGCCATCTCACCCATCCGAAAATTTCCTCCAGCACCTTAAGTGGCTTCCCAGCATCCTGAAAAAGTGAACCAAGCTTCCAAAAGTATATGTCTTGCAGTTAGCTGACACTTCTGCCTGAGGTGCAACTGGTTTCAGGGGCCTTAGCTTCCTCCTGCTCGTCTTCCAGTATTTGTGGTAAAAGTTACAATTCTTTGGTAATTTGAAGACCTCGCCTCACAGCTGAGATATTAAATCATGACTCTATGAGGAGGTGAGATAGCAAGGATTTGGGTAGGAATGATCAGGTTTATAAATTACAGGTGCAAGAATTCATCCAATAGTATAAGTTACTACTCAACTTGGAAGAATCTAAGGGTCAGAGCCCCACAAAATATCATTCACATGGTGTACAAATGATAAACCAAGAGGAGTGATGCACTCATTTATAGGGCAGGTTCTAACATCTATAATTCTGCAACACAGGGCAGCTGGAAGCAAGTCTGCCCTCGCAAACCTGCTTAGAAGAAGCACTAATATTATTAGTTCTCCTCCTCATTTGTTCTTTAATATCGTATCATCAACTGATGCTTCAGAGTGTTCCCCTGCACCCAATACTGCCTTGATGTGAAGTGACTACGTAAAAGGTCATTGTTATTTTCTCTGCAGTTAGGTTGGCTCTGCGGTGCCAAAGTAAAGTGGAGAAATGATTATTTGATGTTAAATTATCATTTGGTTACTTGACAGTAAAGATCTCAAATTATTATTGTGACCCAAATGTCTCCTGGGGAATATAAATGAGGTCAAATTAATCCCCAAATCCTGGCTCTTAAGTGCAATAGTCTGAATGTTTATGGACCTCCAAAATTCATATGTGGAAATCCTAACCCCCAAGGTGATGGATGGTATTAGGAAGTGGGGCCTTTGGGAGGTGCTTAGGTCATGAGGGTGGAGCCTTGATGCTGGGAATTGTGCCCTTATAAAAGAAGCCACATAGAGCTCCCTTACCCCTCCCACCACGTAAGGATGCAGCAAGAAGTTGGCAGTCTGCAACCTGGAAGTGGACCTCTAGAACCCGACCATGGTGGAACCCTGATTTTGGACTTTATGGCTTCCTGAACTGTGGGAAATCAATTTCTGTTGTTTATAAACCATGCAGTTCCTGGTATTTTTGTTGTAGCAGCTCAAACAGACAGCTTTCTGGAAAAGCTCCCCCTCCCCCCTCAACCAAGTATTCCTGGATGTCCCTAGAGAGATTTCACAAGGAGCTCATGAACCAGTATGGCAGCTACGGGCCCCACAAATCCACTATGATCAAGTTTTCCTCCTCTCCTGCGATGGCTTCCCCTTGTCAGTGTCATTTAATCAAAAGTAGAGTGAGGGTCTATCCCAAGTGCTACTGCCACTGCTGAGAATCCCAACTTCCCTACCAAGTGCACTCTCTTGCCATGCTCACTAAGTGGTCCATGATGCAGTAGCAGAGAGACCTTCTGTTTGGGGCAGCAATCCAGAGAATGTTTCTCTTTTCCACTGTGTGTATTCTTTGTCACCTGAGCCCCAGATCAAAAATACTTGTGTTCAGTCTCATCAAAGTGCCCTATAAAATGGCTCCTTCTATGTTGGATCTCAATAATGCCTTTCTCCATTGAGACTCAAAACCATTTCGTCAAACCAAGAAAGAACAAAAGTCCTGCCTTCTACTCTCTTGTCCTCATTTCCAATTTATCCATCCACCTTTACCTGCACACTTCATGAACCTAACTCCTTTCTTCTTTCAGACATAAAACTCAAGAACTCAAGGACTCACAGACATCAATTCAGAGAAATACTGCTCACCGTACCACAACCCCTCTGCCCCGGTGGTAAGAGATTCTCTGTGAGATAGTGCATTCTTCATTGGCCTCAATCCTGTACTTGGCTTTGGCTGTTTAGACATGGTCTTAGATTCTTTAGAGCAGTGGTCTTCAAAATGGAGTGATCACTATAATACTTTGGGGTGTAGTGAGCAAATGTTAGAAGGATTAGGTAGATAGGTTTGGTTTTACCACTATTTAATAGATAAGACTTCCACCAGTGCTCTCTCTCAGTCTGCATAAGAAGGTCATATGTCCCATGTGTTTTTTTGAGGTGTCCTGGAGAAGGAGTGAATAGTTGACAATGGAGCCCTCATGTGATCATTCCTTTTGGCATATTGCAAAGTATTACAGTTTATATGTTTCTGGTTAGGTGGCATTACAAACTATGTTATCCAGTTTTAATTAATAACGCTCTCAAAATTGGTGAGTAACTTTAAAAATCCCTGCATAGAAACCATAAGTCAAGTTGCTACCATTAACCCAAGCTCACAAAAGCAGGGTAAAATGGCAGGGGCGACAATCCTCCCACCCTAGTAGTAGCTCAGTATCAGGCAGATTACGTAAAATACTGAATTTTAATCAGATTACTTAAACATGCAAAAAGCCAAGGAGATCATTTAAAATACGTTATTAATGATTATCTTCATCTGGAGTTACCCCCATACAGATCCAAGATGAGGATTTAGGTGCAAGGATCTTATTTAGAAGGTGATTCCAAGAAGCACAGTACCGGGAAGTGAGTTACAAAGGCAGGAAAGCCAGTAAAGGGTGTTGATGAGAGGATTACCACTTTAGGCACCCAGGACTCTGGCCTTCTGTGGACCCTCTGAGGGACTGTGTGGAACAAAACTGTCCCCCTGAGATGCAGGGAAGTTGGGGTATTTATCTACTGACTTGTGGGAGACCAGCTCCCACAAGTCCAGGGGTTCCCTTAGGTGGAGATGGAGTCGGCGAGGAAAGAACCCGGAGACAGAGAAGCGCTTTTCAAGAATTAATGTCTCACTTTATTTTTACAGCCTGTCCTTTTTATACTGGGCAGGTAACTATTTACGTCATTGAGCTGTTTTTCCCAAAGTTGTTTTTCCATGTTTAAACCTTTACCCATTAGGAAATTGTTTTCTACATAGTTTCAATGTTCCTTCCTTCCCAGGGTCCATTTTCTTTAGAAGTTTGCTTTTCACCGAATTTTACTTCCTCACGATGTTTCTTTTGCAGGGTACAGCCGGATCTGTTCTTCACTAATGACTAACTTATCCTAACTATGTATCAATTTCTTCCACTAATGGCCAGAGCTGAGTTCCTGCCTTGGCACTTAAAGGATGTTTACTACTTAGCAACTATTTCAAACATTACTGGCTAAACAGGATCTTTAAGAATTATAAGGTGCATAACTTGTCTATCACTAAGAATCTATCATTAAGAAACTAACAGTAAAACAGAATTATCATAATATGTCCAAAACTCACTTATTTAAAGAAAATAAAACAATCAATATAAGAAGGGGTGTCAGATCTTTTATCCTACTGGGGGCATCCAAAGGGGAATTTAAATTTTTCAAAACATAAAGCAGCATCTGTTTCTCAGCCAGAGCTTCAGGATTTGTCCCAATAGCAGTGTGATAGGCATGTCAGATACTGAGGTGCAGCCGGCTCCCAACACTGACTCTCATCTCTCATTGGTTGAGAGTCATTCTTGTGGTGTGTTTGTTAGGTCCCTAGCACTTCTGGCCTCCCTCGTGCATACTGATCACTCTTTAATAGTCAGAGAATGCTTACATGAAGAGAGACATGGAAATCTGCTACTTATTCAGGAAACTTCTTCAGATGACCATTAGAAGGGGCCTAGGGGATCAAGGTTGGGCCCTGAGTGTCAGGCAAATGAACCTTTTCTGTGACTGCATGCTACTTCTTGAGCTATTAGAAAATTATAGTAGGAAGCCATTACAAGAGGAAAGACTTTTAAAAATATTATTTTTTTTATCTTTTCCCCATTCTTTCAAAGTATATTTTTATGTATGTGATTTACTATGTATGCAATACTTTAGAGCAGTAGTACATAAATGTAATTTAGAAATAAATATATCTGTATTGGCAGTCCACACAGAAAATATTTTTATCATTACAGGTACCTGGATCAAAAAAGTTTTGGAGCTCATTCATCTCTGAGGGGTTGGAATCTCAGAATTGTTTATAGCACTAACCACAAATCCTGTTGAAATACCTCAGGCCAGAATAGAGTCAGAGAGCAAATGTCATACCTCCCCCCCCCTTTTTTTTCTGCAAGAGTGTCTTACAAAGGACTCTCTCCCTTTATTCTTACAGGACTCCTAGCAGCTTGGTTGGTTAAGTTCTCTGGGTATCATGGCATTTAAGAGCAGGTTGTCTCATAGATGAAAATGTCAAAATGCAGGGCTTGTGGTGGGAAAGAAGGTGAGAAAATTATAAAAGGAGATGGTCTTTAAAGATGGGGCCCTCACTTTGCCAATGGACCATGAGAGGAGATGAGTTCCCTCTCATGATGTTCATTTATGATGCTCTCTATGTTTTGAAGGATTGCTTCCCCAGGAAGTAGGGCAGGGGTGGATGGAGAGCTACAAGTTGATCAGATCGATCTTTCTGATTCACCATTTACAGACCTTTTGTGTTAGGTAGCCAGAACTGGGCCAACAAAGTTGTGGGGTTTTTTTAAAGATTTTTTTTTTATTGGGTAATTGGGGGGATGGGAACAGTGCTGGGGAATTGGGGGAAGGGGAACAGACAAGTTGCTGTCCTTTTGTTCTTCAATCTAGTTTTGGAGNCTATATCCCTGCCTTTTTCAGGGTCAATTTTTAGAAATCTAATGAAAGACTCAAACACACACACACACACACACACACACACACACACACACACACATGGGGTTGACGGAAATGTCATGACTCATGTTTGCTACAGATGGCACTAGTTCATTTTTGGAAGTACTAGAGTCATTCGCATCTATGTTATTACTATGTCATTTGACAGCTGACAATTCTAGCTTCATTTAAAAAAAATATTGAGCCATTTGGTTGAATTTTGGAGATTTTACCACAAGTTGAAGATGGAAGACCAAACTGTGCACTTTTGCCATATTTCACTGTTTTACTTCCATAAAGGGAAGAACGCGCATCAAGCTTGTGAAAAGTTGCATAAAGTTCATGATGACAATGCTCTACAAGAATGTCAGTGCCAGCGATGGCTCATGAAATTCTGTGCTGGTGATTTTGATCTCAATGACGCTCCTCGGTCAGGGAGGCCCACCGAGGTTGGTGACAACAAAATAAAGGCATTGATCGAGTCAAACCCAGGTTACACGATATGAGAGATTGCAGAAACACTGAACGTCCATCATTCAAGCATTCATGACCACCTGAAGAAGCTGGGATACGTGAGCAAGCTCGATATTTGGGTTCCACATGAACTCAAAGTTCATTTGATGGTGCGTATAAACAAACATCTGCAACATGCTCATTAAACATGAGGAAAACAATCCTTTTTTGAAGCGACTGATAACTGGTGATGAGAAGTGCTTGTTTACAACAATGTGGTGTGCAAATGATCTTGGTCCCGACATGATGATTCACCTCAAACGACATCAAAAGCAGACATTCATCAGAGGAAGGTTATGCTCTCAGCGTGGTGGCATTTTAAAGGTGTGTTTTTTGACCTCCTACCAAGGAACCAAACAATCAATTCAAATGTGTACTGTCGACAATTGGACAGTTTGAACGAATCCATCATCCAGAAATGTCCAGAGCTTGTTAATTGTAAAGGAGTTGTGTTCCATCACGACAATGCGAGACCACAAGTTTGATTACCCGTCAAAAATTATTGGAGCTTGGATGAGATGTGTTGCCACACCCACCATACTCACCTGACCTTGCACCGTCAGACTTCCACTTGTTTCACTTTCTTCAAATCTCCTTGCGTGGCATAATGTTCAATTCAGATGAGGCTATAAATCAGTACCTTGTTCAGTTTTTCGCAAATAAAGACAGGTCCTTCTATGAACGAGGAATTATGAAGC
>NW_017731363.1:3180198-3317699 GCF_001890085.2 Hipposideros armiger
AGGAAGGAAGGAAGGAAGGAAGGAAGGGAGGAATGAAGGAAGGAAGGAAGAAAGGGAGGAAGGAAGGAAGGAAAGGCAGAAGGGAGAGAGAGGGAGACAGGAGAGAGGGAGGGAAGGATATCGTTCTTGGCTTCCTTAAAAGCTAGCTAACCTTAGACAAGGCTGCACATGGGGATTGCCAAATGAAGTAGACAAACATGGAGACATCTCAAGAGCTGAGATCAAAGCCATTATGATCAGATAAGTATCCAGGAAGAGGTGGGATCTGAGCTAAAAAGTATTCTCAAACTTGAATATGCACTAGAACTGAACTATTACATCAGATTCCAGGGCCCCCACCCCCAGATATTCAGATTCAGTAGGTCTGTGCTGTGACCTGAACATTTGCATTTCTAAGAAGTTCCCAGGTGATGCTGATGCTGGTCCAAGGACCACACCTCTCTGAAGGATTTTAGAATATAGAAGTCTGTCAGGGCTGAGATGAGGAAGTGATAGGAAGAATAAGGTTGGGGAAAGTGGAAGACATGTTTAGGAGGATTGTGACATGAAGGGACTGTATAACAAAAGACTGGGAGAAAAGAATGTAAAGATCTGTCTGAAGATTTTCGAATTTATCTTAGGATTTTAACTGGGAGTTATTGAATGTGTCTGAGTAGTGACAAAACATGATGAAAACCTTATTTTAGGACTATTTAACCTGAAATATATTCTATGATGTGGAACAGGGGAGGGGAAGAGATGGATAAAAAAAGGACATGTAAGAGTTTGTGAATTTATTCAAGTTGTTTAAGAGTCTATTTTATAGACTGTTCTTTCCAAACAGAGGTGAGAAAAGAAGTGCTTCTTGGGGGGTTAAATTTTGGTAAGAATGTTGGGCCAGCATTCCTCTGAGAAAGGAAGACAGAGGCAAACAAATGGAATTTGAGATTTGGTCTTCCGTTATTCAAGTTTTCCTAAAAGGTGACAGCATGGAAATCCTCAAGTCTGCTCAGAATCTGTGCCAATTTGATGGGAGAATCTGCAGATTTTCAAGCAGTAAAATGATCCATGGTGGCCTTCAACCCAGGAGTGAGGAATTTTCTGTTTATAGTCTTGACTCAAAAAAGATACAAATTTGCCCCACCCTGGAAATGCATCACTAAGGGAGAATTTTCAGTGTTTAAAAATAACATCACATTGAAATTTTTTCTTTTCTGCCTCTGTGAAAATAAATGCAATGTATGTGACACTGATTCTACATTATGCAAAAGAACTGGGCTCTGAGGATAGACACATGCACACTCCATTGAGCATTAGCCAGGAGTTCTCCTCTAAGATGCTTTGGTCACATTGCTGTGAAGCAAAATCAGCATGGACCAACCTGAAAACCATCTGTTGGGAAATTTTGGAAAGGTAGATGAAAGGGGAGATGAGAGACAAGGGTGAAGACTTGGGAAGCAGTCTAAGGAAGCTCTTTCGATGATTTAAGTTATTATTTAACATTGATAGAACCGTTTTTGAGGTTTCAAGATAAGCCCACAGACCCTGCCTGAAGAAGCCTAGAACCAGCAGGAGGGTGGGTTCAGTTGAAAACAAACCTCTGGCATTTCAAAATGTCCCTGTTTCTTTGTTCTCTTGGGTTCCACCTCGCTGGGCAACCTTTCTTCTCCTCTGTGGTTTTTCTCCCATTTCCTGCTTTTCTCCTTTTTCTTTAGCTTCCACCCAGCTCCCTATGGATTGAATAATAATTTAGTACAAGTTCAATTGTTTTCAAACTATTTTGCAATAAAATCTTATTGCTTTTGTTCTCTGTGGCTAGAGGGGTGGCGGCCTGGTATGACTACCCCAATTTTAAACACAGAAAAAATAGGGATAATGGATCAATTGATTTGCCAGGAATGAAACAAATGAGATTAGCACCCGTTACTTTTTATCCCAACAACTGAAATAAATACAAGAGCTAGATTGTAGCAATTATTTGGGAAAGCACTGGAAAACATCATTCTTTGTGATTCTCATATAAATTAATATGGTAACAGAGAAGACAGCTATGCCAGTTTTTAATTCAGTAGAGGTTTTGAACATATTTTTAAGTCCTTTGTCGCATCCCCAGTTTTCTCTTGCACAAAATGGAGCTAATACAATAATTAGTATCTACCTTATAGGGTGGTTGTAAGGATTAAATGACTTGAAACATGTCAAGCACTTAGAACAGTACATGGCATCTAATAAGCACTAAATAAATGTTTTATTATTGTTGCTGCAATAGCATCAACAGTTTATTTTAAAGTGACAGCCTCAATATTCAAATCTTCTAAAAATTTATACCTGACAATGCCTAAACACAAAGGGATAATAATGGTTTGCCAGAGAACCTTATTAGAAAATAAGGGGTGCAGGTTGAGTTAATGATTGGTTCACCACTCTCCCAGAACATTTTGATAATCGAACCTTTCATTTTAGATGATTCATATCTGGGCTGGTTGTGTCTATGAGAAAATGGAGCCCAAATGCTGCAGGTGCCATCCTTGCTCCTACCTACCTGCACCTCATTGAAGTAAGAGCTATTTCCCATCCATTAAGAGGCCAAGAGTGTACTGTGGTTGGGTTCTGGTGTGAAACCAGAGTTATCTGTGACTGCTAAGGCAGTTGATCCTGCTTGTCACACCTATGTCAGCTCTGAAATATAAGCCCCATAGATAATCGCTCCCCTCTCTACTCTCAGCCAAGGATTTCTTTGCTTTTCCTTTTCCTATTGCTCTTCCTATCCCTCCCAATCCTTTACACAGTGTCCGCTGGAACTCCAATGCCCCCTTCCATGGAAAGTAGCTCTGTGCACTGCCAGTCCTCTATCATCTAGTGCTAATTGCAATATGGCTCTCCCATGAAGCTCTATTTCCTAAAGCTCTTTTAGGCAGATGGTGTTTATTCTACTGGGTTTCATGGAGATTATCACCATCATCCACCTGTCCTCCCTCCAAACTATAGTTCTTCTACCTTTATCTAAAATCCTTTTGGGGAACTTCCACTTTTAGGAAGATGGGGAAGATGTACTTTTTTCTATTCCTCCCACTAAGTATAACTAAAACCCCTAGACATTATATATAAAACAAACACAAGAAGACCCTGAAAGGTGGAGAGATGAAGGCAGACTGGTTGAGGATCGCAGGACCTGAAGAAAAAGAGGGAGGTGAATTCACTGGATTTTCTTTTTGCCTCACATATTACAGAATTGGAGCTGAAGACACTGACAGTCTGGAATACAAACAGGTATAGACCGAAAAAGCCCAAACAAAAGCCTGCTCTCTCCAGCCAAAGTACCAGGAAATGGACAGCCTAGCAAGACAGAACCTTTAGAAAGTAACCACTTTACTGAAGCCAAAGACCACAGAAGTAACTGTAGTCTAGACATCCATGACTGTAACAACACCCCCACCCCGCACCAGGGTGGTGTCAGAGGAGGCTGAGTAAGGAGCTATGCCTTTCACCCCTGCTGGATGTTAACAAACACACTTCCCTTGCAGTGTTGGCAGACAGCATGTGGGAAGCTTGGACCCCATCCCCACCTAGCAGTAATGAGGCAACTCTCCCTCTCCTCTTCCCTACTTGGGTGATGTCAGAGGAAGCCTAGTGGAGAGTCAGGACTTTCATCACCACCCACTGGTAATGAGACAGCCACCACAGGGGTCAGCTATGTGAAGAGTTGGAACTCCCCTAAGATGACAATAGAGGCTGAGTGGGGAACCTGGACATCTACACTCACCTGGCAAAAACACAGCAGTACTCCTACATCTCCTGCCATAGCAGAGTCAGAGGAAGCCAGCTAAAGCAGAAAGTTTAAATAAGAGCCAGAGTATCATGACATAAATGTCTAGGTCTCAATAAAAAATATCACCCATCATACAAAGTACCAGGAAAATCTCAATTTGAATGAAAAAAACCCATCAATAGATGCCAGCACTGAGATAGCAGAGATGTTAGTATAATAAGACAAAGACTTAAAAGCAGCCATCATAGAACTGTTTCAGTGAGCAACTGCAAACAGGATTGAAACAAATGAAAAATTAGGAAGTCTCAGAAAAGAAAGAGAAGATATAAAGAAGAATCAAAATGAAAATTGTAGAACTGAAAATACAATAACCAAAATAAAATTCAGTGGATGGACTCAATAGCAGAATGGAGAACACAGAGGACAGAATCAATGAATTTGAAGAAAGAACAATAAAAATCACCCAGTCTTAAGAGAAAAACACTGAAAAACATGAACAGAGCCTCAAGGTACTGTAGGGCTATAACAAAAGATCTAACCTCTGGGTTATTGGAGTCCCCAGAAGAAGAGAAAGAGGATACAGTTGGAAAAGTGCTCAAAAAAATTATGGATGAAAACACTAAATTTCATAAAATTCATAAAACTACAGATTCCAGAAATTGACTAAACCCCGAATAGGAAAACCCAAACAAATCCACACCAAGTCATGTAATAGTCAAACTTCTCAAAGTTAAGCCAAAGGTAAATCTTCAAAGCGGAGAGAGAGAAACAACATATTTCCTATAGAGGGAAACAATTCAAATAATAGCAGATGTCTCATCAGAAACCATGGAAGCCAGAATAAAGTGGCACAATATTTTTCAAGTGTCGAAAGAAAAAAGAACTGTCAATCAAGAATTTTATATACAGTGAAAATACCTTGCAAGAATGAAGAGGAAATCAAGACATTCTCAGATGAAGAAAAACTAAGAAAACTGAAAACAACCCAGATGTCCTGCCAGTATAACTACCTTAAAAGAATGGCTAAAGGAACTTCTTTTTTTTTTTTACTTTTTCTTTTATTATAATTTTATTATTATTATTATTAGTTTCAGGTGTACAAAACAGTGCGATAGTTATCTTTTTCACCTCTCACAAAGTGACAACCCTCCTCCCCTCATCCTCTGTCCCCCCCACCCCCATTATCATACTTATCTATTAAAATTCCACTGACTCCATTCCCACACTATACTCCACATCCTATGACTGATTATATATGTATTAAATTATAGTTGACATATAATATTATTCAATGGCAGCTTCAGATGTACAGTGCAGTGGTCAGGCCTCTACACCGTCTATGAAGTGGTCTCCCTAACAAGACATGAGACCATCTGGCCCCCTAAAAAATATTTGCAACATTATTGATTACATTCCCCAAACTGTCTTTTCTATCCCTGAGGCAATATTGTAGATACCAATTTATGTTGTCTCGTCCCTTCCCCTTCTCCCTCCTCCCCACCCCCATCCCATCTAGCAATCATCAGTTTTTCCTCTGTGTCTCTGAGACTATTTCTGTTTACATTACTCATTTATTCAGTTCTTTAGATTCCACGTATAAGTGAGATCATATGGTATTTGTCTTTCTCTGACTGACTTATTTCACTTAACGTAATGTTCTCTAGGTCCATCCATATCGTTGCAAATGGTAAAATTTCCTTCCTTATGGCTGAGTAATACTCCATTGTGTAAATGTGCCACAGTTTCTTAATCCACTCATCTACCAATGGACATTTTAATTGTTTTAAAGGAACTTCTTTAAACAGAAAAGATGAAAAAGAAGGAGTCTTAAAACATCAGAAAGGAAGGAAGAACAACAGAGTAAAAATATGTAAATGCATTTTTCCTTCTCTTGAGTCTTCTAAATTATGTTTCACGATTGAAGCAAAAATCACAAACACTGTCTGATGTGTTTCTAAATGTATGCAGGGAAAATATTTAAGACACTTATATTATAAACTAATGAGGGTTAAGGGAGGTAAGGTTTCTGTACTTCACTAGAACTTGTAAATGCCTAGTAAACTGTGATAAGTTATATATATTTAATGTAATACCTAGAGCAACTACTAAAAAAGCTATACACGGATACACTCAAAAACACTACAGATAACCCAAAATTGATTCTAAAAAAAATGTTCAGGTAGCCCATAAGAAAGCAGGAAAAACAAAGTAGAGATGATAAAAATAGAGAACAAAATTATAAAATGGCAGACTTAAGCCTTAACATACCAATAATTACATTAAGTGTAACTGGTCTAAACACATCAATTGAAAAATAGAAATTGGCATAGTGAATTAGAAGTCATGACACAACTATATGTTGTCTATAAAAAACTAACTTTAAATATAATGGTATAGGTAGATTGAAAGTAAAAGGATGGAAAAATATATACCATGCAAACAGTTAAAAGAAAGCAGAAGTGGCTATATTAATATATTAGATAAAGTAGACTTCAGGGCAAAGAAAATGACCAGAGACAGAGGGGGGCATTACATAACAATAAAAGTCAACACCCCAAGCACAAGTAACAGTCTTCAATGTAGATGCACGAAATGACAGCTGCAAAATCTGTGAAGCAATAAAATGATATAACTGAAGGGATAAATAGACAAATCCACAACCATATTTAGAAATTAAAATACCCCTTTCTCAACAATTGATATAACATCTAGACAGAAAATCAGGAAGGACATAGAACTCAACACTATTACCAACCAGCAGGATCTAATAGATATTTATTTATACAACACCCCACCCAATGACAGAATAATACATATTCTTTTTAAGTGCTCATGAATCCTTTACCAAGATATACCATATCTGGGCATAAAACAATTTACTTAAAAGAATTGAAATAACACAGAGTATGTTCTCCAGTCATAATGGATTCAAACTAGAAATCAATAGCTGCAAGATAACAGGAAAATCTCCAAACAGTTGGAAATTAAACACACTTTTTAAAAAATAACTTTTTTAGTTATAGTCAACATTCAATAATATTTTTTTAATTAAAATTTATTGGGGTGACAATAGTTAGTAAAGTTACATAGGTTTCAAATGTACAATTCTGTAATACATCATCTATATTCAATATTATTTTATATTAGTTTCAGGTGTTCAGCATAGTGGCTAGACATTTATATAATTTATGCAGTGATTGCCCAATTAGTCTAGTACCCACCTGGCACTATACATTGTTGTTACAACATTGTTGACTATATTTCCTATGCTGTACTTTACATCCCCATGATTATTTTGTAACTACCAATTTGTATTTCTTAATCCCTTCACCTTTTTCACCAGTTCCCTAATTTCCCTCCCCTCTTGCAATCATCAGTTTATTCTCTGTATCTATGAGTCTGTTACTGTTTTGTTTATTCATTTATTTTCGTCTTTAGATTCCACATATAAATGAAATCATATGGTATTTGTCTTTCTCAGTCTGACTTATTTCACTTAGCATAATACCCTTTAGGTCCATCCATGTTGTTGCAAATGGTAAGATTTTGCTCTTTTTTATGGTGGACTAATACTCCATTGTTATAAATGTGCCACATCTCCTTTATCCAATTGTCTATTGAGGGGTACTTGGGTTGCTTCCATATCTTGGCTATTGTAAATGGTGATGCGTTGAACATAGGGGTGCATATATCTTTTTCAAATTAGTGTTTTTGGATTTCTTCGGATAAATGCCCAGAAGTGGAATTGCTGGGTCACATGGTAGTTCTATTTTTAATTTTTTGAGGAACCTCCAAACCATTTTCCATAGTGACTGCACCAATTTGCAGTCCCATCAACAGTGTGAGTATTTTTCTTTTCTCTGCATTCTCACCAACATTTGTTTGTTGATTTATTGATGATAGCCATCCTGACAGGTGTGATCCATGTGTTAAAGGGGAAGTCTCAAAGGAAATTAAAAAAATACATTGGACTGAATAACAATGAAAATATACATATCAAAATATGTGAGACCTAGCTAAAGCTGATAGGGAAATTTATAGCATGAAATGTTTACATTAGAAAAGAGGAAAAGGCTCAAATCAGTAATATAAGCATGCACCTCAAGAACCTAGAAAAAGAAGGGCAAAATAAACCCAAAGCTAGCAGAAATAAGGAAATAACAAAAATCAATAAAATTGGCAAAAGAAAAACAATAGAAAAAAATCAATGAAACAAAAAACTGTGTTGTGTGTTTTTTTAAAAATCATTAAAATTGGCAAACCTCTAGCAAGACTGACAAATAAAAAAGAGTGAATATACAAATGACCAATATCAGGAATTAAACAGGGGTTATCACAAAAGCCTCTGCCAACATCAAAAAGATAATAAGGAAATACTATGGAAACTCTACACATGCACATTTGACTACTTATATGAAATAGACCAAGTCGACAAAAAGTACAAACTAATACAACTCACCCAATAAAAAATAAATAATTTGAATAGCCCCATAACTGTTAAAGAAATTGAATCTATAATTTTAAAACCTCCCCAAAAAGCAATCCCCAGGCCCAGATTGTTTCATTGGAGAACCTACCAAATGTTTAAAGAAGAGTTAACACCAATTATATGCAACCTTTTCCAGAAAATAGAAGAGAAACACTTCGAATTCATTTTATTAAACTAGTATTAGCTTGAGACTAAACCAGATAAAGATAGTACCCAAAAATGTATATCTCTCATGAACATAGATACAAAAATCTTTAACAATATCTTAGTAAATAAATTCACCAATATACAAAAAGCATTATACACTGTGACTAATTGGGACTTATTCCAAGGATGCAAGGCTTGTTCAAATGCAAAAATCAATCAATGTAATCCACCATAATAACAGGCTAAATAATAAAAATCATATGATCATATCAATTGATTCAGAAAAAGCCTTTGGCAAAATTCAACACACATTTTTTTATAAAAGAAAAATCTCAGAACTAGGAATAGAGGGGAACTCCCTCAACTTGATAAAGAACATCCAGCAAAAAACTATAGCTAATATTATATTAATGATGAAAAACTGAGTGATTTCCCCCTCAAATCAGGAAGAAGGTAAAAATGTTTGCTTTTACCATTCTTATTCTACATAGTACTGGAAGTTCTAGCCAGTGTAATAAGGAAAGGAAAAGAAATAAAAGGCATGGAGCTTGGAAAGAAAGAAATGAATCTGTCCCTATTTGCAGATAACATGATTGTCTATGTAGAAAATCTGAAGAACTCTACAAAATACTCCTAGAATGAATAAGCAGGATACAAGGTGAACATACAAAAGTCAATCACATTTCTGTATACTAGCAATGAACATATGAACACTGAAATTAAAAATACAATGCCATTTACATTCCCTTAAATAAATTAAATACTTCTGTACAAATCTAACAAAATGTGTGTGGGACTTGTATGCTGGAAACTACACAACACTGATGAAAGAAATCAAACAAGATACACATAAATGGAGAGACATACCTTGCCCATGGGTTGAAAAACTCAACATAGAAAAAATGTCAGTGCTCACCAAATTGGTATACAAGTTTAATGCAATTCCTATTAAAATTCCAGCAAGATTTTTTGTAGCTATAGGTATGATTGTTCTACAATATATATGGAAAGGTAACGGAACTAAAATAGGTAAAACAATCTGGGAAAAGAAGAATAAAGTGGAAGAAATAAATACTTAACATTAATGCTTATTAAATAGCTACCATAATCAGAACAGTGTGGTTGGCAGAGACATAGACACATAGATCAATGGAACAGAGTAGAGAACCCACAAGTCCACCCACATACATATGCCCAAATGATTTTTTGGTAAAGGTGCAAAAACAATTCAAAAGAAGACAGCCTTTTAAACAAATGGTGCTGGATCACAAACTTAAATGAAAAATGTAAAACTATAAAACATTTTAGAAAAAAACATAGCAGAAGATCTTTGCTAGATATAGCCAAGAAATTCTTAGACTTGACACCAAACCCATAACCCATAAAATGAAAAACTGATAAATTAGACTTAATCAAAAGTAAGAACTTTTGCTCTGTGAAAACCCTGTAGGACGATGCAGGGGGAAGCTACAGACTGGGAGAAAATATTTGCAGACCACATATCCCAAAAAAGGACTATTATCTAGAATATATAAAGAATTCTTAAAACTCAGCAGTAAAATACAAACAATCCAATTAGAACACGGGCAAAAGACATGAACAGGCATTTCACTAAAGAGGGTATACAGATGGCAAATAAGCACAAGAAAAGGTGTTCAACATCATGAACCATTAGGAAAATGCATATTAAAGTCCCATTGCGATATCACTACACCCATCAGAACAGATAATATAAACAACACTGACTTCAAATACTGACAAGGATGCAGATAAACTGGATGACATATAAACTATTGGTGGGAATGTAAAATGGCACAGCTACTTTTGAAAATAGTTTGTCAATTATTGTTTTAAAAAATGAAACATACAACTATCATATGATTCATACTGGGCATTTATCCCAGAAAAAATGAAAACGTATGTTCACACAAAACCTGTACATGCATGTCCATAGGTGCTTTATTTATGATAGCCCCAAACTGAAAACAACCCAGATGTCCTACCACAGGTGAATGGTTAAACAAGCTATGGTATACTCAGCAATAAAAAGGAACAAACTATTGAGACTCACGCACAAAACTTGGGTGAATCTTCAGGGAATTACGTGAGTAAAAAAAGCCAATTCCCCAAATTATCATACAAAGCTGTATGATAACATTTATATAACATTTTTGAAGTGACAAAATTTTGGAAATGGAGAACAGAGTAATGGTTGCTGGTGGTTAGGGATGGGGTAGAGGGGCGGAAGAAAGGCAGGCGTGATTATAAAAGGGCAATAGAGGGGTCCTTGTGGTGATGGAACGTTCTGCATCTTGACAGTATCAATGTCTGTATCCTTGCTGAGATATTGTACTGTAGTTTTGCAAGATGTTTCCATTGGGGGAAACACAGGACTTCTCTGTATTATTTTTTAACTGCATGGGAATCTACAATTATCTTAAATAAAAAGTTTAATTTAATAAAAACATAGAAAAGTAAACCTTGACTTTTGAAGTGGCTGTACAGCTCACTATCTCCCTTCATCACTGATAACTACCAGATGGCAGTCAATAGTGATTTGGGCTAGGGAGGAAGTGGTGGAAGTGGTGAGAAGTCGGTGGTTTCTGGGTGTATTTTGAAGGTAGAATCAAAAGGATTTGCTGATGGATCAAACATGTGAAATAAATGTAGGGATCCAAACATGACTTCAAATTTGTTCTGAGCCATCTGAATGATAGATGCATTATTTACTGAGATGGAGAAGACAGAAAGAGGAGCATGTTTGGGGGAAAGTTTGGAGCTTGATGTTGGATATATTGAGTTTGAAATTCCTAGTAAACTTCCAAGTGGAGATATACAGCAGGCAATTGGATACATGTGTCTAGAGTTAGGAAGAGAGGTTAGATCCGAAGAATCAAAGTGAGGAATCATCAACACATGGATAGTATTTCGTCATGAGTTTAGATAACATTGCCTAGGTAATAAGTAAAGGAGAGAAGCAGCCTGGATCTGAGCCCCGGGACTCCAAAGTTCAGAGGCCAGAGAAATGAGGAGAAAGCAGCAGAGACACAGAAGTAATGGCCAGTGAGAGACAGAACCATGAAAACATGGGGTTTGGGAAACCAAAGCTTAATTCTCTGACTGTCCCTCCTTCACCTTTTTCATGGACGTATTGGCCTCTGGTTTCACCCTCAGCCCTTTGAACCACCATGTATATTCAGGTTCTCCCCAAATGACTGTCTTCAGCATTGAGCTCTCCCTTGAAGTTCCATCTGTAAAAGCCATTGATTGTTGGACATTCTGTTGAGACAGCACCTGGGACCTGTTCCAGTTATTCATTAATGCCTAGCAAATCACCCATAAACTTGGTGGCTTCAAACAATAACAATAATTTATTATCTCTCACAGTTTCTATGGGCCAGGAACTTGAGATTGGCTTGGCTGGGCAGGTTTTGGCCCGGGATCTCTCAGATGGATGCAGATGGTGGGGGCTGAAATCATCTGAAAGCTCACTCATTCACATAGTCTGGCACCTGGGCTAGGAAGACTCAAATCATTGGTGCAGGTACACCTCATCAATCTTGGAGTTATACAATACACAATGCAAGTGTAAGGTATGGCATTTTTAAACATAAACAAAGTGGTATCCATCACCCTCCAACTCTCTGAGCTGGCACAGTCTAATACATACCAGAACTCAGTGGTTTGGAACCAGAACCAGATGTTGGTTTTCCAGATACGGGACAGAATCTTACCAGACAGGATTGGATTATCCCTGTTTGTCTATCCCAGGCAATCTGTTCTTTTGGAATGCTATTGCACCAAAGCCAAAATGGTTTATCTCAAGCAGTAAAATCACTGTATTCCCCCATATGACGCATAACAGACAAAATTCACCATATTGACAATCCCTACAAGCCTCCCTGTGAGCTTTGGAGAAGACTGCCATTGCATGAGCATCTATGTACCAGGGTTAGCAGATGTTTCATTTTGCCAAGATCAACATTTCAGTTTCTATACCTGTTGTCGCATCCTATTTTTTAATAGTGCCCGCTTTACTCACTCTCAAGTGTTCTGGCTACCTGATAAATTACATATATAATTTCCTCCCCGAATCAGATTGTTTCAGAATTGGGCTGGAAGTGCAAATTATTTCTCCAGGAGGCAACAGACTGATGTGTCATCAAAGGGTTCTGAAAGAGAAACAAACCAGTTTTTCCCTGAGTACGGGGGCAGGGGACACCTAAGAGCCCAATGTTTTCAGTTTCGAAAGGAACTGCAGATAGAGACTAAATACAAAGTCATCACCTTTGTAATAGTAATAAGTAAAGCATGCCGAAGGTCTCCTAACCCATCTCAGCTTACTGATTAACTAGTGCTCTCCATTGGGAACAATACTGATGCCCAGGGCTTGAAACTGCTCATGGGAGAGGGCGACTCTAAGATGCCGGAATACTTCTGTTCCCACTGGTTGAATTGTACTATATTTAACAAAGAGTAAGCTAATTTCACACCCACCCACCCCCAACCTGTTTATACTTGTAGTTAACACTAGAATTCTGTAATCTAATTAGATGTGACCTAAATTGATTAAAAAAGACTAAAAATCCTGAAAATTATTGGATAGACTTGACTAACACAAGTTGCTGGGGATAAAAAATAGGGCTGTTGGTTTGGATATATTAGATTCAGGCGCAAAATATTAGGTGAGCATGACAAAACACTAGAGTCTATACTCATATTTCCTCACAAAATGTGAGAAAGTTGTAAGTTGTGGTTACTCAGCATCTTTTGAAAACCCTTCCTAGGTTTGGAGAATTTTCCTTCTCAAGTTAAAAGTCAGAATTCATTCTCCCAGCTTCCCTTGCAGCTTGGGAGCAGGCATATGACCCAGTCTTTACCAATCAGAATTGAAGGTGGAAGTGACTGGGCTCCATGGGGAGTTGGTTTGAGGGGTGGGTGGTGGAAGAAGGATCCATCTTTCTGGAAGGCAGCAGTGGCAGAGTTTTTGGCGTTCACTGGGGAGAAGTCTGCCGTGTAGAAGATTTGTGAGCGATATCAGTAGCTCCATTTTAGACACGTTAAGTTTAGATGTGTATTAGGCCTAATCAAGAGGCCCCATAGGCAGGTGGATATACCAGTATGGAGTTTAGAAGAGAGGTCTGAGCTAGAGATACAAATTTGGAAAATATTAGTATACAGGTGGTGTAGCCATTCACTTAGACAAAATCACCTAGGGAGTGAAAGGGAATGAGAAGAAACATGAGGACCAAGTCTGGGGGTGCTCCAAAGCTTAGAGCAGCGGTTCTCAACCTTTCACAGGGGTCGCCTAAGACCATCGGAAAACACATATTTTCCGATGGTCTTAGGAACCAAGACACCGCTCCTCTATCCGTCTCCAGGCCCACATGCAGATAGGCCCACATACGAGTACCCGGGGACCCCTGTGAAAGGGTCGTTCGACCCCCAAAGGGGTCGCGACCCACAGGTTGAGAACCACTGCCTTAGAGGTTGGGAAGATAAGGAAGTATACGAAAGGAGAGTGAGAAGGGGAAACCAGTAAGGAAAAAGGCAAATCAAGAGAGGGTGGTGTTTCAGAGACCAAATAGAGTTTAAGGGAGAGATGGTAATCAGCTGTCACTATTGCTGATGGGTAGAGTAGGATGAGGGCTAAGAACTGGCCATGGGATTTGGCAACATGGAATCCATTAGCATAATTGATAAGAGAAGTTTCAGTGCTGTATCTTTGGCTACCTGCATACTATCATGTGTTCCCAGCGACTGGTGGGGACTGTTGGGGCAGCTCAATCAGCTCCCACCTCAGTTGGGTGGCTTGCTTTTGAAGCTCTTCCCCCAAACTAGACAACTGTTGTCAAGGTTGGCTCCAGCAACTTGTTTGTTGGGTGGGATGGATGTCCGTCCTGGCCATTTGACCCTCTCAGACCCTCAAAACACAGTGCCCCCTGGGGGGCCCATGAAAAATCCCAGATGTTGGGAAGGACCCAGTCAGCCCACCCTCATAGATGACTATTTGACACCCTTATCTTGTTTCTTCGAATGACAAACACCTCTCCCTCTTCCTCACTCTTACCAGATGACCTTGTTTTTTTATTCCATTCCAAATAGAAGCAGTCAGGGAGAAGTCCATCAGGTTTCCACCACCTCACCCACCAACCTACCTGCGATTGCGTCTTCCCCTCTCCACTATGGATGAGCTGTGTGTTCTTTCCCAAGGCCAATCCCTCACTCGTGCACTGGTTCCCATCCCCACCTGTAGGACCAGCTACACAACTGGGGTTGGGGGGGGGCTAGTGCAGAATGAAAGTGTGGGATCTCTTATTCAAAAATTATTAAGAATTTCAAGACACCAACAGCACAGCATTAAACCAAGCGTGCTGCCCTTCTGAAGCCAGGGCCTGTGTAACTGCACAGGTCACATGTCCATGAAACTGGCCCCCAGCCCTGACCCAGAAAAGGATGACTATGCCTTGAGACACCCTCTCCCACAGAGAGGATCCTGGTAGTGGTGAGTGAGCCTTTTCCTGAGGTAACCTGAGGAGGTACTTTGGGGAACAGGAATTGTCTTCCAGAAGAAGACAAGGAGACACCAAAGTACTCCAAGGGCGTGTCCACTGGCCTATCTTACTCTTACTCCATGTACTCAGCAGTCCAGTGTGGCCCCTAGGCTTCTCCCTGGGTCATTGTCCTGGTTTGGGGACAGTCGGGAGGTGGCCTATGAGGAGGCATCCGGGGTTTCTTCTCTTTTGCCTCCTGTTCCCAGAGGCTCTAGTTTCACCTGACTGCTCAGCTTTTCCATTTCAGCTTCTTTCTCTCTGAGGGAAGCCTGTCCTCCACTGGCTAAAATTTGCTAGAACTATAGCTAGGCAGTCTGGGGATGTCTTGGACCCACTGATAGATCTCTTTCCCCCTCATCACTGTGGAGACCTCCTTTCTGCTTGGCATCTGACAAAAGCAGCTTGGGGGCCTCTGGGTGGCCGTTGACACTCTGGCTACAGCCTCCCGTTTGGAAGAATCAGAGGACTCTTACTGCCCAGAGTGGGGTGGAGGAGTGTATCTGAAGCTTAGTCTCACACAAATCCCCCAAGAAAAGTATGATATTTCTCTAGATAAGAAAAGAAGAAACTGAGGCTCAGAGAGCTGAAATGACTTGTCATGCACCTGCTAAATGGCAGAGCCAAGATTCAGACCTAGATCTGTTAGAATCAGCCTGTTATTTAACATGCCCCAAATTGAGCTCCTGATCCCTGCCGCCCTTACACAAGCTCCGTGGCAGGCTTGTCTCTGGCGAGTCTCTAGCACCTGGCTCAGTGCCTAGTACAGAATCAATATTTAAATATTGCATTGACTGCATGGGGGAAAAGTCCAAGATCCTCGAGGCCCACAGGTACCAGTGCACTGGGGGCCAGCCTCCTGCATTCTCTGGGACTCCATTTCTAGACCTGTAAAATGGGCAGGGATGCAGCAGCTTCCTGGGGCCCTTCCCACTCTGGGGTTCTGTCTCTATCTTGGGATATGCAAGAAGGAAGCCTTCCTCAGCTCGGGATCAGGCTCAGGGTTCTATTTGGAGGCAGGGCTTCTGGGTCAGGCAGAATTGGTTTCCTCTGACCTGGGGCAGGGGCAGCTGTCAAAAGCTTGAGAAAGGAGCAAGAAAAATCTAGCAAGTTTTTCAAACCAACTGGAAAGGAAAGTGGATGCAATGGGGGTAAGAGGGACAGGCCCACAGCTGAAACTCTGAAATGCAGGACCCCACACCCTACCTGCTTGGGCACTCATCCCCCAGAAGCTTGTCTAAACACACTATGTTCCCCACTCCCTGGCTCAGATCCCAAGAAGCAGTGGTGGGATAGAGCCAGCTTGTACTGGTTCATACCAGCTCACATTGCCTCATATCTGCCCGCACTTGCTTATACCAGCTCACACTGGCTCACACAAGCTGATGGTTCAATTTTCAGAAATTGTGTGAGGTGGTTGTTTTAAATACAGCCATTATTAAAAATTAAATTAAATAAACATACAATTACATAAATGATATTAAAAACAAAGGCATATCACTCAAAGCTCATCACTAACTAATTATTTGATGTTTTATATTATCTATGCACCTGAGGGATTTTTAATGTCTTGTATCTGTATGATGGAAATACTATATAAAGCTGGGTTGCTGTGCACATCTTCCCAAGTCCTCATCACGTTTGTAGCTAGAAATCAGTCACAGTGGGAGGATTTACACCATAGAAATTGGCAAATGCTACAAATCAGGATTGTAATGTTTCCTAAGACCTGGTTTTTCAACATTTACCAGCATCCCACTGGACAGAAGGGTGGACAGATAAGATCATCTTGCGCATGCTCTCTTTTGACCACAAACATAAAATTCTCCACCTTGCAGCACTATGCGACACGCAAAGGCCCCTTGTTTCTCAAAGAATCGGAGCTCTTACACATTTTGTAAGGAAAGATTTAAAACAGGACTCTTTAGAAATTAAAATGAATAAGAGCTGATGTTACAATCAAGGCTTATCTGAAGATATGGCATCCTTCTGGCTGGAGAATTTCCAGGTGCATCCCAAGAAACGCACAGGCCTGAGTTCCAGTTCTGCCCTGACCATTGTGCTTACTCTGGGATACTCCTCCTCAATTCTAAGAATGGTGTCATTCGGGCAGAATTACCAGAAGACTCAGATGAGATCATTTGTGTGAAAACATCTAGTGCAGTGCCTGCCGTATAGTAAATACTCAGTACATAATTTGTGGGGTCTGGTGAAAATGAAAATGTGGGGCTCCTTGTTTAAAAAGTATGAGAAAAGGTACTCAAATGTAAGGGTTTTTCCTTTCTTCCTCACTCTCTCACCTTGTCATGGGGCTTTTGTTATTTAATGTTGTCCTAGGCAAAAAAAAAAAAATTAAAGGTTTCAATTATAAGCATAACTTTTACTGCACATGCTTGGACCTAATGGTTGTCAGGTTCCCCCTCCCACCAATCGCCATGCCTACCCACGGCACTGAAATAGGGGTGAGCTCGGAGGAAGTGAGCCCAGCTTCCCATGGGTGTCTCCTCAATCCATGGGAGATGGATGACCCTCAAGGACTTTTAAGCCTCTGTCCCAGGGAACACTAGGTACCTGGATTGGGGGCAGGGAGAGGCCCCTTCCCTCCTCTTACAGCCTCTGTTAGGCTGCCTGGACATGCTGTGGCAATGCCAACCCTTGAGGCAAGATGGTCACTAGCGCAGCCTGCCCTGAAACTCCCCACGGTGTGTGTGCCTATACCCAGGCCCCACCCTGCACCCAGGCCCCCTGGGAGAGAAGGGTGACAGCAAAGATTGTGCGTCTCCTCCCTCTTTCCCCACCAATATGACCCAGCCACCATCCTGGGCAGACAGCTTGTGAGCTTGTGAGGCAGGAATTGGGAGGAGGCCAGGTGGGGACCGAGGCACAAGGGGGCTGGGGATCAGGTGTCAAAAAACCTGTCCCAGGGAGGGGGGCGGTAGTACTGTGTTTGAGCTGAGGCTCCAAGCCCCTGGCATGTGCTCCTGTGTCCCACTGGACTTCACTTACATGGGAAAATCATCAAGAATTTCAAGACTGTGACAAGAGAGCATTAAAATGAGCACAGTGCCTATCTGAGCATGGGCCCTGGGGTCTGCACAGGTTGCAAGCTCATCGTTCCAGTCCAACCCACCTGCCTCTTCCAAGACTTACCTCAGCAATTCTCTCATTACTTTGCTCTTTGTACTGGAGAAAGAAAGCTCCACCAGCTTACAAATGCACTGTAAGAGCTTCAAAACTTTCAAAACACATGTGCCTCCCTCAATTTTACATCTAATGCCACTTACCGCCCTAATTTTCTACTCCCTTTACCCCCAAACTCCTAGAATGAGTTGTCTATACTTGCCATCTTCACTTGCTCTCCTTTTTTGATCTCATTCCAGTCAGGTTTTATCTGTGGCTCCATTGAAACTACCGTCACTATCCCCTCTCTGGATTCCTCCGACCTCCCTCTTACTCACAGATAGGCAGCTCCAGCAGCCTGCTGAGTGTCCCTGCAAGGGCTGTCCCGTGTGGTGGGCTTCAGAGGTGCTGCCATCTCTTTCTAGGTTGAGAACGGAACTTGAAACAATCTCTCCAGGACCTGTTCCACCCAAGTCCTCTCTTTTTGGGGAATACCTCAGCTGCAGGAAAGATTCAGAGGCAGAATCAAGCTGCCTTCCCCTAGAACAACTGATTTCTTTCCCTCTCGTTTTTATTTCCCACCAAAGAGGATGACTGTGTAGACACTGCATGATGGCGTTCAAACTCTGAATGCAGAACATTCTCAAGTTATTATTGCTGCAAGATGTTTATCTAGAGGCAGTAGTTTGAATTCCACATTTTTCTATTGCTATTTTCTACTTTAAACATACCCCCCAAATTCAAATGAGGGCCAAGAGAGTGTTACTGTTAGTTAGGAAACACCTGGCTTTGGGGATACTTAAATAGCTAGCCTCTAATCACGCCACCAGTTAATATATTTTAAAACAAGAAATATGTCTTCTTCTTTAAAAGTTTTCTTCTTGAGATCACATCATTATCTTATTCTTTTTTTTTTTAAGATTTTTATTGGGGAATTGGGGGATGGGAACAGCGCTGGGGAATTGGGGGAAGGGGAACAGACAAGTCGCTGTCATTTTGTTCCTCAGTCTAGTTGTGGAGGACGTTGCCCCACCGGCCCAAGTTGGCACCATCATTGTGCTCCTCCTCCCGGGTGAGGCAGATCAGTCGCCGGCCTCTGGACGGCCACTCACTGCGGCGGCTGGCCGCTCACGCTGGCTGCTGGCTACACACGGTAGCCCATGGCAACCCACTGCAGCAGGGGCTGCAGCCTACGCCGTCGCTGGCGACTCACGACAGCCCAGCTCCAGGTTGAGCTGTTGTTCAGCATCTTAGCTGTGGAGGGCAGTGTCACTGGCCCTCATATGTGGGATCCGAACCGGGGCCCTCTGGCATCCCAAACCAGCTCTTAACCATCGCGCCACTCGGCCGGCCCTATCTTATTCTTAAGTAAGGAGCTGGTTGGCAAATTTGCTACATGTGTCAGCTGCTGGTCTCATTTTCAGGAAGTCCAGGGGGAAAGCCCATTTGACTTGAAATTTTTCTGGAGCATCAGCCACATGTAGTGCATCACAGCTCTGTTCACACTAGACTTTCATGTGGAAAAATAAACAAACAAACAAACAAACAAACAAATAAATAAATAAATACCTGACTCATTTTTCTGTGTTTAACTTCTTAGTCAGTTTTTAAAAGCCTAATTTTAAATTCAGTTTGAAAAGGCTAATCTCCCGCAACAAATATAAAGAGCTCTTAAAGATCAAGAAGAAAAAAGACCAAAAGCAAAATTAAAAAATGGAAAAACATTCATAGATAGTCCAGAGAAAAATATGAACAAATGATTCTTAAGTATAAGAAAATATGCTCAATTTCACTCATAGCAAGTGAAAACTACACCAAGATTACATTTCTCATCCATCCATTGGGCAAAAAGCCAAAAGTATGACAAAACACTCTGCTGGCAAGGCTGTGGGAAAACAGGCACTCTCCTACATTGCTGGTGAAAGTGAAAAATGATATGGCCACTATGGAGGGGAATTTGGCAACATGTAACAAAATTATATTCACTCTCTTTACTACTGGAAATAGAGTCTTTAGCATTTTTCAATCTAATCAGATTAGACAGCCAATTCCAGAAACCCCAGAACCAATTCAGAAAACTCATCCCTAAAATTCTGTTCTTTGGTACTGTTCACTCTCAGTACCAAAATCCATATTAGGGTTGTCCAGAGAAACAGAACTAATAGAATAGATAGATGATGGATAGAGATAGGTAGACAGATAGATAAGTAGATGATAGATAGATGGATAGATAGATAGATAGATAGATAGATAGATAGATAGATAGATAGATGTCATTTAATATAGGAATTGGTTCATGTGGTTATGGAGGCCGAGAAGCCCCACCATCTGCCTTTTCCAAGTTGGAGAACCAGGAAAGGCAGTGGTATAAGTGAGTTCGAATCTGAAGACCTGAGAACCAGTGAGGCTCGATGGTATATGTCCTGGTCTGAATCCAAAAGCCCAAGAACCAGGAGCACCGATGCCTGAGGATAAGACAATATGGCTGTCTCATGTCAAGCAGAGAGAGCAAATCACCCTCCCTTCACCTTTTTCTTCTGTTTGGGCTCTCAATGGATTGGATGATTCCCACTGAACTGGTAAGGGCAAATCTTTACTCAGTCTATGGTTTTAAATGCTAATCTCTTCCTGAAACACTCATAGAGGCACCCAGAAGTAAGGTTTTGCCAGCTATCTGGGCATCCCTTAGCCCAGTCAAGTTGGCACATAAAATTAACCATCACAAAGACTAATGACAGGAATGAATTACAACACACATTATGCTACTTACTTTCAAATGTTTCAGCAGAAGACAAGAAACAGAATGAGAAAGAGAGAGGGAGAATAAAATAATGGAATAATGTTAGGAGAGATGTTAGGTGACTCTGGGTGAAGAGTTTACAGGTGATAATTGTATTATCCTTTCAACTTTTCTTAATGCCTAACAATTTAAAAAATAAAATTTGGGGGAATGTTTGAGAAAATTCCCTTTCTGAGCTCTATCCAGCATCCTCAAGGGATAGGGATGTGGGCAGGGAGTCAGAGACCTGCCATGCCCTCATGACACTCTTCAGGTCCTTGCAGGCCTCAGTAGCAATGACATCCCTGTCCCTTTGCCCCTGTTCACCCTGCTGTCTCTGCTGCTGGAGTATGCAGCTGGTAACTCTCAGAACTGTGGAGCTCAGCTAGTCAGGGCCCAGCGTTCTCTCTTCTGACTCTTGCATGTGCTATGTATCCGTAATGCAAAATTCCCTTGGAGTCCATTTTTCACGCCCAAGAACAGACAGGTTTTGTGGGGCCTAAAGCTTTATGGAATTTGGTGGGGGAGGGGGAACTCTTTTAAAAAGCATACAAAATAACAAATACAACATTAGGTATTTACTTAGAATGAGAAAAAATTTGCAATAAATTACAAATTAAAAAAGAGATGACAAATATTCCAAACAAAACTCAATAAAAATAACATAATATTTTGTATTAATTAGCTTTCTGAAATATATCTATGCTATTTTTCCTTTTTTGTGACTGGATACTCTTTGATCACATCTTCATGTACAATAATTTTATAATATAATTTTCTATAGAAATAATAGAAAAGATTTAACTTTGTCTCTATCATGGCCCATTGAAATTCTATTATTTTTTTATTATTTTATTATTGATAGCTGGGATGCATATAACATAACTTCACATGCACATTCTTATTGCTTACAGTATTGCTACAAGTTTGTGCATACAAGTGCAGGAATTTTATTTCTTCCAATTAATCAAAGAAAAGAGACATATTATGTGCTTATAATTGTAAATGCTGCGTTTATTAAGTGTATTCATTTCCTACAGCTGTTGTAACAAATTACCACAAACTGGGTGGCTAAAAACAACAGAAATTTATTCTCTCACAGTTCTGGAGGTCAGAAGTCCAAAATCAAGGTGTCAGCAGGGCTGTGCTCCCTCTGAAGTTCATAGGGAAGAATCCTTCCTTACCTCTTCTAGCTCCTGGTGGCTTCTGGCATGTTTTGGCCTGTGGCTGTATCAGTCCAGCCTCTGCTTCCATTTTCACTTGGACTTCTCTGTGTGCCTTCTCTCTTGTTATAAGGACACCAGCCATTGGACTTAGGGCCCACTTGAATGCAGTATCCATGGTTAGCACTCTGGACTCTGAATCCTGTATCTTAACTTCATTACATCTACAAGGGCCTTATTTCCAAATAAGGTAATGTGATGCGGTTCTAAGTGGACATGAATTTTGAGGGACACTATTCAACCCAGCACATCAAGTACATCCTGCCAGGAGAACTTCCATTTTGATTAGGCATCAATGAGAACTGAATCATCCACTTGTGTCTGTTAATGGAAAGAATGTTCCATAGTATCAAGTTATATACTTTCCAAACCTTCGTCCTTCTCCACTACACGTATTTCTGGTACTAGGTGTCGTAGGTCCAATTAATATCTCAATATGGCTAGGAGTCATAGCGTGTCGTAAGTCTTTATGTCACAATTCCACATGTGTTGTCACAGTGTGTAGCAGAAAGATTCCAGAGCTAATCATACTGGGATGGCCAGCAATAAATGAACTATACACACAAGTCATAGTGAACCACATGACTATCTCCCACTAAGTATAGACTAAGTGTACCCCCAACTCAAATTCAAACTCAGCCTGAAGTGTCCTGGCCACTTCAACACCACCAGACTTGAGGGGATATATGACAGAGCGAAAGTAGTACTTGAGACAGAGGACTTAACTGATTTTATTTAGAACATCTTATTTTTGCAAATTTTGCGAAAATACATGACATGTGACACACTGCTAGGACCCCTTCGAGGGGCTTGGAAGGGGTCTGTGCAGGTGAGGGGCTTCAAAGTTTAAGCTCTGCTAGCTCATGCTGGTTAACTTTTTTGATAGGGCTGTCAAACTGTCAAACCAGGGAAAGGCCATAGACTGTATCTGCCTTTCAGCAAAGGAGTTAGCCAAGATCTTCATTTCTTTACATATAAACAAATTATGGCCAGTTGGATGGAAGTGAATGCCTACATCTCAACAGGGCTGATTGGTAGATCTGTGGGGACCTGAAAAAATGCTCTGAGTTATCCTACCTCCCCTACTCCATTCCAGCCACCCTAACCCCCTTGCTTTCCCCTCTCTATGTAAGGTACTCTCTGACTCAGGGCCTTGGCATTTTCTGTCCTCTCTGGTTGAAATTTTCTTCTCCCCTCCCTCTATATCTGCATGCTGGCTCTCCCAGTTCTGAGGGAAATGTTACTATGGCAGACAGCTAGCTGCCCACCAAAATTCATGCTCCCCTTAGGTAGTATAGAATTATTGCTAGGAAGTGGCATGTTTTCTGTAACATCTAGGTGAGGACATGTGCTAAGGTGGCCAGGAACACGGTCTGAGAACCAAAAGTGCCACATCTCAGGACACCCCTCAGTACTGGCAAACTGGCATAGTTGGTCACCCTGTAGGTGGCTGCATTTTGGCCAAGTGAATGCTGGTGAAAATGATTACATCATTTCCAGGCCTGACCCACAGACCATAGGAACCTCTTGAACAATGCTCCATTCTTTCTTTTCTCCCATATGCTGACTTGGTGTTAACACCCAGGACAACTTTAGAAGCTCTGTGCTGTGGATGGCAGAGCCTCCATTAGCCTGTGGCCCTGAATGACCACATGGAACAGATCTCACTTAATGATTCCACAGTTGCTCCCCACAGAGACTGGCGCAAGAAATAAACTATTGGGCCGGCCGAGTGGCACGATGGTTAAGAACTCTCTTGGGATGCCAGAGGGCCCTGGTTCAGATCCCACATATGAGGGCCAGTGACACTGCCCTCCACAGCTAAGATGCTGAACAACAGCTTAACCTGGAGCTGGGCTGCCGTGAGTCGCCGGCGACGGCGTAGGCTGCAGCCCCTGTGGCAGTGGGTTGCCATGGGCTACCGTGTGTAGCCAGCAGCCAGCGTGAGCGGCAAGCAGCCGCAGTGAGCGGCCGTCCAGAAGCCGGCGACTGATGTGCCTCGCCCGGGAAGAGCGCAATGATGGTGCCAACTTGGGCCAGTGAAGCAACATCCTTCACAAGTAGATTGAAGAACAAAATGACAGCAACTTGTCTGTTCCCCTTCCCCCAATTCCCCAGCACTGTTCCCATCCCCCCAATTCCCCAATAAAAGTCTTTATAAAAAAAAGAAATAAGCTATTGTGCTTAGCCACTGAGATTTGAGGGCTTATTTGTTTTATCTGCCAGCATTACATTAATTAACACAGCTGTCTTCCCAGTCAGACCATCCCAGACTACTGTATTTCAAACTGCAATGACTTTACCCCCACTCCCATTCCCTATTTTCCACTCTTGCTTAATTTTTCTCCATAGATTTATCACCATCTGACGTAGCACTTAGGATTCATGAAGACAGGAAATGTGTCTGCTGTGTTCACTACTATATCTCTAGCACCTAGAACAGCACTGTCCAATAGAACTTTCTGTGCCCATGGAAATATTCTATATCTGTGCTCTCCAATATGGTAGGCTCTAGCCACATGTATCTGTTGAGCATTGAAATGTGGTTAGTATGACTGAGGAACTGAATTTCTAGTTTTATTTCATTTCATTTAAATTTAAATAGCCAGATATGACTAATGGTTACCACATTGGACAGTGCAGATCTAGAACAATGGCTCAGTTTGACCATCCAACAAATGTTTGTTGAATGAAAGAATCAATGAATGAATTCAACAGGCTGTTGCTGAGTTTCTGCTATGTGCCACACACAAATGAGACACTGGTTACTCCTGGTGCATTGGCCAGGTGCTAACCTGGGTAATTCGCTGAGAGCTTCATATTCTCTTACAAGTCGATTATTCTACGAGTGGCCAGTTCAATGCTTGAGAAGCAAACCCAAGTTCTCACTTTTCTCCATGAGTATAAGTTGGACAAGATCCATTTCTAGAACATGTTATATTCAATCAGGGTGGGGGGATTCCTTCACCACCATTTACAACAGCAAAGCCAAAATAATATCAGAGAAAGAAGAGAGCTTCAGTGCTTTGTGTAGTGTGATCTGAGGATAATTAGAAAGGTTTTATCTCCCAAGAACATCCTTCCTCCCTTCTTCTCCCCTAATTCTGAACTCAACACTCAGAAGATGATAATTCTACTATAGTAGAGATGGTATCTAGTCTCCAAAAACCATGTTCTTGTCTTCTCTGACACACAGCCTAACTACGTTCCCCAGCATTTTCTACAGTTTGGTTTGGTCATGAGACTGAATAATAAAGTGTATGATTCCTTTGCAAGTCATTTTTTCCCCTCTCTGATTTCTTTTGAGATTTTATTCTTTACTGGAGTGCTCTGTAGTTTTACCACATTTTTCTAGGTGTGGATTTATTTTAATTTATCTTGCTTGAGCCATGGTATGCTTTGCTTCATATAAAATCTCAAGCCTTTTTTCAGTTCTAGAAAATTTTCAGCCATTATCACTTAGAATATTGTTGCTCCCCCATTTCCCTTTAATTTTTCTGTGAAACATTTTGGGTAATTTCCTCATGTATATCATCTAGCTCACTAATTTTCTCTTCACTTTTGCCTAAACTGCTAATTAATCTGTCAACTCATTTCCATGACTCTATTTTTCATTACTAGAAACTGTTTGGTTCTCATTCAAATCTTTCTGATCTTTTCTTCATATTATTTTGGGCTTTCATTTTGGTTTCTTCTCTCTCTCTTATGTCTTCAACTAATTAAAATATACTTCTTTGTAGTGTCTTTAAGATTATCCTATTATTTAAAATTTGGGGTGCTGATTCTCTTGTTTTCTGAGTTTTATAACTGTCCCTCACAGTGGGTGCATTATTCTATACATTCATAATTTTTTTTCTTTTAGCTGAGCCATCCTGCTACCTATTGGCAGCTTAGTGGCAGCTCAGCTCGGGCCAGGCATTGAACCGCTGTTGTTCAGAGCTCAAACTCTTGAGTGAGCTCTTAACCAACTGAGCCACTCGGCCGGCCCCTACATTCATAAATTTTTATTGTGAATTTCTCTTTAGCAGGTTGTTTTTCTCCCCTGCATGCCTATGAGTTATGAAAATGGACCTGCAGAGTGGTTTTGCATTTGTTTCACCTGGGAATTCTGAAAGTCTCAAAAGTTCTAGATCCATTTTTATGTTAGTTGTTTGGCTTGGGTTTCCTGTGCCATACAGGTGGTGTGAATTAGAATTCTACATGAAGCAGGGTCTAGCCCTGGGTTTTTCATTTCCTGTAGATGTCTTCTTTCCACCCAAGGGCTCAAGACGCCAGCGCCGCATAACTTCCATGGGCCAGAGTTGCTTCCCTTGCAAGCTTTCCAGCCCCCTTTTCAGAACCAGGATGGGTCAGCTGTCTGAGATTCCTGCTCCCTGTACCGTCAAGGTCTGGAGCTTCTTTTCCTGTACACGCAGGTACTAGGATCCCAGCCCCCAGCCTGAATCCAGCTATGAAATCTTTGTGGTCCTGTGGTGCCTGTTTCGTTTTACTGCTTTCACTTCAATTCCTTTTCTTCCCGTCTGGCACTTTGGGGATTCCTCTCTTATCCTTTTCTGAGCTCATGGATGTATTTATATTCTGGGGATATGTTTTTTCAGCATTTCTCTGTGTTAGTAATAGGAGAGAGGTCTTACTCATGAGCCCCGTCTGTCTTGTTGCTGGAAGTAGTCTGCTGTTGATTCTTTTTAGACTGTCTCAGAAGAACTCTCCAATCTCTCTTTTCTCTGATTTACTTCCAGCATTCTTGTGATGGGGGCTGGTGGGGTAGGGGTGATGATCTATGCGACATTCCTAATATAGACTGAATACTCCATCATGCAAACAAATCATAGAGACACATAATTTATGTAAAATTAGTCCCCAAAAGACATGATATACTTGTGTATGCTCTTAATGATATACAATGTAAATGTCAGACAGTAGCTTGAAAATTAGGGTCAGAAATGCAAAGTGGCCTTTGCATTCTGCTAAATATGTCCTTGGGATAAATTGCATTTTTATTGCATTATATTATATTACATCACTGCAATTATATGAGACTCTTGTTGGAATTTTGAATGCTTCTCTTTATTTTAAATACGCATGTATGTTATATGTGGCAATTTAAGTGTTCTATAAACAAAATTCATTGTATAAAAATAAAATTAAAACTGTGATAATTCAGTAATGCCTAGAAATATGTTGCAAAATAACAGTTATAATACAAAAGAAATTATACAGCTTCTAAGAATAAATATCTAAAGCAAATCAGACATTCATGTAAGGATTTGGACAAAGGGCTATTTTTATTTAATATATCACTATTCCAGGAGAAAAATAAAAAGAAGAAATTATCAAAAACAAAAATGATTTTTGATAGTGTTCACATTTCTACCAAGCAATTTTTATAAGGTATAGAAATCATGGTTTAAAAACACTCATAGTTTTTTTGCAAATAATAATTAAAGTGTAACAGAAGGTTGTATTTTTCATATTGTGCAGCTCTAAAAAAAGTGGTAAAAAAGGATCCTTTGGGCTTTTCTCAGCTCTGTTGAGAAAAATGCTGATAAGAAAGAAAGGGAGAAAAAAATGCTAGAATTCTATAACACAAACAAAACACACAAGCCATTTTCCTAACTTCACACTGTTCAGGAGAGTGACAAAACACCAATTTCCACAAGATGGTCTGTCTTACAAATATGGAACACTTCCCATTCAAATAGGTATCTGGGGCATTCTGGGTAAGCCAGCCAAAATGGGTAGTAATAGCATGCAAATTAAAATAGCAACCTTCCCCGTCCTGAGTATTGATCCGTGCCACTGACACACTGCAGAAAGGATGCCAGACCTTCCACTGACATAAATCTCACATCTGTAGCCTGCTGTGACTTCTCCAAAAAGCACCACTTCCAGCATGTAGGGTTCCTTTGTTGGTGACATGCAGTTGAAAGGAGGAAATAACATACCATTTGGTGTCCTCCAGGCAGGTCTGTGAACAGACTTATGCCGGGGCCTCGTACAGCTTTTTCAAGATGTGCAAGATCTGCAATGTGCTATGTGCTGTAACATACAAGTGGCATATAAACAAACCTGTGTTGATTTCCAGGAAAATGTAATTACCATTTTAGAAGAACCATCACATTTGTCTCAACCCAAATGATTTGCAAAATGACGAATTGCAGCTTGTCACTATGGCCTGTAAGACAACCACCTGAATCCAGAAGTGCACACATAGCCACATTTTCAAAGGAGGCCTGGGCTACTGTAGCAGACACTGTCAGAGCTTTGCTGTGTCCCCTTATCCTTATCACTTCAGTGCCTTCCAGCTTGACTTCTACTTGCCAGAGCCTGCGTTTCTTTACCTTTCCTGGCCCCCGAAGTCTGCACTGCCCTCTTGCACAGCAGGCCAGAAGTGCTGGGGAATGAATGCCAGTTGCCCACGGTGATTAATTGACTCGATATCACACTCTTCACTGGCTGCTTTCTTGTCCTTGTTTCACTTTCCTGCTCCCTTCTGGTGTTTCTTTGGACTAACTCTCAAATCAGCCACATGTACTTGAGTCCCTGGTGCAAGTTGGCCTCTGGAGGAACCCAGGCTAAGGCAATTATCTTCTCCCAGAAGTCCTGGCAACTTAGTGTTTTGGCAGGCTTCAAAGTGTCAGGGTTTCAGTTCAGAAGGACATATATTAGAAGACTGTGTCAAGTGAGCACACACTTTCCAGTTTACCACTTGTCTTAAAAGCTATTTTTGCATCCCAAGTTCACATCCATACACCTAGCATGTCTTCCTTCTTTACTGCTTGGATCAGCCTTGCTGCAAGGTTCTTATACTTCTAGCTTGCCGCAAGTTCTCCAGTGCCTAAAACATCCACAGGCTGCCTCCATATGATGCTGAAGCCACTAATAGTCACAACACTAGACAATCAACCATTTTAGAAGACAGCCCCAAGGGGTGGAAGTAGACTGTGTTTGGAAGCAAAGTTATGAGAGGAGGAGAGGCCAGAATGGAATTAATATTGATCCACACACTTTGGAATTTAAAATATGAATTAAAATAATTAGGCTCTTTTGTTTGAAAGTTAACAGAGAGTCACTCTGTTTGACTTGGGTCTTGTGGGCCTAAGAACACATGTGAAAATAATCATCTTCTTCACCATCAATTTGACAAATGTTTATTGAACGCTTAGTATGTGAGAGGCATTATTCTAAGTGTTTGAGATGTATTAACTTATTTACTCTCAAAACACTGAGAAGTAGGCATTATTATTATCCCTGTTTCACGGGTGGGAGAACTGAGAGATTAAATAGAGGTGACGGTACTCTTTATCTTCTGTTCACACCTAGAAGGGAAAGCAGCATGGGGAGCTGAAATGGTGTTGTGGGGTGGGGGCTCTTCATTGGCAGCTCATGGTTTCATGGCCGCCTGCTCTGGGCTCTGCTTTTTCTATGATTCTTAGACTTTGAAAACTATGTTAGGCTCCATATTTGAAGAGGGGTGGATAAGGTGACAGGCTTCTTCTTCTTCTTCTTTTTTTTTTGGTAAACGTTTTAAATTGAAGAATAACATACCTAAAGACAAGGGTACAAATCCTAAGTGTATAGCTCAATGTATTTTTACAAAGTAAACACATCTGTGTAACTACTAGACAGATCAAGATATATAACAGAAGGCTTTGCTGAGGGCTCTGGAAGTGCTCATTACCATTCTGCAGTTTATGGCTCATAAGATCATAGAAGACACTTTTGAATGATGCCAGCAGCATCCTTTTTGCATATACTAAGACTCAGAGTGGTCAACTGTCATGCACAAGGCCACGCAGCTAGACAACATCTGGTGTTTTGTTTTGCTTTGTCCTAAAATATCAGGAAGTTTTCATGTTTCTTAGTTAAGTCAGTGCCTATGGATAAACCATCCTACCTCCCCACTTCTATGTATTTGTCCTACATGTCATATTAACTTTTATCTTCTTATTTTGTGTGCACTTTATGGTCAAACCATCTAAGACCATGATTTCTCCCAGAATCTCTGTGGCTGGTGCACAGAATGATAGCTTTCCCCTCACTTCAGTGGCCAGTGACAGCCTGTGGACATGTGACACATGTCGGTACTCTACCCTTCCACAGAGTGTCCTCTGCCACCTTTCCCACTTCCATTAGCATTCTGAGAAATCGGAACTTCTTCCACCAAAGGTTCTCATGACAGAGATGATGAGATGACCACCAGGATTGGCCTTTCCCTCCAGGATGTAAAGGTGTGGCTGGAAAGCAACTGCCCAGCTAGGGAGTCCATTTCCCAGGCCCCCAGGGGTGGCCATTTGACTACTTGTTACCAATGGAATGGGAGTGGACATACACTTTTAACTTCTGGGCCAAGGTGTTTAAGAAGCAAGTATGCCTTGTACAAGGTCTTTTTCTTCATCTATTGACTCTGAGGGCCTAGCTTAAGATGGGAGAAGCTTGGGCCCCTGAACAAGGACACCTACTGAGCAAGAGCCCTAGCATTGGATTTGATATTAGTGGGAAATAAACGGCTAGTGGGTTCATCTATTGAGATTCTAGTGTTACTGTAACTGATACAGTCATAGCATGGATAGGGGATGGGAACCACAACCTTTTCAAAGGCCATTTTTAAAATCACCTCTTGCTTTTTCTAGGTACTGAAAGCCACAACAACCAGAACCCCTTACTTGCATAGGAAGGACAATTCCTAAACATATGCAGAAAGATAAGCAATTGATCTTTTTTATATAAATAAGAACACATTTTCTAGAGCCATGTACCTTTTTCAAGATTGTTTTTAGGAATCCCTGAGGCAGTGGGGAAAGATTGGTCCTTGAAGAGCAAGGAAAGCCCGGATTTCACTTGCTGAACTCAACTTGGCACCCGGCACTTCCTTATTTGCTAAAACGGTGGACCATCACCTAGATCTGTGATAGTTTTTATCAACAGAAATGCAAATTTCTCTTTTGGAAAGCTTGTCAGTAAAGAAAGTGACCTTTATTCATAGTGTTCTCTGACCCATTTAAATAAGACACATTTTTCTATAATGGAAACTTTTTGAAAAAAAGAAGGACACATAAAATATGACAAGGGAGCGCCCTTTATTATGCTGGTATCGGGAAATAATCAACAGCAATGAGACCACTCTTTTATTAGAGCTTTCATCTCACACAGCCACAGTGGGGGCACCAAGAGAATGGCTTCTGGAATTAGATTGCCAGAGTTCAGACCCTGTCTCCACCACATACAAACCAAGTGACCTTGGGCAAGTTACTCCATTTCTCTATGCCTCCTTACCTCCATCTATGAACAAAGACCACCAGATAGCTACCTCTTAGTGTTGTGGGAATTAAATTATTTAACGTAGGTAAAAAGTGCCTGGCATGTAGAAAGCCCTCAATAAATGTCAGCTATTGATATTATAATGCTTTTAGGCCCTGATTTGTCTGCGATATATCTGAATTTATGTCATAATATAAAAAAAAGCAAAGAATTCCCTCACTGGGTAAGATCTGGGGTCCTTTCTGTTTCTCCCAAGAATACCAAAAGGTAGCCCTCTGGGGCTGGGGAGTGGGAGGGCTGGGGGCTTCTCTTTTGATACTAAGCCTAAATTGAATTAGCACCACACATGTTTAAGAAATTTACTAATGTACATTGAGAATTTCAAATACTTTTTGACTTACTGACTCAATTTCTGGGAATGAATCTAGATATATTCTAATGTATCTTATTTGCTCTAAATACAGAAAAGGACATGAGGTACAATGGTGTCACTTCAGGGTGGTTTATAATAGCTGGAAATTGGAAATGCTCAGGGTTCTAAAAGGATATAGTTTTTAAAAACATGGTAAATCCTGTTGTTGAAACTTACACAGAAAAATAGTGATTAAGAAAACTGCAACAACACGGGATATGCTTATGATATAATGTTCAGAGGGGAAAGCAGTATTCAAAATCATATCTAAAATGTTAATACAACTGAAACACTAACAAAAATGTTATACTAGAAAAGAGATTGGAAACAGGACCTAAGTTGAAGTTGGATCTTGGGGCTTGAGGGCTAGGGAGCAGGGTCTGAGCTAAATCAGCTTCTCATTTCAAAAGGCAAAGTAAGGTTATGCCAGTGTTCCTGGGATGGCTGACAGCCAAATCCAGGGAAGCCAAATAAAGTATGAACTTTAAAAGCTATAGAGCAGATCAGCTTCTGCGTGTGAAGACTGGAGTTAGGGGACACTCAGAGGGAGACAGGAAGGGTCCTAAAAGATGGACACTGGTAGTCTTAGGGGGTGTGGGGAGAGTTTGGCTGGTTTAAAGGACCAGTGAGAAGGCAGAGAGGAAGGAAATAACACTAAATTATCAGCAATAACCTTAAATATGTTTGGATGATGGGTCCTACTTTTGATGCTCCTTCCCAATTTGTATCTAATTTTCCAATTTTCTTTGTTAAACATGTATTAGTTTTATAATGGAAATAAATTTATTTTATAAAAGCCTATGATGCTTGTGTATAGCTAATAATACCTTTATACATGTACACTGGAATTGAACAATTAAGTAAATGGATGGCAGATGGTGGGAGCCAGGTTTTTCGCTGTTGGAGTGGAAATTTACAGATTACCAAGGGGAAAAGGCTAGAATGATCCACGTGGTAATGGATTGGTTGGAGACATCAGTATGAACTCATGTTTAGCTTAATATAGATACAGATGGATGGATGGATGGATGGATGGATGGATGGATGGATAGATAGATAAAATATATAAGTATGGGTCAGTACACACATATATTTCTTTGCTCTGTCAGTTGAGAGGGCCTAAAAGAAACAACACCCACTAACAATGAACAAAGTGCCCAGATCCTGGTTTCTAAAACCATTCTCCAATAAAAGGAACTAAGGCTCCTTGGGAAAATGAATGGTTCTAGGACTGGGATAGGAAATATTCAAGATGAGCCCAGAGTACCCTGTAGTGCCAGAAAGTAAGGAAATGTACACACACACACACACACACACACACACACACACACACCACATTAATGGGGGTATATCAAATAGTCACAGGAGGGTATGTCAAATGGTCACAGGCGCCAACTGAGAGAGTTCCCAATGGCCAACACTGGAATAGCTTGAGCAACAAAATATATAAAGTAGAATTGGATTATAATTCAAAGTAAAAATAAATATTCCCGAGTCCCTACTTATATAAATAAAGACTGAATATGTTAATAAATAGTGAAGAAGAGACAAGTGTCCTACGCAGAAGAATTCTAAGTAAACTATGAGGTCAGACAATTAAGTTCATGAACTCATCCTAGAAAAAGTACTACATACCTCATTGCTGAATATCACTACAGTCACCATTGAAGTACTCCCCTTGGGAAGCTATGCACCAACACCAGTGCCTAGTTCACCCTTCAAAGCAATTTTGGAACTCTTTTTCTGGAATGGCCATCAGAGCTGTTGTCATATTTCCCTTGATGTTCTGAATGTCATCAAAATGTCCTCCTTTCAATACTTCCTTTTTCTTCGGGTAAAGAAAGAAGTCACTGGGGGCCAGTGTCAATGTGTGCAGGAGGTAAGTATATGGAAAATCTTTGTACTATCTGCTCAACTTTTCTGTAAACCTAAAACTATTCTAAAAACTAAAGTATAGTTGATTTTCATTATTCATGATAATTATACTCTATAATGTTGCTGTGAACACTGAATTGATGAAGAGTAAGCCATTATCCTTAGCTGTGACATTTTTTGGATCATAACATTTTTGGATCAGTACAAAACCTTGTTTTAAGTGTGTTTCTCTTTAAAGAGACATTATTTAATATACTGTTGATTTAACATTTAATATATATTTTCAAAAATGGAAGAATAGGAAAACGCTGTGCTTGCCTCCTCTCAGGACCTCATCAATTACAATAAAACTACAGAACACAGTGGCCATCTGTGGATTGCTTTGTGGTTCATACCAGGTGGCTCCAGACAGGGCACAGGCTGTGGCTAAACTTGGCCTGCAGCAGGTCCCCTCCCAGGAGGCCCCAGGGCTGACACACTCAGTGGCCAGCTTTGGACCAAGCTAGAGTATCACCTGGCCACTTCCAAGGACAACACACCCAAATGGCAGACCTGGCAGGCACCAGAGCCCTGTTAAAGTGAACCCTGCTCTGTAGGGTCAGCCCTGCACCACAGCTCCTCCACTGTCATCACAGCCAGTCCTCACAAACAATCAGCTTGAGGGTCAATCCCTCCCACTGATGTGCAAACAGCAACCAAGGCTCAAGTACAACAGAAGGGCACACACAACCCACACAAGAGAAACACCTGGAGCACCCAGCTCTGGTGACCAGGGAGAATGCACCACCGGGTCCCACAGGACACCTACTACATAAGGCCACTCTACTAAGACCAGGAGGCATAGAAGCCCCACCTAATACATAGAAACAAACACAGGGAGGCAGCCAAAATAGGGAGACAAAGAAACATGTCCCAAATAAAAGAACAGAATAAAGCTCCAGAAAAAGAATGAAATGGATTGGAGACAAACAATCTACCATATGCAGAGTTCCAAACACTGGTTATAAGGATGCTCAATGATCTCAGGGAGAACTTCAACAAAGATATAGAAAACATAAAAGTGGCGATAGAAAACATAAAAAAGAACCAGTCGGAAATAAACAATACAATAACTGAAATGGAGAATACATTAGAGGGAATCAACAGTAGATTAGATAAAGCAGAGACTTGAATCAGTGATTAAAAGATAAGGTAGCAGAAAACACCCAATCAGAACAAAAAAAAATTAAAAATGAGAATTGTTTAAGGGGCCTCTGGGACAACCTCCAGCATACCAACATTTGCATCATAGGGTTACCAGAAGGAGAAGAAAGAGAGCAAGGAATTGAAAACCTATTTGAAGAAATAATGATGGAAAACTTCCCTTAACTGTCAATGGAAATATACATACAAGCCGAGAAAGCACAGAGTCCGAAACAAGGCAAACCCAAACAGGCTCACACCAAAGCACATCATAATTAAAATACCAAAGGTTAAAGACAAAAGAAATCTTAAAAGCAGCAAGAGAAAAGCAGTTAGTTACTTATAAGGGAGCTCCCATAAGACTGTCAGCTGATTTCTCAACAGAAACTTTGCAGGCAAGAAGGGAGTAGCATGAAATATTCAAAGTGATGAAAAGCACGGACCTACAACCAAGACTACTCTACCCAACAAAGCTATCAATTAGAATCAAGGATAGATAAAGAGCTGCCCAGATAAGAAAAAGCTAAAGGAGTTGATCACCACCAAACTAGTATTACAAGGAATCTTAGAGGAACTTGTACAAGATAAAAAAAAAAGATTAAAAATGTGAATAATAAAATGGCAATAACTACATATCTCTCAACAATTACTTTAAATGTAAATGGATTAAATGCTCCAATCAAAAGATAGGGTAGCTAAATGGATAAGAAAACAAGACCCTTACATATGCTGCCTACAAAAGACTCCAGATCGAAAGGCACACACAGACTGAAAGTAAAGGGATAGAAAAAGATATTTCATGAAAATGGAAACAAACAAACAAACAAAAGCTGCAGTAGCATTACTTATACCAGACAAAATAGATTTTTAAATAAAGGCTATAACAAGAGACAAAGAAGGACCTTGTAATCCCACTTCTGGGTATTTATCCGAAGAAACCCAAAATGCTACTTCGAGGGGATGTGTGCATCCATATGTACATTGCAGCATTGTTTATAATGGCCAAGATGTGGAGGCAGCCTGGGTGTCCATAAATAGAAGAATGGATACAGAGGAGGTAGTATATGCATACAATGGAATATTGCTCCGCCATGGAAGGGAATGGGTTCTTGCCATCTGCGGGAGTATGGATGGACCTGGAAGGTATTGTGCTGACTGGAGTATGTCAGACAGAGAAAGACAGATGCAATGTGATTTCACTTACATGTGGAATCTAAAGAACAAACAAACAGAACAGAAACAAACTGATATATACAGAGAACATTTTGATGGTTGCCAGATGGGAGGGGCATTGGGGGTGAGTGAAAAAGGGGAAGGGATTAAGAAGTACGAATTGGTTGTTACACAGTAGTGATGGAGGGTAGGGCATAAGGAATATAATCAATAATACTGTAATAACCATGTATGGTGTCAGATGGGTAGTAGATTTATCAGGGTAATAGATGGGAGGGGTTTGGGAAGCAGGGTGAAAAGGTGAAGGGATTAAGTATAAATTGGTAGTTACAAAACAGTTATGGGGATGTAAAGTAAAATATAGGGAATATAGTTGATAATATGGTAACAACTGTATGGTAATAACTATACCACGTGGGTACCAGACTGGTCAAGGGAGGTCACTTTGTAAATTATATAAATGTCTAACCACTATGCTGTACCCCTGAAATTAATATTGAATGTCAAAATAAATAAAGTGTAATATATAGCTGATTCATGAATATTGAATGCATGGTGAGCAGCACTTTAATCACTTTAATTCATGTCTGTAGGAAGCTTATCTAACACATTTTCTCCATAAGGCACATCTCAGCATTCTTGCACTTAGGAATACTAGATAGCATTTCAACACTATGTTTGGGGCCATATTACACAATGAAATTACCCAAAAGTCACACAAATGTGAAAAATGTGCACTTAACAGACCACCAAAAGGACGCTTGTTGAAAGTGTGAGAGCTGGAACAAGAGGGCAGAGCACTGCCTTGTTCATCCTTAGCTGGGAACAAGTAGGTTGCACAACTTAAAATTTTTCCCCTGTGCATATACCATGTTCATGAATGACTACAAAAGTGCCACGAGAATTAATTATGGGATTACCAATAAATTTTAGCTAATAGGCAAATTCACAAATATGGAATCTGTGAATAATAAGGATAAATTGTATATTAATTTTTAAAAGCCTATGAATATGTTTCTCAATAGCCTACTTTCTCTCCATAACCCACTACAGATCTCATTTTTGAATTTGTCTAACTCTCCTAAATTTATTCATTTATCTACTTATCTATCTAGTTATTTATTTAGCCTATACCTGTGCTGTGCAAGAGCCACACATGGCTATTGGTTCCTTAAATGTGGCTAGTTCAAAGTGAGATGTGTTATAAGGATTCACACCAGACGTTGAAGACTTAGCTATATCATCTCTGGGGAAAATGAATTCTGTCATAATATTTGTAGCATGGGGGAAAGACATAAGACTATAGAATCATTTTATTCTTAGAGGACCCTTTAATTCCTTTCTTTTAGGATGCTAAGGCTCAGACAGGTGAAATGCTTTGTCTCCTGTCTCCCAATCCAACCTTTTTCTCCTTAATCTTCTTATGTCTCCACCTCACCAATAAATAAAACCAAACAGTCTACATAACCCTTTAAGAGAAAAACAATGTTGGCTATTCCTGAATTGAAAGAAACCATCTCATAAAATCTTACTAGATTTCTATAAGTAGGGCTGTGAGACTTAGCAAATAAGACTACAGGATGCCCTGTTAAAATTTGCATTTTAGATAAACAGGGAATGATATTTAAGTATAAGCATGTCACATGAAATATTTGGGACATACTTACACTTAAATATTATTTCTTGTTTATTTTAAATGCAAATATAATGGGGCCTCCCATGTTTTTAGTATAAGCATGTCCACTGCAATATTTGGGAAGATACTTATACTAAAAAAAAGTGAGTTGTTTCTCTGAGATACACATTTAACTGGCATCCTGTATTTAATCTGCAAACCCTCCTATAAAGCCTTGGAGGAAAGAACGTTTTCGCTGATTTCTCCCAGGCACAGGGGCACTTATCTTTCTCTGCTCCTCCCAGGAAGAGCCCAGCCTAGTGAGTCCTTCAGCGGTTCCGTAATAAACAAGGGAATCTCCAGACTTGCCTGCCCATCTGCAGGCTGTCTCGGCTGTCAATGTTATCTTTTTAAACAGCCAACTTACCCGGGAATCAAGCCTCAGATCTCAACTGTCCCTCCCAACCTTTATAATCAATTTGAGTTGGGCAAGATGCCAACTTTAAAAAAAATGCACAGAACAACTCTTGTAACTGTGGATATAAGAGGGAAGGAAAAACCCAAGGAAACAAACTTTCCTTTTCTTTACAGAAACACTTCTAAACGTAACAGGCGACAATTGGTACAAACATCCCAGCCATTTCCTGGACATGTATACATATCAAAGAGAGCAAGGGCAAGAGTTCATTGGATTTGATATTTTATGATTTTGCTTTCCTTCATTACTATTATTTTGTGGCATACTAAGGGGGGGTGATAGAAGTGGTCCATCCAAGGTGCAGGCAAAAGGGAGGTATAGGTAATAAGGGGTTTATTGCCTGTAGAGAATTTAGAAACAATAATAAAACTGATTAAAAGTAGTTCTGCTTTTTATTATCCCATGTGCTGGCAATTCTAAACAATGTTGTTAATAAAATACTCCTTCTACTGCAACTCCCTCTTACCCCCGACCTTAGAAAGTTCTGATATTAAGCAAGGCTATCAACCGTTTTTAAAAATCCGACTTTATGGAGCTTTGCATTTTTTTTGTTTTGGAGCATGGTCTGTAGGAGCTGGGTGGGGTTGCTTAAGCTGTCAAAATAGCAAGGGTTTCCATAAATGGAGATTTCCCAATTGTGCACATATAAGACCTTGTCTTGAGTTTTCCAAGGGTGAAGAGACAATATTATAGCAAAAGGAGCCCTGGAATAGGAGTCTGAACACCTGGGTTCAAGATGTGGTTCTGTATTTGCATAGGCATGTGACTGAGGACAAAAGATATGACCTCTCTGAGCCTCAGTTTCCCCCCTGTCAAATAGATGCTCTAACCACTCCATGACCTGTCTACTTCACCTGCTTGTCTTGTGCGGCTAAGAGATAAAACAAATAAAAGAAAGTGCTTTGCAAACTAGAAGGCGCTTTACCAATGCAAATCTCTAGTCCTTTTAACAAAGACCAATATAACCGTGGCTTAAACAAGATTGAAGATCTAGTTCTCTGTAAAATTCCAAGGTCAAAGTCCAAGCTTGTAGGCTGTTGATGGAGGGAGGATGACTTGTTTCCCAAGGTCATGTAGGGAGGGACCTAGGTTCCTTCTCTTATGGCTCCATTACCCCATGGGTGTCTTCATTATCTTCAAGATTGAAACTGAGCCACCACCCACCACAACCTCATTCTTACCTACAAGAAGAGGAGAAGAGTAAGTGGAGGATGAGCAGTTTCCTTTAGGGGCATAACCTGCATGTAACACACGTATCTTTTCCTCCTTTCTTATTGGTTAAAACTGAGTCACATGGTCTCACATTGCTGCCAGAGGCTGAGAGCTGGGCAGCCATGTATCCAGCAAAAACCTGAAGGTTTTACTGCTAAAAGGTGATCATGGATATGGTATAATAATATGCAGTTTGACAACAGTTACTGTCATTGTTTTTTAAGCTAGTAGGTAAAGGGTAGTTTGTTGTTTTATTGCTCTGAGGAAGGAGACCACATGAAAAGTCCCACCTTACCACTGTGGCAGATGAGTTTTATAGATACATATCAATGTAAATTATCCCGGTTTAAATGGGGAATGAACTCCTAGAGCAATAGATTTCAAAGCACTTTCATCTGGGGCCTGTGTGTGACTGTGTTCCCAGGAGACCTTGTCAGTGTAGATTTGGACACATCTTATAAATATAGCCTTGTGCCTCTCAGGGGCCAAGCCCACATCCCAGGAGAAACATGGAATTTAGACCACCTTGCTACTGTATTGATCCTCGCCAGCGAGCTCATCACTGAGAAAGTGCTACATCATCTGGTTAGCGCTTTATCATCCTGGAAGCCTATGTCACTGCCTCCATAATTAAACACAGACTATTAGCTATAACCCACTGCACCCACATCAATTATGCCAGTTGGGATAACAGCCACAGAAACCCTCCTTTCCTATCTTCTGCCTCTCTGGAAATAATCCTGCTTGTATCACACAGGTATAGTTAGAGCTGTCTGGGCTTTTATAAGATGTCAAATTAGCAAGGCTGCTCTACCATGATGGAACAGAAGATTTGTTCTTCTGTATGCTGATTAAAAGGTAATTTAACCTCTTCTAAAGGTGGTCTAGGCAATCCCCAGCAGTATTGATGTTGTATTCATGAGGAATGACTCTCCAAAATGATAAATTGGCCCTCTGAGACTAGAATGCAAACCCATCTTCACTGGATGGCGCAGCCTAGAAGAGCCAACTTGGTAGTTTCATCACCCTATGCCCACCTCGATTAAGTCTGAAGGGGTCAGGCATCATCTCTGAGGTCCTTGACTGTGCAGCTCAAAATACACTCTTGTAGCCTCCTCAGTAACACAAGATGCCCTGGCTTGCTGGTTTTCTCCCAAGTGCCAGGTTAGTTGACAGTAGCTCAGCAACTATAGGGTTGCTTAATACAATTCATTTCTTAGAAGAAATTCAGTTCACCATGAGAAAGGAGAGAATCAAGCCAAAGGGTACTCGAATCTGGGAGGAGCCTCAGCAGTCAGTTAATCTAAAGTTTTCATTTTACATAAGAGGAAACTGAGGCCCAGGGAGATGGAATACCTTGGCCAAAGTTTCAGGGAGCTGAAACAGCAGAGATGGACAGGAATCCATTTTCTCTGACAATAATCTCACTGTTTTTTACCCTGCTGTACACATCCTACCAAACCGACTACACCTATACACCAGTTGTCACATCATGTGGAACTCCTCATTCCACTGCCTTGGTTCCCTTCCCAGGGGAAGAAAGCACTCATCTTGCTTGAGAACATGAACCTGACTTCCTCGAGTGTGGTAGACATAAATCTCAATCCACAAACTCAGGTGAGCAAGAAACACTGCTTGTCTTTATCTTCGATGAAGCACCCAACCCCTTTCTGACAAGCTGGTGGGAAATTCAACCCCAGAGATTCTTGGGTCCTCTCCCCGACTCTTCAGGGTGTGCCAAGGGTCTGGGTCTCAGAAAGTGCTAAGGCATCAGGGTCACTCTCTGTACTTCAGGCAGATCCAGCGGTATTATTTAGATGTCACAGACCCAGACCCTAGACTCTGCTGGTTCATGGCTGTATTGGGGGTTGGGAGAAACTCTGGCTGGCTGGGAGCCTAGGTCTTTGTCCAACTTCCCTATCTTCAGCTTTATTGTCTGAAATCGGCCTCCTCTCCTGGTACTGCCAAGAAGAACAATATCGGGACCCATGGTTCTCCAGGCGCTCAGACATCTCTCCTGTCCCAAGCCAGAGGAATCTCTTTTTGTCTTAGGAAAATCCTTCATTTTCCTCAAAAGTATTCTCTCTCTTGCCTCACATGCTAGGACACTGTTATAATTCCCTGGAGGGACTGAGGCTTCTGGAAACAAAAGGCAGGAAGGGAAATGTTTTGTAGGTATCTTCTACTCTTTGTCCTCAAACAGCCTCAAACCTTCACCAAAAAAAAAAAAAAAAAAAAAGCAGTGTGGGGATAAAAAAGGAAAATTGCAGGGAGAGGAAATATAAATTATCTCTCAAAAAATTATACTGCACAGGATGACTGAAAGTTCCACGAAAAGATGAACACCCAAATTCCAGTTCAGTTTCTTTGGGAGAAAGAATGCTGGGGAAAATTGTCCCAGCTTCATCTTGAAAGGAGCATGAAGACGATGGAGTCATTCTCTGCAATGAGAGAGGCCACCAAGTGACCTCAAAATGTAGCAATGGCTGCACCAGCTCTTTGGCCTTCCTCACCACTTGATCGCTCCTTAACTCCTTGCCATCTGGCTGTAGATGCCACTGCTCTCCAAAATAACTCTGTGGAAGGTCCTCACTGATCTTTTTGTCCAGTTCAGTGGCTGACTCTTTGGTCTTCATTCTCTTTGACTTCTTCTCAGAGAGCTGATCATGGTCACCTTCTTTTTTATCTCTCTTCTATATTACTCTGTTAATCTAACACTACAACTTTTATTGTCTTTAAATCACCATCTCTAGCCCCACTCCATTTCTTGAATTCTAGACCCAGAATCCCAACTGCCTTTCAGTTGTTTCTTGGTGGATGTGCTACCAGTACTGCCTCAAACTTGCCATGTTCAAAAGCAACTCATCTTTCTTCCCTAAACCAGCTTCTCTTTGTGAATTCCTTGCTCCAATAATGCATCACCATTCTTCTAAACTTTGGATCCTCTTGGACTCCTTTCCATTATTCTTAGACCCAATAATGTTTGAATCTAAATATATTTTACCTCCTGAAATGGAATATTGCAGGTATTGTATGACAAGTATAGAATAAAGTGGAACTATCCATCTGCACACCATCTTCCCATATAACATTAAATAAACCATGGCTATCATTTTGACCTTTATCCTTTTATAATTTCTTCTACACAAATATGTATCTTTACATAAAAGGGATCAATTGCCCTATTTTGGAACTTGTTTTGTCAGTTATCATATCATGAACACATTTCTATGCCATTAAATGTTCTTTTATATAACAATTCTCAAACTTTAAATATGTATCAGAATTATCTGAGAGTGCTTGTTAAAAATGGATTTCCCTGGGTCCTCCCCCAGAGGTGCTCATTCAGTATTCTAGGAAGAACCAGAAAATCTGTGTGTGTTTAACTAGCACCCTAGGAAATTCTATTGTATAAGGTTTTCAGATCCTAGTTTGACTAACACTGTGGGTACAGCACAATTTTTAAGAATTGCCTTTTCTTTTGTTTACATTTACCATAATTTAGTTATCAATCCCCACTGACAGATTTAGGCTGCTCTCTAGTTTTTTAATATTATTAATACTTCTTCAATGACTTTATTTTGAGGCTCTCTCCTTACCATTCCTTCTACTCACCCACCTACACACTTTTTATTTAAGGTAAATTCCTAGAAGTAGAATTCCTGGGTCCAAAGGATTTGCAAAATTGTAAGATACACACACACACACACACACACACACACACACACATATATATATACACACACACACACACATACACACACACACACACATATATATATATATACACACACATACACATACGTATATAGTAACATGTTATATGCTATTATATTATTCATTATATCATATATAATATAATATATAATAACCGATGCATTCATTATGTGATATATAATGTAATATATAATATATTAATTTATATATGTTCAAGTGGGGTTTTATTTGGAGCCTTGCACAAGATTTACATTTATCCATGTTAATTTCATCTAGTTATATTTCACCCATGGCTTCAAGGGTCGTGATATTTTGTATCCCTAGTCTCCATTAAAAGTATTTGTTATTTTTCTAATCTCCTGCATATGTGGCATCTATACTTTCATCCAAATCATGGATCAGAAAGACTGAGAAATGCCTTACTGTTCTACCAGAAACCTATATTCCTAGCACTCTTGCTCGCTTTTCAAACATTAATAACTTAATTGTAATAGTGATTGGCTTACGAATATCCCTCTCATCTTTATGGTTGTAGGGACAGAACTTACCATGTTTACTGAAGTTCACATCCACGGTCACCTACCTCTTGGCTCTGATCTGCCAAAGAGAAAAATAGGTGTGTTGGTTTTCTATGTTCACATTGATGCCATTTAACAGGTTCATAATGCTGCAGTGGCATACAGCATAAGGCATGTGTTCAGGTCACATGTCTGAGGGTGGACTGGGGGCTCTGTCTATCTCAGCAGGGTAAAATTGTCGATGGTCCCTTTGGTGGGGGAGGGAGAGAGTAGGAATAGGAAACAGAAGGCAGGGTGCAGGTGGCTCATGGCAAAAGGAAGAGGCTGGGAGGTGAGAAAGGGAGAGAAGCAGAGGAGGGATGCAGGTTGTCTGGTAGTGTTAACAATGATACAATAATAATTATTATCTCTAACTGTAATAGAATTTATTAAGTGTCCAGCACCCTGCTACATACTTCACATATATGAATATAACTATTCTCCTAACAACTCTGAAAGGTGAGTGCTGTTATGTCCATTTTGCAGATGGAGAAACTGAGGCACAGAGAGACTAAGAAACATACCCAACATCACAAAGCTATTAAGTGGCATAGCCAGGATTTGACCCAAGCCATCTGATGCTTCCTCTTAAGCATGCAAACTGCCCACCATAGTGCATACATTTCAGCTACTACTATTATTGGTGTACATGTGCATGCACATGAGTGCGCACACGCACACACTCCACGGCCAGGAAGTGAATTGCCATTGCCTTTGTTATGCACACAGAAATGAGTTGGCCTTGGGAGTCTCTCTTTGTGCTTATTTAGACACGATATTTTGAGGAAACGGACATCTGGGCTGTGCCCATATTTAGGGTAACCAACATGTCCCAGTTTTCCTGAGCTTCACCAGTTTTAGCACTGTAAGTCCCATATCTAGGGAAACCTCTCTTTCTTGGACAAACTGGAACGTTTTGTCACACTACTCATAGGAGTATGGAAAACTGTGTTTTGTTATTTTTTCCCACTGAATACACAAGGGGGCATTGTAATCATTCAGTCATGCCTCCTCAAACATTTATTGAGCACCTAATCAGAGGTGTGATTGCTGCCCAATAAACTAGCACCGAGGATGGGGTAGGGCAACAGGAAAGTGAGAAACCTTCCATGATCCCCATAAGAAAGAATAAAATACGTATTTAAATGAACAAATACCTAGCTCTGACTGTGAGCCAAGCACTGTGATGAGCACTTTACATGAACTCATTGAATCCTCAGAAACACCCTATGGCATAGTTACTATTATGATCATCTCCATTGTAAAGAAACAGAGGCAAAGAGGTCAAGTCCCTTGCCTATCACACAGCTGGCAAGCGGCACAAAGCAAGATTTGAACCCAGGCAGGCCCATGCTGCTCCAGAGTCCATGCTTTTAATTGCTGTGCTATGCTGGGAAAAAAGGACCCGAATCTCATCGAGAACTCCACGTGGGCTCAGTCCTCTTTCCAGCCTTGTTTGGGTTTTTTCCTAGCCCTGTGGTTCTTGACCCTGAGTACACATTAAAATCATCTGGCGGGTTAAAAATCATACTGATCTCCATGGCCCCACTTGCAGAGATTTTGATTTAACTGAGCCACTTTGACCCAGACATTAGGATGTTTTAAAAGCCACCCACAAGGTTCTAATAGTAACTAGGTCTGAGAACCGAGGTGGCTAGACCCTTCCCTCTAGCAAGCTGGGCTGCCTGAGTTCTCTAATCCAGGGTTTCTCTAATGCTAGTGTGCATCTCAATCAGCGGAGGACCCCATTAAAATGCAGATTCTGATTATTGAATCAGGGTTTGGGGTGGAGTAGGGGAGCCAGCGGTTCAGCATACCTAATCAGCTCCCAGGGGTGCTGATGCTGCTGGTTCATGGACCACACTTCGAGTAGTAAGGAGCCAAAGTGTGGTCCTGAGACCTGAAGCCTAAGCATCCCCTGCTTGTTAGAAATGTACACTGCTGGAGCCCACCCCAGACCTACTGAGTTAGAGTCTGCATTTTAATGCATATACAAGTATGGAAAGTGCGGCTCAAATCCTGAGCTCCCGCAGGTGCTGGGAATTGGCGTGCCAAGCTATTGCCTTGCCTCGGTTCTTAGGAACTTGGACTGTGACTTCCAAGGTCCAGCTGCAAGCAGCCTCATCGACCCCATGTGTATGCAAATATTATAACTTTCACTGCTGACCATCATGGAGAACAGAGTGGAACACAGTCTTGCCCTAATCGAGTCTTAGTGCCCCCTTTCCTCACACGCCCCAACAAGCCTTTGCTCACACTGTTTCTTCTACCTGCGTGGCCTTTGACTGGCCTTACCCAATTTCTGAAGGTCAAGCTTATGTCCTATCTCCTGCTCTACAGAACCATTCCCATTTCCATGTGGCCATTTCAAACCAACTGGCTTTTTTCATATAACAAAGACATAATAGCATTTCCTATGTCCCAGGCACTGTTCTAAGCCCTTAACATTATTAATTTGTTTAATCCCAATTTCACAAGTCAGGAAAATTAAGGCAGAGAGCAGTGGGGGTACATTGCTCAAGGTCACACAGATAATCAGTGGCAGTGTCAAAATTGAAACCCAAGTAATCTGGTTTTAGAATCACTCCACTGAACCATAGCACTATGATCCTTCTCAATGGTGTCTTCAAGTAGAATCTGTAAATAATGCACTGTGGACAGTGAAAGAAAACGTGTTAGTTTCCCATGGCTGCCATAAAAAAGTACCACAAACTGGGTGGCAAAAACAACAGAAATGGATTATTTTGTAGTTCTGGAGGCCAGGCGCCCTAATTTACATTGTCGGCAGAGCCCTGCTCCTTCGGAAGGCTCTAGAGAAGGATCATTTGCCGTTTCCGGGCTTCTGGAGGCAGACAGCAAACTGTGGTGTTCCTTGGCTTGTAGATGCATCACCCCAACCTCTGCTTTCATCATCACATGATCTCTTTTCCGTATGTATCTCTGTGTCCTCTCCTCTCTCTCTAAGGACACTAGTCATTGCATTAGGACCCACCCTAACCCAATATGGTCTCATCTTTTTTTTTAAGATTTTTTTGGGGGAATTGGGGAAGGGAACAGTGTTGGGGAGGTGGGGAAGGGAACATTGTGTTTTTCCAGAACCCATCAGCTCCAAGTCAAGTTGTTGTCCTTCAATCTTAGTTGTGGAGAGCACAGCTCAGCTCCAAGTCCAGTTGCCACTTTCAATCTAGTTGCAGGTGAGTGTAGCCCACCATCCCATGCGGGAATCCAACCGGCAACCTTGTTGTTAGGAGCACGCATTCTCACCAGCTGAGGCATCTGGCTGCCCGTTGGCAGCTCAGTGGCAGCTCAGCTTGGGCACAGCTCACTGGCCCATTTGGGAATTGAACTGGCGACCCTGTTGCTCAGAGCTCGCACTCTAACCAACTGAGCCACCAGGCGGCTCTGGTCTCACCTTAACTAATTATAGCTACAAAGACCCTATTTCCACATAAGGCCGCATTCCGAGGTTTCAGGTGAACATAAATTTGGAGTGGGTGACATTATTCAACTGAGTACAGAAGAGCACAGAGATTGTTTCAGGGCAGAAAGTGTCTCTTAAAAGTGCTCGGCTACTCAATGTTTCAAAATGATGCTGAGGTGTTAAGACCTGTGGTTGACACTCTCCAGATTCAGCCGAGGAGCAACCCATGGAGCAGCTGTAAATTTTGGTCAATGGACTGAAAATTCTTCAGTGCCAAAATGATGTCATTTTCCAATTCCACCCAGTGTTCAGCATCTGATAGTGCTTGCAGGTTCTCCCCAGACCAAATCAATCAGATTGATCTTATGTGTACCACAGGTACAATAAAACTGCCACAAATTTGAAGATTTTGCAGATGGTAGGTGCAAAGGGGAAATGTCCCCCCATTCAAGTGGTCACGTATTATCTAGGCCAGCATGTAATGGTGAAGCAGCCTGCGGTACATCATGGTGGAGGCTTTTTGGGAGAACTACTTCGACATCAGAGCTTCCTCATGAAAGCTCTATGATAAGCTAACAAAGAATCTTGCTGCCACCACTCCAGGTTCTGAAGCAATATGCAGAGGAAAGTTCCAACACCAGAAAAAGAATGGAAGAAGGTGGTATTCCCATGCTGCCTACCTCACTTCATAAATGCGGAAATCCTAGAGTGGGAGATAGGTCCTGCCATTGTTTCAGACACTCAGGATGCAGCGTGGGTTTTGAATGTCGGTATTGGAGCACTTAGGTGCTGGAATAAAAGTAGAAGCTATAAGTACTGACCAAACAAGTGAAAAAAATAGGAAATGTAAGTAAAAAACAGGTGATCGGAGTGGAAAAACAATGACCTTGAGGATTCTACCTCTTTAAGTAATGACGCTGATGGAGAAGCTGCTTCTGAGGATGTGGCAATGTAACTGAGTGCATGAAACTGAAGTCTCCAAAATAAGAGATGCTTCTGTTGCTGGGCTCTGAGGAAAGATCAGTCTTCTAAGTGAGCCTATTATCATCTCTTCATTCCCGTTATCACTGCCACGCCTGTAAAGAAGGAAAATGAAGGGATCAACATCCCTATTGCCAAAGAACCATTTCAACTGTAGTGGTTCGAGTCAAAGATCTATAAAGAAAGGGAGGAAACTCAAACTCCTTGCTCCCTGCAGCTCAGTGGAATTCTTGGATTTGGCTCACAATTCTGAAAGCCCAGAGAGCAGCTTAAGAAAAGGAGAACGAGGGCCGGCCGAGTGGCGCCATGGTTAAGAACTGGCTTGGGATGCCAGAGGGCCCCGGTTCAGATCCCACATATGAGGGCCAGTGACACTGCCCTCCACAGCTAAGATGCTGAACAACAGCTCAACCTGGAGCTGGGCTGCCGTGAGTCGCCAGCGACGGGTAGGCTGCAGCCCCTGTGGCAGTGGGTTGCCATGGGCTACCATATGTAGCCAGCAGCCAGCGTGAGCGGCCAGCAGCCACAGTGAGCGGCCGTCTAGAAGCCGGTGACTGATGTGCCTCGCCTGGGAAGAGCGCAATGATGGTGCCAACTTGGACCAGTGAAGCAACGTCCTCCACAACTAGACTGAAGACCAAAAAATGACAGCAACTTGTCTGTTCCCATCCCCCAATTCCCCAATAAAAATCTTTTAAAAGAAAGAAAAGGAGAACCATCAGATGGCCTTTCAGAGCAGAGACAAGATATGGAAAATATGAAGGGCTGACAAAATCTCTTGCAGTAGTGTAGCATATGTGAAAAGAGATCAAAAGATGAGAATATTATTCGTGGAAGAACAGGCCACCTTGTCACTTGTTTCCACTGCACCAGAACATTAAAGCAGCCTGGGGCTCCATGCCCTCTTTGCAAGAAGATTCAGCTGGTAATTCAGGCTTTTATGGCCTAGCTGAATCTGCAAGTTGCAGAGAAATGATGACCAGGACCAGATCAAGGAGAAAATTATCAGTACTGAGCATCTCCGTTCAGTGTAACCCACTGCGTCCCTTCCTTGATTCATGCAAACGTCTGTGTGCCAGGGCAGCCTCCCTTCTAAATTCATGTGGAATTCGAGAGCAATTCTTTACAACTAGATTATCAATTTAGGGACTCCATTTACATGAAAAGTTACTTTAATCACTGCATTCTTCATCTAAAGAAGAGGTCTGGGGAGGAGCAATTACAAAGACAAACAGGAAAATACATCCACCCACCAAATTATCTGAAAATGAACTTTTGCCTAGTTAATTTTATTCCCCATCTTTTTCTTCTATTCTGTTAGAGAATGTTCTTAGGCATAAAAACCCAAGGTGGCTATGAGAAAAACACTAAAGCTAACAATCAAACCACATAAATAATGTGATGTGTTATGGATCACTTTACTTTATAGTCAAGCTGCTTGGTTTCAAGACACCGAAAGAAATGGTAAGAATCTCAAAAAATGAGAGGTGTGTTCCATTACGCCTAGAACAATGGTTATCAAGCATTTTTGCTAACATATTCCTAAAAGAATTTTGAGGAACTGTACACTCTTTTCTACATTTAAAAAATTGAGGTATAATTAACGTAAAGCAAAATACACAGATCTCAAAGGTTCCTTTCTTATGAGTTGTAAACAGTTGTAGATACCCCAAACAAACTATGGAACACCTTTATCACCTCCAAAATAGTCTCTCAGGCCCCTCTCCAGGTAATCCTTCATCTCTTGACTCTCACCCTAGATTAGTTTTCTTTTGGTACATCTTTAATTTGACATCTAAATTTTTAAAATATGCTTAATTACTTACCAAGAGTAATTAAGATAAAGTTTTCCACAATTCCTTGGTAAGAAATTATTGAAAGGGAATATTGGAACCACCTTGTATATTATTTTACAGATTACTATATACAGAATTTTTCTTAGAAATCTTTAGTGCTCACAGTTTGGGCCCAGGTATTCTCTGAGTCTTTTCTGTACTCTTTATTGATTACATCCTGAATAAAATCACTTTACCAACATTTGCAACCACGAGTTTGTGGCTCAGAGTGAGCCAACCAGATCAACAGTGCTCTTTCTATAATGCTGCCTCCCTTAAAAAGAGTTAAGGAGGGAAGGTAGAAAAGTGTGCTCCCTGTTATACTTGACCACTCAGTTGGCATTTGTCATAGCCTGCCATTGGATAAGTGAGCTGTTGGATAACTGTTTGTGGATGGGACGTTTTATGCCCCTGCTAGCCTGAGGTATAATGACAAGGGAACAGAAATTGGAACCAGACAACTTGGGTAGAAAACTCAGTTCTGCCATTATCATGTGATCAGGAGTAGATTCCTCAAACTTTCTGAGTGTCCATAGAGTCTGTCAAATCAGACCAACACCCACTTCACTGAGACATTATGAGGAAAATACAAAGTAAGAAGTGTAAAAGGGCTTTGTAAAATGTCAAGTTCTCATCACTGGGGCTTTATTACTATTTTTTAAAAGAGGAGCTAATTCTTTTTTTAAAAAAAGATTTTATTGGGGAATTGGGGGAGTGGAAAAGCATTGGGGAATCAGGGAGGAGGAACAGACAAGTTTCTGTCCTTTTGTTCTTCAGTCTAGTTGTGGAGGACATCGCTTCACTGGTCAATGTTGGTGTTATCATTGCACTCTTCCCGAGTAAGGCAGATAGGTTGCTGGCCACTGGACGGCCGCTCACAGAGGCTCATGGCAGCTCATGCCAGCTGCCAGCTGCTCACGGTAGCTTGCGGGAGCCCACTGCAGCCCCACTGCAGCCTACACTGTCACCGGCAACTCATGGCAGCCCAGCTCCAGGTCGAGCTGTTGTTCACCATCTTAGCTGTAGAGGGCACAGCGTCAGTGGTCCTCATGTGGGATCCAAACCGGGGCCCTGCTGCTCAGAGCTGGCATCCCAAGCCAACTCTTAACCAACACACCACTCGGCTGGCCCACGAGCTAATTCTTATACTTCTTTTAACCCTCATTGAATATTGCATGTAGGAGGTCTCAACAAATATGTGTTAACTAAGTGATATATTTGTTTATAAAAAATAATAATAAGGAGTTGCAAATGCTTAGGGAATCAAAAATTACAAACTAAATTCTCAACACACATATATGAATATAGATTGCTTACCTCTGCTTAATTTACATATATAAGGTACAAAAAACAAGCCATATTCAGTTTACAAAGGAGCAATTCACGAATTTCCATCTTTCATTAATTTGAAGATCTGTATGTAAAATTATCACCACTCATTCTTTTCCCATCAGAAAAGTTAAGTAATAACATATAGTGTAAACTCTCCTTGGAACATCGACAGTACTTTCTATCCTTAATCACATCTGTAGTTCCCCTGAGAACAATTTTAAACATTTTCACACTTATATAAATTGTACAGTTGAGAACAAGAAATGCTGTTCTGGTACGAGTATGCCATAGATGATTTTATGAATCTGGATAATTCATTAGTCCACCTAGCAAACCATTGTTAAGGTCCCACGCTCAGCCAAGTATTCAGACAGGAATTTAGATTAAAAAAAAAAAAAGATGATGAAGGGGGTGCTGGCCAAGATGGATAAGCCCTCTGCATCCTACCTGTCCCACTGATTAAAACTAAAAGCTCTAGACAGGATACGAAAACAACAAGGACAATAACTGACTGATAACTCTGAAGCATAAATCCTAACAGGCAGATTGGGGAGGGATTTCAAAACTTGATGAAGTCAGTATAGTGGTGAATTTTCTGTTTGTTTGTTTTTTTCCTCCTTTATTTCCCAGGATAGACTCCATGGTGCCCCAATTTATAGAACTGTGCAGTGGCCCCACCCACCTCATTGCTCCTACCTCTCGTAGGTCCTCATCCTTTCTATTCAGCTAAGGGGAAAGAGAGGGAGGGCCATATGGGAAGAGGCTTGAATGGGCCAGACCTGGAAGTGGTGCACATCACTTCTACCCACTTTCATTTGGTCGGGACTCAGTCACATGCCCACCCCTAACTGCAAAAGAGGCTGGGAAATGTAGTCCAACTGCCTGCCCAAGAGGAAAGTAAAATACGAATACTAGTTGGCACTAAAATAGTCTGTGCCATGTAAGTGCATTGGTAGAAAAAGGGGTGTGTAGGAAGCTTTGTGAACATAGAGAAGGAACTCTTAAGTCAGAATGGAGAAACAGATACCAGAAGGCTTTCTGAAGGACAGGGTATGAGTCTTGCAGAAAATCATGAGGGCGGAAAGACAAGCATGGGTAGAGACTCTGGCATGTGCAAAGATGCAGAGGCAGGAAATGTGCTGATGAATTTGGGAGACCCCAAGTGATTTTTTTGTCCTTAGGAATAGCATCATGGAGAGAAAAGCAGGAGGAGGTAGGCCTGGAGAGGGAGGCAGGAGCCAGGAATTGAGCCAAGAAATTCTGGTTTCATCACTGATGTATTTTAAGCAGAGGTGCAATAGAATCTGCTTTCCAATTTAGAAAGAGCCTGATAGTTGTGTCAGGGATAACTGGAGACAGGAATAGCAGTTAGGACACTTTTGCCATTGTTCAGGCAAGAAGCATTTGGGCTTGAAGTAAGCAGTGGGGTGCACTGACAGAATAAGACATGAGCTTTGAGATATTCATGAGTCAAAATCTATAGGGTTTAGTAACTGATTGAATATGGTACATGATATGATAAAAAGAGTCAAGGAAAATTCCTTAGTTTTATTCATTCATTCATTCATTCAACAAATACTTATTGAACATCTACCATATGTCTTCCTCTAGGTGCTGGAGATACAATGAATAACCAGCAAAATACCTGTCCTCATAGAGTTTACATTCTGGTGGAGAAATCAAAAACATTAACTAGTAAATATAAATTTATAGTGTGATTAGGCTTGCCAAGTTTAGCAAATAACATGTGTCTGAGATGTCCTTGTCAGACATCTGTGTGGGGATTGCTTAATTGCAAGTTATTCCTATGAGTCTTTTGCTCATGAGAGAAGCCTTGGCTGCGGATGTGGATTTGGGAGTCAACAGCATACGGCCAGTTGTAAGTGACAAAAAAACCAATAAGGGAATTCATTGGCTAAGGACATAAAAAAACCCAGGGGCTGTTTCTTCAGCTTCAGGTATAGCTGGATCCAGGGGTTTAAATGGTAGTACTAGATTTCTGACTTTCTTTTAATCACTTGGATTCTCTTGGGCATCATGGCTCCTGGAAACCCCAAAGGCCCCAATTCACATCCATTTCTTTAACTCAGCAGAGATTTGTTCTATTTTTCTGATAGCTTTAGTGGAAACGTCTCAGTGAAGACTATGATTGGTCCACTGGGGGTTACATGTCCATTCCTGAATAAAAGTCTATAACTCAGAGTTGAAGTATTCTGATTGGCCATGCCTCGGTCATGAACTGAAACCTGTGGCAATGGCTGGGACAAGGTCAGCTCCATGAAAACGCGTAAGTGTGTTCCTCTAGGAAAGAGAACTTCTGGTATTAGAAGGTGAGGAAAGAGATGAGCAGGCAAAGACCAGAATGTTCTCTATGGGTGGAAACTGAGGCTTTGGCTATTAGTGAAATTGTCCTGGGAGGACATATATATAGAATGAGAGGATCTCAGAGATGATGCAAATATCCTGGGGAGCATGACACTTAGGAGTTGCACAGAAAAAGATGATCTTGCAAAAGAGATGGAGAAAGAGTGGCCAGATCGGTAAGAGGTCCTGAAGTCTGTGATATCCCAGAAACCAACTCAATGAATTTCAAAAAGGACTCAGTCAGCAGTCACAGAGGAACCAATGAAAACTAGGACAACAGGAGTTGTGACCCAATACCCTGATCACCAAGGCCATGAGGTAAAGCTAGGCAGTTCTCCTTGGAGGAGGAAAGTATAATAGTATTAAAGAGAAGCTGGTAGGAAGTATACCAGATTGCCTGGGAGGAGGATCTGGGAAATTCACTAAATCAGATGGCTCTAAATGTCCCAGCTTCTCAAACTCAGAGGCATATCCAGAGGATCAGAAAAGCCTGGAATGAACATGAAGCATCTGTTAGATCCTGAAATCTATGTAAAATATTATGGGGTGAGTCACATTATTTCTATAATAAAACAAACATAGTTATATATGGTGCAGGGTGCAGAATCTGTGGGCTTTTAAGCTAAAATATTAAACTATAAAGAGATTCGTACTTGCAAGAGGACCCCTTCAGACTATGCTCTCAGAGTTCTTTGCTATGAGCATTCCTTCTCCTCTAGTTAGGGGGGTTTTGGATGGAAAAGAAAGGGAAGCATGGCTCTTATCTGGGCATTTGCCCATTGCTCTATGGATAGAGATCATATTCCCAGGACGTTTTAGGACAGACCCACTTACAATCATGATAGCAATGGCTGTCATTTGTGATGTACTTACTATGTGATAGGCACTTTTCTAAGAGTTTGACCTCAGTTATGCCTCACAAAAACCCCATGAGAGGGAGTACTATTATGACCACTTCTGTTTTAAAGATGAGGAAGCTGATGCACAGCGAAGTTAAATAATACCCAAGGTTGCAAAGCTCCGTATTTACACCAAGAGATTCTGGCTTTTGAGTCAGTGTCCCAAACACTGCACAAACTGCACCTGTGCTCAGTCCAGTGGTTTCCATATGGATCAGTGCATTTTTCAGGCCATAGGTTCTGATACTGGTTCAGAAAAGAAGATAATTCCTTGCACAAAGATCTGTGAATTTCTAGAAGAGGCAGGTTCGGGGAAGCACAATCTGGCAGCTTTATCCCACCCTCGCCCTATCTAGCCTAACTACTGGTGAGACACAGAAGCCCTACTTCCTGGGCACCTTTGCACTGTAATCTTAGAACGATGGGAATTTGTTAGTCTACTGGGTGATGTTTACCTGAACCTTACAATTACTTTTTTTATTTAAACTTGCACTATCAATTTTTATGGGCTTTAATGTGTCCCCAAATGAAAGAATAATTTCAGAGGTGCTTTATACAAATGCTGGTTTCACAAAAACGTTTCAATTTAAGCTTTTCATAACCTAAGTATGAAGAGAAAAACAAATGTGCAATTGTACAGTGCTAATCTGTTTTCTTTGAATGTACAACACATGCTCAAAGAATTTTTTGGTTTAAACAAAAAAATTATTACAGTAAAAGACACATTGCCATTAACTCCTCAAAATACTCCCCCTCGCTTCGAACACACTTATCCCATCATTCTTGCCACTTTCTGTAGCAGTTCTGGAAGTCCTCTTTCATGAGTGTCTTTAGTTACACTGTCGTGGCTACCTCAATGTCCTGAATTATTTTGACTCTGGGGAAGAGCCAGAAGTTGCACGGTTCCAGATCCGGTGAAGAAGGTGGATGAGGACACACCATAATATTTTTATTTGACAGAAAGTGCTGTCCAGAAGTGATGTGTGACACGGAGCCTTTCCCTGTTGTGATCACAGAATACAGCGAATGCTGCTGGTAACTGCCATTCAACAGAAAGGCAGGGATCTTCGATATGGGAAGCAGTGTGTTGAACCTTAGTAACAGTGTGTGACAAGTTTCAACTTGTTCGGTGCAGTCAGTAGGGTGTGAACTACGGTTGAGAGAAGGTGTGTTTTAAAGTGTGACGTAAATCATCCTCCATCATGACAATATCTGTGGTATACAACAATTTCCGTCAAATAAAAACATTACAGTGTGTCCTCATCCACCTTATTCACCGGATCTGGCGCCGTGCGACTTGTGACTCTTCCCCAAAGTCAAAATGACCATGAAAGGTAGACATTTTGAATCGATTCAGGACACCAAGGCAGCCACGGCAGCACAACTAAAGACACTCGTGAAAGAGGACTTCCAGAACTGCTTCAGAAAGTGGCAAGAATGATGGGATAAGTGTGTTCAAAGCGAGGGGAAGAATTTTGAGGGGGATTAATGGTAATGTGTCTTATACTGTAATAATTTTTTTTATTTAAACATTCACCATATTGTTTCATCACACCTCGTATATGCATAAATTACTTTTTACTTTATTTTTTAATGTACACAAAGGAAGCTCAAGCAAGCAGTGTATGAACTCCCACAGCTACATCATCCAGCAACAACCATTTACCCACGGCCAGCCTCTCCCATTCCCTAAGTACAAACCAGATATCATATCATTTCATCCATAAATATTACAGGATAATCTCTAAGACATAAGGATTATTTTTATAAACAAAACCACAATATCATTACCATAATTGCTTAATATCAACAAATAGCAATCGATGCTCATATTTCTATAAATTATTTTAAAATTCTGTTTGTTCTATAGTTCCATGCCCCTTAATTATTAACTTGATTGCTTTTGTTATTGTTATGATTTTTACATTTTTTTATTGTGAAAAATTTCAAATCCAAAAATATAGAGAGAATAGTATGATGAACCTCCGCACCCATCACTCAGCTTCAACAATGATCTATATTTGGCCAATCTTGCTTCATCTACTTGCCCCTTTCCATATCCCCTTTTGCTGGGCATTTATAAAGCATTTCCTGTCATTGGGTGTGCATTCTTAGTTTGGTTGGTGGCAAAAAAGTATATAGAGGTGTCCTCTAGTAGACATTTTTATATTTATTTTATTTCTAAATCCCTGGAAAAGGATTCAATGAAATGCAACATTTTTAGTGGATCAGATGAACATCCACTTGGCATTTTGCCCACTCTTTCTTTGTTTCTTTCTTTCTTTCTTTCTTTCTTTCTTTCTTTCTTTCTTTCTTTCTTTCTTTCTTTTTATTTTTGAGCAATGTTTAAAATAAAACCAAATTCTAAACAAATGGAACTAACACTCTATGACATGAATACTAAAGAGAATATTTGTGTCATACACGTTCTGTCAGCTGTGCCCAGATCTTTAAAAGTACACATTTTCCCAAGACTAATTGAATAAAAGCTAAAACAAAAAATTTTAAGCCTAATTATGATTTTGGGGGAAAAAATTAGAAAAAAATGTAAAGAGACATCATTAGCTGGTTTAGATTCGAAATAGGGCCTGAATGATGACACTTTCAATTGGCAAAGCTCCTAGGTTCCTCTCACATTCCTTCTAGGTTTTAAAATCAACTGTCTTCCAAACAGATCTTGGGGGACCTTTGAGAATGATGCATCTCCTTGCCTGGGAGACAGAAGAAGTAGTTCAGGTTTTGTGGTCTCTTAAGGTCAATGACACAGGTTGAGATTTACTGAGATGACCTTGTTTTGTCTTGTGGATACTTACCATGAAATCCACAGTAATACCCCCGATAACTGTGAAATCACAGTGTGTCACCATATTGCTCACTCTGCAGTCGCCACCACACGCAAATGACAAATGACAGCCACATTGGCTTGTACACCATTAAAACCCCAAGGGGGTAGTGAAAACTGGTCATGGGTTAAGTCAAGCAAATAGCAAGAGAAGAGATGTCAAGCATTTTCAGTGCCAATAGCAGAAAATCTGGGCAAATAAGAAGTGATTGGTTAGGATTGTAAATTGGTTCACTACTTTTGCAAAAGGTTTGACAATACCTGTTAAAGCTAAACACGCATATACCCTATGATCCAGCAATTCCACTTTATGGCGCTAGAGGTCATAACAGTGCTTACCCTGGGGTACTGGCTGAGGGGGGCATGAGTGAGCCCTTTGGGGCTCTGTAAGTGTTCAATATCTTAATCTGGTGTAGGTCACATGGACATAGGTAAACATTTGTTAAACTGTATACTCCATATTTGTGCGCTGTCCTGTAAGGTATATCTCAAAAAAGAAAACACATTTGTAAAACTTCAGAATAAAGGGGTTTTGCAAAGCGGTGGCAATTTAGAAGGACCTCTGTCTTTGACTTAAAACAAAACTCTGGGTTCTCCAGGAATTCATTATTGCTTCCCAGGTAGAGAACCCTGACCAACAGGTGGGGGTTGGAGCACACTCTATTGTCCCCTAAGACAGTAGGTCTCTCCCACCCCTTTATCCAAGAACCTGGGTCCCACCGAGATAAAGATCCACCTTTCCTAAAAGGGCATTGCTATACTTATATTTACTAATATAGACTTTACCTGTGGCACTTTTTGACTGTTCAACTGGCTTTTCTTTGATTAATTGATTCCAATGGTTGATTGGTTGGGTTGCTTTTGAATCACCCTTTCTTGCCAAAGCCAAAATTGTCATATCATACCCCAAATTAATTTTTAAAATTACATTAAGTGGTAGGCCCTGTTGGTATTGTTTAATGTTTGTTCATAATTATATTGTAGCCTTTGCCATTTAACATTGTGTCTGAGCATCCGTTAATTATTCATTTTGTGTTCAGTTATTCAGGTGCATCCATTTGGTAGTAAATCACTGAAAAACCACCAGAGCTAAGTGCCTATGTTAATGTGCTACTAGCAGAACAGCATAACTTTCCCAGTGCTTATGCCTGGTAAACACTGCTTGCACCAAGTTCCTATCTGTTCACAGATTGGAGAGAACTTGCATTTTGTAAAAGGATGTGGATCTGCACCTTGGGTCCTCTATCTGGAAACTCGAATGGGCCCTTAGTGAGTCCAGGATTGTCTTCCTCAAGATACAGATCCTCTTCAATTGCCAACCCCTTGCCAAGGAGGCAGACCTGATATAAGAGCATCAGGTGATCAGTAGATAACCTGTTTATGATGAAAAATGGGAAGGAACAACCCAAAATCCCAAAGTCTGAAGAGCACCAAGAAGCTTGGAATCAAAATGTGGATAAATCCAGTGTGTTTTCTAAGTTAAAGTGGCTTTGTTTGTTTATATGTAGGCTTAGGAAATGTGATAGTGTTAACACAAGAATATGGCTATGATTTAGAAGGAATTGATGCTAAATTGGGAAACAAAATGATGTTATATCTACCAAAACTGAACACTATTTTATTATTCATGACTTGGTATCACAACCTTTCGGCATCTTTTAAATATGAAAATCCTGTGAGGATATAATGAATTAAAGCTGTGGATGTTTCCTGGAGATAAAAAAATGCTCTATATTTCAAGGCATTACATCCCCTGGATACTTTTATTTGATTTTAATTCAAGGGTCAAATTTTTATGGTTGGGTAAACAGTCAAGAAAGATTCCATCAACTGCTTTTGAATTATTATAATAGGGGAAACATAGGATACCTTTGCTATTATTTAAAATATTTTTTTAAAAGATCAGAACATGTGTTCCACTTCATGGTATCAAACACAGAGCAAAATGGTTGTAATTGAGAACATACTTGGGCAAACGACTGGCTTAGAATCACTGCGAGTTATAAATGTCTGAAATGTCTATTTCAGGCACAAGTAGGTGAAATAGCACTAATTTCTAGTGTGTGCACATAATGATTAAATTAGCCCACAGAGATGAAGAGTATATCAGCATGTACCCTGGAGAAGAAATACCATATGAATAAGGAATGAGCAATCAATTCTTTAGTGGGTGGCAATTACCCTGAGAAAAAAGCCTCTGCCGATTTCTTCCACCCTCCATCGCATGATCACTGAGCCGATTTTTCCAGAATCCCATTACCCTACTCTGTAGTATCCACCAAACTAAATAAAATGTTATCTGCAACCTTGTTCCTTAACCAATTGCTCTTTCTGGTCATGTTTAGACCTTTTAAAAGGCGTCCCAATGGATGCATCAGGCTTATGTTAGTATAATGGAAAACGCCAACTAACCTTTGACTTTTGGCTTAACTTCTGACCCAGTGGACACCAACATTTATATCTTCTCTTTAGCTTCAAATTGCTTTTGGAATAAGTTGGTAGGTGCTAACAATGGAGATGTGTAAAATGACACAGATATGTGAACGTTTAGTCTGCATACACACACACGTCTTTTTTTTTGCTGCCTTTCCTTTCTTAGATGCTGACTCCTGGGCCCAGCAAGCAAGATAAGGACACTCGTCCCTCCCTTGTTTCAATTTCTCTCTCTCTCTCTCACTCTGTGTGTGTGTGTGTGTGTGTGTGTGTGTGTGTGTGTGTTTGGAGACTATTCTAGGATGAGAGGAAACAGTCTGAGTGGCAGCAGGTTTAGGGTATGGGTGTTGGAATAAAGGGACAGCCACTGTTGGTGGGGATCCTGCTCACATCCCCTGTACATGAACCGTTCCACTCTCGGCTGACTGTCCTACTTCAAGCAGTGTCTATTACTGTCCACCTGAGGTTTTGCTCTTAGCCTGACAACTGAGTAACCTAGAGGGGCCATGGAATAAGCACTCCACAAGAGCTCCCCTCACTTGCTATTGGATGGACTGAGAGGTAAAACACCAGCTTCTTTGCCTTTGGTTGGGTAGAACTCCAAGGCATGCTCTCACCCACCTCCCAGAGCTCCCAGGGTGGGTGAACCCCGGTTGCCCCCAGAGGAAACATGCTGCGCAATGTACTCTTTCCTGCCATGCTTCCCTGCTCCCGCATCAGCCTTCAGACCACCTCCCAAATAAGCTTCTTGCCCTCAAATCCTTGTTTCAGGGTCTGTGTCTGTGGGACCCACCCTAGGCCAGAGGGATTTGGACTCAAAGAATCATGCATGACATTTGGAACTTGAAAAACATGAATTTGAGCCTTGCTTTTGCAATTTGCCCTCTGTGAACATAGGTGGGTTACTTTGTCTCTCTGAGCCTCAGTCTCTTCATCTAAAATAAGGATAATAGTACATCTTTGCTACCTTACAGTATTGTTGGGAGGCGCAAATGAGATAACCCCTGTGAAAGCACCAAAAACTGACTGTAAAGAGCCACACAAATACTCATTATAGTTTATGAGGACTGTTCTCCCCCACCCCCCAAGCAGTACTTCTTTTAAACATTTTATTTGAAATAATTATAGACTCACAGGAAGTGGCAGCAATAGTACAGAGAGCCCGTGTACCCTTCCCCCAGCTTCGCCCAATGATGACATCTAATATTACAGTAGTAGAATATCAAAACCAGGAAGTTGATGTTGCTACAGTACTATTGATTAGATTACTGACCTTATTTAGCTTTATTCTCTTAAGTACCTACCAATCTGCCATTCTATTGCCCCTTGATTCTCTGGCCTCTACTCTTCCCATCTCTAGTGATCTTTGGGGAGTCTGAACTAGCCACCTGGATCACTAATTTACTGTCTTCCACGTGACAGCAGGCTCTGACTTAACACCTTCAACCATTCTGTTAACCATACTTCAAAACTGTGGGACAAAATTCTACTTCTTTTCATCTAAATCCTTCTAACACTGCCTCTCAATCAACAACAGGTAGTCTTCACAAGTGAAATCCCAAGATCTTGGATACTGCTAAGCAACTTTCTAAAATGGTGAATGTAGCAGTTACCCAAAGAGCTGTTTCCAATGATGAATTGGATAACAATATTTTCATTAGAAGGTTAATACATTTTCTTTAGTTGCTTTAGAAGTCTTGGGTAAATGCCTCCTTGTTTAGTTGATTTATAGACTCCTTAATTTTTCAAGTTGTCCTGTCACCCTTTCCTTAGTACTCCTGCGACTTCGCCTTTAGTGCCCAGAGAAAAAATGGGGGAAACTTTTCTCCATCAATCCTCCAATGAAGAGAAAGGTCTTGGGGTCATTCGCAGTAGTGCCTCAGTAATCTCCTATTCTCTCTTTGAATGCAGCCATTATTCCTCCTTAAGCAGATAATTTATCTCTTCCCTGACTGACTTCTTGGTTAAAGGTTAACAAAAATGACATCCCCTTCAAGTTCAAACCCTTGGAATGCACAGAACCCTTCTGCCAACAAAGTCTTTCAAACCAAGGAAACAAAATGTACCAGGGCCAAGTCTTAGAAACTGCTGCCATTTCTCTTTCTTCCTGATGCCTATGGGTCTTGCTGACCGTTCTTATCTTCTGAAAACGCTTTAGGACACACGTTTTCAAGGACCCAGGCTTGTTCCTCTTGGGCCCATTTTCCAAGTGATGGAGACGTGCCTCTCAGGACCAACCCTCCATTCTTTTCTCTTAAGTTCTCTCTTGGGGCTCTCAGCCACCTTCCTGGTTTGAAGACATTAGCTCTACAGATATTATTTCAAAACTATATCTCATTCTCAGCCTCATCCAAGGATCCCATATTCCACTTGCCTTCAAGTCCCATCTCCAATGGTGGGACACCCCCTTCTCACAGTTGCCTGGACTCCATCTCCCAGGCTTCTCCGACTCCTTATTAAGGAGCTCCTGGAACTGCCTGGGAGTTTGAGTTCAGGCAACTAGATAAACTCAATAATGCTTTAGAAAAACACCACAGGCCAATGCAAAGGGACAACAGCCTGGCTGTGCTGATTCCAATCCACAAATCACGCACTCAAGCATTCCCTGCCCAGTCCCAGGTCAATGGTTTTTGCTTCAGTTATTCTTCTTGACCAAAACTACTCTACTGACTCTTTTCTACCTGTGAGATTCCACCTAGGCTTCAAGGCTCTGGACACTCCTAGCCTTGTTTATATCATTTGTTGGCACTAAACCTATACCGCCTGGTATTGTTTGCTAATTTTCTATATCCCTTAGCTTCCTCAACTATATTGCAAGCTACTGAGGGACAGAGATACTGGTTTTTACTTTTCTGCAACCTCAATAGCATCTAGGAGACTTTTCTGCAACCTCAATAGTATCTAGGAGTCTGCCTCATCCAGAGGCATGGCACCATATATTTCTCATGATGGGTTGATACCCATATGTCCTCCAGTCTCAATAAAATAAAAGACAATGAAACCAATTCTTATTGAGCATCTATGATGTGCCACAGCCTTCACTAGCCACCTAATCTAATGTAAGTGCCCCACTCCTCCATCTACCATGTTATCCAGTTTTGTTGCCTTCATGGCACACCTATTGCTACCTGAATTTATCATGTTCAGTTATTTATGTAACAGATTCTTTGTTGTACCCTCCAGATACTTCTTTCAGGACTATGGTTCTCATTCCTCCAGGAGTGGGGAGTGATGGCTGCTGCGTGTTCTCAACTGGGTGTCCTTCCAAGAACCATCCTTGGAAGGGACCACATAGCCATCGATCACACCCTTTGCCTGGGGCAGACTAGATTTAATGGCAGGTCCAAGTAGGAGTATAAACGTTCACATACTTGCCTTGCCTGGGGTCAACTGTGAAGGGTTATCTCAGTTTCAGAGCTCGAATGGGGTTGACTGAAGCCTCTTTCTACCTGTATCACAGTTCTGCTCTTCTCTGCCAGTCTCTCTTCCCTCACTCCCCTAACAGTAATGTTGTCTTTCCTCAGAGCATCCATCCTGCCATGCAGATCTCCATTACAACCTTTTTCCAGGGACCCAGGTTTAAGACAGTTTACTTGTTCATTATCTGTTCCCCTCACTAGAATGTTCCATGAGAGCAGGGACCTTATCTGTGTCATTTCCTGCTAGACCTAGAATAGTGTCTGGTACTCAAAAAAATATTTGTGGACAATGAACAAATGAACAAATGGCTTTTATTTCTCTAAACCTTACAACTCTACCTCATTTTCCATATGAAAAAAAAACAAGCACAGAGAGGGCAATTAAATCTCCCAAGGACACACAGTCAATCAATTGTGGAACTAAGACCACTTGAATACATTCATTATCCATGCTCTTTTCAAAACCAAGCATGGCCTCCTGATGTCTTCTTCATTGTAGGCAGTACCTCCTGCTTGGCTGGGGGCCACATGTCTTTGGCTCTTGTGGTCTGGCTGGTTGCTTGGTGAACATGGCATGGAAACCTCAATTTAGCCTTTAACTCCCCTTTCTCTACCTTACCCTCACCACTGGCATCTTCTATGCCTCTTTAGATAACTTTGCTCCAAAGTGTGTTTTCTCCTCTGATTCTGCTGACAACATGTTGGTCTGGAGCCTGATTCATCCCCGTTCAATCACTACCGTCCTTGCATTGGTGCTACCCCCTCACGCTCTCATCTACTTCAGTTGACCCTTGGGAAATGAAGATGGTGAGGTACTCAGGAACCAGCAAGAACAGGGAGCTGTAGCCACACCCAGGGCTGAATGGGCGAGGGAAGAAGATAAGTGTTACTTCAGTTTGGTTAGACTTGGAGCCATGGAGGAGGGCCTCCCAATGGGAGCTGTAATCCTGGAGGGGTGCAGACACTACCAGGAGTAGAATGCTAAAGCAGGGAGAGAGCAGGGAATAAATCCCTTTGGATTCTCTTTCCTGCCACTCAGAGCTCCTCTGGTGTTTGGCATTGGCAAACCCCAACTGGATTCCAGGTGGCAAAGGAAACTGGGTGATGCAGTGTATAAGCTCCTGAGGCACAGAATGGGGCAGAGAGGGGTAGAGACTAGATCTGGGGGTTGGGAGGGCAAAAAGGGAACGAACAAACCTCAATTTTCCAATAAAACAGCTGATTTTCACTTTCCTCCAATATCATTCCACAATACCTTTCCATTTGTAGATTACAGTATCAATTACGAAGTCTTTTCACACATATATCCTTTGATCCTCACAATGTCCCCATGAGGTCAGTATCATGACCTACCCCATTTTACAGATGAGGAGACAAGCTTGGAGAATATATGGCTCACCCAAAATCATCCCATGGCTAAGAAATAGCACAGTTGGAACATGAGACCAGATTTGTGAGTTCAAACATTTTAACCGAAATCCAGGGCTCAATTGGAGCACACAGTTAAGGTGTATGTTCTCTGGAATATTTCTCCATTCCTACCCTGTCCCTTTCCTATACACACACACACACCCCCCACATTATGTTAATACTTCTCATTAACTTACTTTTTGGCCTTGGCTTTCTCCTGCCCTTCAGTAATTCTGCCTAAGACACTTTCATCTCTCATCATTATTCCCCCTTCCTGTTCACTCAGACCCATCAACTTCCTCTTCAGCACCTCACCTCCTCACCAGGTGCCTCTCGCCTTGAATACTGAAATGAGGTAATACACAGTGCTGCACTATCCAATATAGTAACCATAGCCACCTGAAATATGGCTAGTGTGACCAAGGAACTAATTTTTATTTTATTTCAATAAATTTAAATTTAAAACTGATACTCGGAGCTTAACCCCAAGATACCCCTCCTCTCACACACACCATCCTTAAGTCAGGCTGTGCTTCGTGACTTCCTTCCAAGGAATAGAGTATGGAAAGGGAGAAATCTGGCAAATACCACCTCAGCCAGGTGATCAAGATCAACATCACTAGTAAATAAGTCATGTTGATAGCATAAACCCTTGATATGATGTGACAAGAATGGCATTTCACCTCTGTAGTCTTCCTCCCCAAAACCCATAACCCCAGGCTCATCATAAGAAAAACATCAGACAAATCCCAATTGAGGGACACTGTTCAAAACACCTGACCTCAAAACTTTCAAAGTCACAAGAAACCAGAAGTCTGAGAAGCTGTCATAGACAAAAGAGACTAAGGATACATGAATAGAAGCAATGTGCTGCCTGGATTGGGTCTTGACAGAATAAGGGCATAGTGGGAGAACTGGTGAAACACAAATAAAGACTGGAGTTTAATGACTAGTAATATATCAGTGTTGTTTTCTGAGTTGTGATAAATGTCCACAGTAATATAGAATGTTAACAATAGGGAAACATATGAGTTATATATGGGAACCTCTATACTATCTTTGTAACTTTTCTGTAAATGTAAAATTATCCTAAAGTAAAAAGCTTATTAGAAAATAACTATTGGGCCAGCCTAGTGGCGCGTTGGTTAAGAACTGGCTTGGGATGCCAGAGGGCCCCGGTTCGGATCCCACATATGAGGGCCAGTGACTCTGCCCTCTACAGCTAAGATGCTGAACAACAGCTCAACCTGGAGCTGGGCTGCCGTGAGTTGCTGGCGACGGCATAGACTGCAGCCCCTGTCGCAGTGGGTTGCCATGGGCTACCGTGTGTAGCCAGCAGCCGGCGTGAGCGGCTGTCCAGAAGCCGGCGACTGATCTGCCTCACCCGGGAAGAGCACAATGATGGTGCCAGCTTGGGCAAGTGAAGCAACATCCTCCACAACTAGACTGAAGAACAAAAAACAACAGCAACTTGTCTGTTCCCCTTCCCCCGATTCCCCAATAAAATCTTTAAAAAAACAACAACTATTAATTGATTTTATCATTAAATATGTTTGGAAAAACTTGAGCATGTTAGCTTACTTTTTCAACTGTATATTTTATGAAAACTAAACACAGATCAAGTATTTCCAATGAAAATTTAGCATCTGAAAATGAGATGTGTTATAAGTATAAAATACACACAAGATATTGAAGACTTTATACAAAAAGAATGCAAAATATCTTAATAATTTCTAAAATATCGATTACATGTTGAAATAATATTTTGGATATGTTGGGTTCAATAAAATATGTTAGTAAAATTAATTTCACTTGTTTCATTTCATGTTTTTAATATGGCTAGCAGAAAAGTTCAATTATGTATGTGGCTTGCATTATATTTCTATTGGAGGTTAAGAACACAGCCACTTGCGCCAAACAGCCTGGGTTGAAAGTCCAGCCCTGCACCCAGTAACTGACTGACCGTGAGCAAGTTAGTTAACCTTTCTGTGTCACAGCTATCCATCTATAAATATCTACCTCCTGGGGTTGCTGGGTGGATTCAACAAGTTCATCTATATCATGTGCTGGGTTATAGTAAGTGCTGAGACATAGTAAGCACTCAATAAATGCTAGCCATTATGATTACGGTAGGGTTGTCTATAGCAAAGGGTCTTTGGAGATTCAATGGAGTCCTGGAGGGATGCACTGCCAAAGCAGAGAGGGGACAAGAAAGAAAAGACCCTCACTGCTTTCTACTCCTGCCCTCGTCTTCCTGCCAAGGCCTTCCACTATTCAGTCTCTTGGGGAAACTGCCCAGCAAGTGAGCCCAGGGGATGCATGCCATCCACAGGACTCAGTCTCCCCTGGCACAGAGCAAGGCAGAGAGAGGTGGAGGAATAGATCTGCGAGCTGGAGCCAGCGACACACAGGAAGAGAACCAGCACACCTCACTATTCCTGCAGCAACCTGCTTTCCATGCCCTCAGCTCCATGTCTCTGTCCCATCCTTCATCCTCAGAACAGCTATGTTTCATGAGTTTCCCTGAGCCCCTCCCAACCCCCATTTCTTAGCAGACTCAGCCCTTGCTATGCTCACAGCCTCTAAGCCATCGCCAGTCCTGAATCCAACCCTTGCAGAGAAAAGTCACATGAAGAGATGGACTTGTTTTGGTCTTTTCATTGATTTGTTGCCTTTATTCTATAAAGGAAACACAGCTGATTTTTGAAGGCCAAGAGCAGATATTCTCAATATTATATACACTCAACAGTGGTCTGAACTGACTGATTGATGAAGATGATGGGAATGATGATTAATGACCTCAGAATTGTATTTTGAGTGGGTTTTGGGTTTTTTTTCCTACGGGATTCTTCCCAGTGTTCCTAACATCCACCTTAGCTGGCCAAGTCACCGTTTACTGAAATAAATGAGGCTGGAGTGGACCTCCTTTGTGTAGGGCAAGTATTACCTTTGTGAACTGACTGCACTAGCTCTCTTCTTGTGCTGGCCATATGGTCTGGCCTCTGCTCTGTTTTTCCAGGGCTCATGTGCAGGGAATCTAATAATGGATTCCAGCCAGCCTCTGGGCTATTATGCAAATAGAAATCTTTTAGCACCCCCACACCCCCTTGGGAATCTCTCTAATTAATTAACTTAAGTTTAAAACACTCACACATACACTCTTCTTCATGGTGTTAGGTGGTGTTAACACTGCTCTCTTTTGGGGTGTGGCTCTACTTTTAAAGATAGGGAGCACACGATTTTATGACCCTGGTTACTTAAGTGCTCAATCTCATTAAGGTCCTAAAATCATCACCTACATCCAGGGTCTCCCGATGGGCTGTTTCCCCTGCCAATATTTATGTATTTTAGACTGTTTTATTAGGTGTGTACAAGTTTAGAATTGTTTTATCTTCCTGAGGAATTGAATTCTTTATAATGATCTAGTGACCCCTTCTAACTCTGATCATATTTTTTTGTTGTTGTTTTATTTTTTTGTTTGTCATTTGTTGTTGTTGTTGTTGTTTTATCTTGAAGTCTATATTCCCCAATGTAGCTTTCTTTGGGTAATTGCCTGGTGTGTCTTTTTTTTTTAACCTGTTACTTTCTGCCCTTCTGCAGTCTATGCCTTAAGTGTGGCTCTTGTAATGGACATAGAGCTACATGTGAAAACATCCTGACAATTTCTGTTTTTTCACTGGTTAGTTTAATTCACTTGCATATATGGTGAGCAATAGTAATTCGTATATTTGAACTTTTTTGCCACCTGATTTTTAAATTTTTTATTTGTCTTGCTTTTTCTGTGATTCTTTTTCTTTCCAATCTCTTGCCATGTTTTGGATTGTTTGTGGTTTGTTGTCTATTTGTAGGAGTATTTATTTGTTTCCTCATTTTGTTGTTCGTTTTTACTTGTTTGGAATTTATAGACTCTATTTTTATTCATTTAGTGATTACTCTTAGAATTTTATCATGTATATTTAACTTACAAAGTCAAAAGTTAAATAATATTTTAACTTCCCTATAGAACAGTGATTGGCAAACTATAGCCCAACGATCAAATCTGCCCACCACTTGTCTTTGTAAATAAAATTTTTTCTTTTTTCAAAACATTTTTTATTAAAGTAGAGTTGGCATACAATATTGTATTAGTTTTAGGTGTACAATGTAAATGAAGTTTTATTGCAACACAGCATGTTCTTTCATTTGTGTACTGTCTGTGGCTGCTTTCACGCTACAATAACAGTTTCAGAGTCATGACTAAGACTATATGGTCTGCAAAACTTAGAATATTTACTGTCTGTCCCTTTACAGAAAAAGTTTGCCAGCCTCTGTTCTCTAATATTACCCTTAAGGATCCTAGGAGACTTTAACTCTTAGCTCCCCTCTCCTGACTTGCATGGGACTGTTGTCCAATATTTTAATTTTGTCTTTTTTTCTTAACTTTATCAATTTGACATTAGTATTCTTTTCCCCCAAATATTACTTGTTCATATATATACATGTTTTTATATTTTTTCATATTTTCTCATAAGTATATATGTTTTTACTGCTCACCATTGCTTTTTGTATCTTAGATATCCTTCTGACATAATTCTTCTTCCTGAAGTACATCTTTTAGAAGATATTCCTTTAGTGAAGACCTTTTGGTAGTAAATCCCTGTTTTGGGATTTGTAAACATCTTAATTTTATCCCCCTTTCTAAAATATGACTTTTGACTACACCATTCTAAGCTGTAAGTTATTTTCTCTCAACAATTAAAAACTAGCATTCCATTGTCTTATTTCCATTGTTATTGAAGGCAACTGTTAGTCTAATTGTCATCCCTTTGAGAATGATCCATCTTTTCTTTCTGGCCCCTTTTAAGATCTCCTGGCTGTTGGTGTTCTGCAGTTGAATTATTATGTGTTTAGACATGAATTTCCTCTTTTTAAAATATCCTTCTTAGTATATGTTATGTTCCTGGATATGTGTTATGCTCTTCATCAGCCTTGTAAGATTCATGCCATTATCTATTCAAATGCCTTTCTCTCTCTCTCTCTCTCTCTCTCTCTCTCTCTCTCTCTCTGGCTCTCTCTCTGGCTCTCTCTCTCTCTCTCTCTCTCTCTCTCTCTCTCTCTGGCTCTCTCTCTGGCTCTCTCTCTCTCTCTCTCTCCCTTCCTCCTCCACTCCCACTTATTCTGAAACTCCAATTAGATTTATGTTTGACCTTCTCATTCTAGCTTCGAATCACTTGATCTCTCATATTTTCTATCCCCTCTTCCCTCTCTGTGCTGCATTCTGGGTACTCTCTAATCCTCTCTTCAGCTGAATTTAATCTACTGTTTAACCAGTCCATTTGGTTTTTTTGTTTCAATCATCATAATTTTATTTACAGAAGTTTCATTAAAAGAAACTTCCTGGTTATTTCTGTTAGCCTGTTGTTGCCTGCTCATCTGTGTGATTGCATCTTTCGTGTCTTTAAGCATTTCATACATAAGCTGTTCAGTATTCTGTATCTGAGAAGTCCTATATCTCCAATCATCATGGAGATCAGAGCCTATTGCATGTTGTTGATGCTGTCTCTGGCTCATGGTGGCTTGCCTTAGCATATTGCCAGCTTATTGCTTGATTCTAATCTGTGGGAATCCCGTAGGTCTAAATTAGAGAAGTTTTTTTTTGTTAAGAGGATTTATCTCAGCAGGAAGTCAGAGACACCTCTGATCTAAGACTATTTCAGCCACTGGGAGGATCTTAGTGAACAGGTCCTGGGATAAGCATTCCTGCCTCCATGCTGGCCCATCTCCCAACATTCCTATGAGTGTTATTGCTCATATATAACTCATATATATGAGTGGTATCTACTCTCAGGGCATTCCCCCCCACACCTATTACTTGCAGTTTAAGGCTTCCCGCTCTGGTCCAGGCTTGGATTAGTTTTTATTTTGGGAGGTTACTCTTGTGGAAGCCTTTAGAAATCTCTCCAACCATTTACAAGGCCAGAAATGCCTTGAAGAGTGTTTTACATCCAGGATATAGCTACTGTACTGTGGGAGGGTCCCTCAGAGCACTCCTACCACCACCAATGCGCGCGCACACACACACACAACTACCACCACCATATTACTAAAAGCAGAAAGTTCATTGTTTAACTTTGAAACACACTGTTTTAGGGAGAAATCTATTTGGGAAAAAATAATGCATTATTCATTGTTTCACTTACTATACCAAATATAAAACTAGATTTTTTATTAGTCACTATTATATCATCCCTAATATTGAGAATGACCATGGGTCTCAAGATGCTTCTTTTGTGTACAAAGCTGGTATTTTGGCACATGGTACCTAAAGACAGATCCTGTGCCAAAAGTTAGCTTACCTTTAGAAGTGGGCACTAGGGGCCGGCTGAGTGGCTCAGTTGGTTAAGAGCTCGCTCAAGAGTGCGAGCTCTGAGCAACAGGGTCACCGGTTCAATTTCTGGCCCGAGCTGAGCTGCCATTGAGCTGCCAATAGGTGGCAGGAAGGCTCAGCTAAAAAAAATAGAAATAAAAATAAAAGTGGGCACTAATAATCTTGGCCACTTGCCTTAATCTCACAAACAGATGGAAACTGTTGATACTTCAACTCTACAGGAAGACACTATTTAGCCTTCAGAGCTAATATAACCCACGTTTCTGATAAGTCATTTCTCACTACCACTCAGGGAGAAAAGCAGGTGATCCACTCCAGATTTATTTCAGTGTTTCCTACTATTGATCTCATTGAGATAACTCAAACCCTCCAAAGTTCCTTTCCTTTCTTCTCCACATTTACTGAATAAGTAGATCAACTAAAATGAAAAACAGGCTGTCGTATCCTCCTCATTCCCAATACCACTTAATTCTGGATTAGGCATCAGGAAAAGGGGACTGATCTGACAAATGTGAAAACAAACACTGATATATACTGATTTCTCTTTCTTTGAACCCCTGCTATGGTGCAAGGGGAAAACTTCACATCCAATATCACTGCTGTGGACAAGTGCCTTGTTGCAAGGCTCCTTCCATTATTGGGCAAACTACTCCTTGTACTCAAAGCTTCCCACAGATATACAGAGTGTGCTGTCACAGAAAGGGCAGGAAGCCTTTAGGCAGGTGGCCTTGGGAGAAGTGGGGCAGGTTTGGGTGGGAACAGTATGGAAAGAATTCCAACCATCTTCCCGAGAAGACTATAAGGTCCCTACAATTATGAAGGGAAGGGGAGAAATTCACATTTATTGAATTCCTGCTATGAACCTGGTATTTTTCTTTCTTTCTTGAATAAATTATGAAAAATGTCAAAAATAGCAGAGATTAAGGAGAGTGGCACCCACTAATCTATCACCTAGATTTAACTATTACTATTTGGTAATATTTGTTTTATCCATTTTTTGTATTTAGAATTATTACAGAATCTTATTTTACCCTTAAAATTTTATCATGTCCTATATAATCACAATGTCATTATCACATCTAACAAAATTAACAATAGCTCCCTAATATTATCTAACAGTCATTCTAAATTAAAATTTCCCCCAGTTGTCTCCCAGTGTCTTTGGCAGCTGGTTGTTCTAAGCAGGATCAATCAAGGACCATGCATTGCATTTGGTCATTATCTCTAAGACTCTATTAACCCAGCTAATCCTGGTAATTTTCATGTCTTATCTTTTTATCTTCATTACAATCCTAAGAGACAGTTAACATTATTTCCACTGTACAAATACAAAAACTGAGACTAGAGAAGTAGTTAGCCCAAGATCACACTGTCAGTAAGTGTGTAGAGGACATTTTCTGCTCTTTTTAGCTGCCCAGCATCCAACCTCCTCCCCGCCCTCTTTTGAGCAAGTTCTATTGCATCTTGGTGGGGAAGGCAGTCTGGTGGCCAAGCGGTAGGCACATAAACTAGATAGGCAAATTGGACTCCTTGGTCCAGGACTTGGTCCAGTCTGTTCAATAAAATTTTCTGCAGTGATGGAAATGTTCTACATCTGCACTGTCCAATATGATGCCACTAGCCATATGTAATGTCTATATATTGGACAGCACAGTTCTAGACAGCATGATGCCAAGCTGCAGGGACATTTGAAAAATTATAACAGCATCAGTGGCAGCATTTAGAGTCTGGTGGTGTTGACAGCTCTGAATGTTAGGTTGATGGTGGTGTTCTGGATAGATCACTTGCCACTTTCAGAGCATGACCCTCTACTCAGCCTATAAAATATCTGAACCACCCAATAACCATCCAGTAAATTCCTTTTGGTTAAATTTTTCAGAGTCAGTTTCTATTGTTTGAAAGTCCCTTGGCAAACACTGATAGTTGTCACACAATTCCTTCTTTTCCTTAAGAACATAATCTCCATTTTTAGCGTGGTGCACATTTTAGTTTGTTGTGGCTCCATAGCTAAGTTCCGATTAATGAGATAGTGGTGGAAGCATGTGTGCAAATTCTGGAGAGTATCTTAAATAGGATACTCTTTTCTCTCTTCCTCTTTCCAGCTGACTGGGGTATGGATGTGATGGGTGGAGCTCAAGCAGCCATTTTTGGACCATGAAATAGAAACCAAGTCTCAAAGATGGCAGAGCATTGAAATAGAAGGCATTTGTAACACTAGGGATTCTAAAGTCACTACAGTAGACTTGATTGCTTACATTTTTGTGAAAGAGAAAAACTTCTATTTTATTTATGCCCCTGTGTGTTTTTTGTTGTTTTTGTTTTCTATTTTGGCTGAAACTAATCCTACTGCTACTTTTCAATTGAACCTAAACCTACTGATTAAAAACCCTGAGATAAATGTGGCTGGTAGATCTAAATTTGAACCTACATCTGGGATAAAAAGGATGGAAAATGAGATAAACTTATTCTTCTCTAGGACTATTCTCCACACATTGATTTTCATGTTTCTTTGGGCCAAGCCTATAGTTTTTAGGATTCATCCACAATCTTGCCTGTACACAGTGCTATTCTTCTTTGATCCCATCGGGAGGGGCCCTATCTTTAGCTTTGGCCATTAGAGAACCCCACTCTGGCTGGGCCCCTTCCTACAGGGTGAGGAGTCAGCAAGGCCAGAACCTTTTAGACCATGATGTAGGTGACAAGAACCTTGGAACTAACTGACCAAATGGCTCCAGCCAGCTTCCAGAGCTGTAAGGACTTCTTCCCTGGGTTTTTCTTCCCAACAGATTGTGTAGCTAGCATGAATACTATATGCTAGAGGTAAGGCCAAGGGATAGCTGTTTGCAGGGAGGTATGAACAGAATTTAGGTGGATACTCTAGCCCATTGGTCCATGTACCCACAAGGCTCCTTATAGTGGGAGAATGGAGTCTAGGAGGGAAGTGATGGGTGGGTAGGGCTATAAGCTGGTGACCTGGGCTTAATCTCTCCATGCCACTAGGGTCCAGTGAAGAACTCCAAGAAGTCCAATAAGTTTTAATTCAAACCTGGTCTTCCAGGTCTTACTTAAGCTATATTTCTCAAGGCAGGAGGATGGATATGTTTTGAGTAACAGTTTATTAGCTTGTTTATAACTTTTAATTATTTAGACATATATAGGGCTTCCCTTTGTTCTCTGGTTCCAGGTCTTACAAATATTAGGGGCAAGCCTGCTTGTGCAAAAGCTTATATACTACTTCCTACCTGTGAAACAGCAAATGCAGCACACAGTCCCATGGTCTTCCTCCTGGGTTATTTGTTTTCCTCTCACTTTCTTTATATTTTCTTGTTCTCTCCCTAAAGTTCTTCTCTGTTTGTCATAAATAATTTGTAGGCAGGGACTTGACTGTCTATTTCTTTTATAACCCCCTGCCTTTTAGCACAAAGTGTTCTGGGTACATTGATTCTATGTCCAGTAAGTTTTAACCCTGGATGAGCATTAGAATTGCAAGAAGGATGTTTTTAGAAATACAAATCCCTAGCCCTACCCAAGCAATTCTGATTCTGAAATCCTGGCAGAGGTTGGGGGAATCTGTTGGTTTTTTTTAAAGTTCTACAGATGATTCTGAAGGACAGTCCCAGCTGAGACACTGAATACAGTGACCAGCTTAATCACTCACTGCTGACTAGAGACCAAAGTCCTTAGATATAGAAGAACAACAGCGAGGAAATGAGAATGGGATGAATTAAGAAGTTGAATCCCCTGGGCTTTCCAACCCTTCATTCTTCCAAGCTGTAGGGCACTGCATCTGTATCTCATTTCTGCTGGCCTCTTGGGGTGTTGGATAGCCGTTATTAGTGCTTCTCATGGCTCAAAGCTTGATCATAGATTTCAAAATCAGGGTGATTTCTGGTGGTTGTCAAACGTGTATCAGTGCCACTTCACATTTTTTTTGAGGTTATGTTTTTAATCTCCTACCACAGTAATTGGCATATAGTAGATATTGATTAAATGTTTATTTAAGAAAAATATCTTGCCTGAGTTCAAGGAGCATTGCATTTGGGTCTGGGAAAAACATTAGGATCACTGGAATTTTATATTCATAGTCCTCCAAAGAAATGGGCTAAGTGTTCTTTCTAGTTTCATATAACTACAGACAAATGAACTTATTTAGTAGTTAATTACTAGACTTTAAAAGTCCAAATTGCTTTTAAGATGTCCTGCTTTATCTTTCATGGACATTTTAACCAAGACTTCTGATACTCACATTTTTAATATCCTCATTATTTACAATACAGTCAGGTACAGTAATATGCAGTCACAACTGGTTGGAAGCCCTCAGTAGGTCATTTGCTTCATGCTGTCTTTAAAAAAAAAAGGTAAGTTCTTTTACAAAACCGAAAGCACATAGCAAAGCTGAAACCCAACAAACATTTTGGTAACACAAAACAGGAAAACTTCAGAGCTGGGGGCCAGATGTCCAGAATAATTTTTCTAAGGAAAAAATCTTTGAGATGAACTGTCTCCGTTGGTTTGCTGCCCGGCATTTTTTCAATGGAGCTGCTATTGCACAAGATTGCAGCAATAGTTTGATCTCTGTCTTGATCTCGGTTATTTTTGGCCCCAACAGGTTGGGATTATTTTCAATAACTGCACTGGAAACTGCTCTGTCAAGTCCCTTCTTTGTTTCACGCCACAGATCTTGACTGAAAATAGTACAATGGCTTCATTAGGAACTATGAAAGGCTCACACCAGGAATCCTTGGGAAGCCACAATAGAAAGATACCAAAGCTGTGGAGGAGGATGAAATAGGAACAACTCTCCACCAATGGGTCAATTAAACATGCTCTTCCTCCTTGACTGGAACAAGCGGGTGACTGAACCTCACCATTTGGGGTCTACTTCTTGCAATAGCTTCATTGACCCCACAAAGCATCAAGCAGGCGTTGCTGGGGCTCGCCTCGGGGTCATTGGACTTGATGCTTCATTTAAGCCATGCTGGGAAATGAGTACCACTGCTAGGTTGCCTTGAATAAAAATGCTAAATTGAAACCAACCCCACTGCCAGTGTTTCTCAGAATAAAAGGAGCCTGCTAAGTGAGACAATTGTAAAGTATCATCTCCTCCACTCTGCTTTTTGCCAGAATATTCTATTAACTTAGCAACATTCAGAGCCTTGTCAGGATTCCATATTACAGTCCACAAACTTAATTGGGACCATACAGAGAGGATGGCAAGCATGGGCTAAGTTTCCCAGGGGCTTGGAATTATTGAAAAGAGTCACACAGTATGGGCTACGATTAAGGGGGCCCGGCAGGGGGACATAGGGCACTCAAAAGAAAGATCTACTGAAGCCTGGAGTATTTTGGTCTGCTTGACTTTTCCTCATAACATTAGAATAAAAACTTCAGAATCTTAAGCCAGAAAAAGTCTTTAAGATAATCCTCTTGATTTTTTAAAATAAAATACCTGAGACCCAGAGAGGTATAGCAACTAGATGTGAAATTCAAGGTCACGCAACTAGGTTGCAGCTGACTCATGTCTATTTATTCATGTTCAACTATTAGAAGATTTTTGGTACCTAATGGTAGATACTAAAAAGGTTTGAGTGAATGAGGGTTAGCTACTCCATCGCAGCCTTAGGGACACATTATGAGGAAAGCAATTCTCCAATCATAGTCTATTGTTTTGTATGAAAGGTTCACTTGAAAGTAGATACAACAACAACACAGCACCACAGGATTATGTTATCACTATAGACAGTGCCAGGCAATAAGAAATCCTCCTAAACCAATCGTTGGGCAACGGCCCACTTAGAGCTCAATTCTTGAGCACCTTCCCTCCAGGTATGAATTACGGATGTCACTAGGTTCTTATACCTGGTTCATGTAAGAATAAGCAGTGTTGCAAAAACATTTGAGCAGATCCACATATCCTGAATTCATCTGATTTTACCAATGACAGCACATTTCAACATTTATCAAGCTAATTAACAAGTTATTTATTTCACCAATAAAACCTCTTTCTGACATTTGCTAAGCTCAGTAGCAAAGCCTAGGTAATCTATGTAGATAGCAACAATGATACAGTAGCAGCCTCTGGAGGCTGCCCCTCTGCTTAGAATGCCCGAAGACCAGCCCCGGGTGTGCATGCTTGATTAGCATCTGCGCTATTCCTTAAACTAAATTTGACACATGCAATATCACTCTATAATTGGGGAGGAATTTTAAAGAAAATCTCAGACATTATTACAAACTGCTTAGTGGTGAAATAAGAACTCAGACCCAGGACTTCTCACTTCCATTCCAAAATATTTTCCAAAGGACCACCTGCCTCTCTTCTAATTAAAAATATCGGGAAGTTTGCTAAACAGATGCTAGAAAAGTTGTCAAAATACTAAATCATGCATGCCCATGAAATTGCGATTCTCTGAAAGTGGTTCTTAGGAACCCAGATAGGTGTGTCCTACAAATTCTATGAAGAGGTGTGCTTCAGAGCTGCCTGAGAATCCACCTTCTCAGGGGCTCCTGGAGCCATCAGCAGGTGCACAGGGTGATCTCTCAGCATCATGGCTCGGGGGCTGTATGGAAAATTGTCTTACCCACAAGGTGATTTTGCCTTCTCGCTTTTCTGAGTGGCCTATGGGGTGTGGTGAGATGGACCAATAAGAAGCACTGAAGAAATACATGTTAAATTGTGCTGAAAACCCTGCAGGGTCCCAGGAAGCATGGGGAGAGGGGGGAGTTGGAAATGTCCATGGTGCACTGATTTAGGTTTAGAACTGTTTGTTTTTAATCCTTCTCTAAGATGTTGTATAATCCCATCATTCTTGCCCTTGGCTGCATGTTAGATCACTGGAGCAGCTTGTAAAAACTCTCAATGCCCAGTTCTACGCTGGAGCAATTAGATCAGGATCTCTGGCCATGGGGTCCTGGCAGTAGTGGTTTTTTTAAAATGTTCCCCGATGGTTTGAACATACAGCCAGGGTTGAGACCCAATTGTCTAATTCAGTGCTTCTCAAACTGTGATGTGCAAGCCACCTGGGGATCTCATGAGATCACAGACTCTGACATTCTGCTCTTCTAACAACCTCACAGGTTATGACGACACTGATGCACATGGATCACACTTCGAGCGGCAAGGATCTCATCTCTTACCCCCACAGGCTGTGAGAACAAAACCACTAAAGCAAAATCTGAGATGGGCCAAAACAATCCATCTCAAGCCCATGATTTATCCTTCTGGAGGACGTGAGGAATGCAGCTTCAATGTGAATAGGAAGCAAGTAAAATCACTGAACACCTAAATATTTTGTAAAAATTGAACTTTGCTTTCCCATAGACTTGCCTTAAATGCTTAGGATATTTTCCAAATTAAAAAATATATATAGGATGGCTCTAGTTCCCAAAAGCTAACCATCTAATGTACCAACGAAAGAAAAAAGCCACCACCCCATTCCCTATTTACTATGCCCTTCACATTTATGGATTGCCTTGGGTCTCACTGCCTCTGTAGTCAGCTTGTAGGAGCGCAATACCTGTGTTTGCTGTTCTTTCCACAGCTCTGGTTTAAGGGCATTCATTACAGAATCCAGGGAGGGTGTAGAGGAAGCTGCGTCACAAATAGCCAGTGGGTCTGCAAATAGTGTAAGGGGCTGGAAAGGAAAGGGCAATCTTTAAATGTAAACAAAGGAACAGGCTGGGGCTCATTGATTGGCCTTTGCGAGTTACCTGCAAAAGCTGATAGTGACTGACAGCAGCTGCAGCAGCTTGAATCTCAAGAATGAGTGAGAGGATTTTGCAAACTCAGAACAGAAAGCCCAAGCCACTCCCCACAGAGCCCGAGGTGCACGCCTGTGAATTATGTTATCAGCCGCACAACAGGACTGCAGAAAGCACTAACTATGAACAATATATAAATTACAGGGGTTATTCAATGAGCAGATCGAGTGCAATTAAAATGCAAAAGACTTTTCATTCTACCTGACTCAGAAAAAAATGTTTAGCAACACAAGGGTGCTTCAAATTGTCCAGCAGAGCAGGGCTAAGAGCAGGGGGAGAGGTGTGTGTGGGGGAAACCTGATTACTGGACTCAAAAAGGCTAAAGTGCAATTTGTGTTCTTTTTATGTAGATTGAATGCATTGACTGCAGCTTGTACCGCTTAGATACGCAGCAGGGAGTCAAAGCTTGGGTATCAGTCAACCACAGCCAGCAGCGAAAGCACACGGCCAAATCTGTTATTGTGCCTTAGATGACACACTTAATCTAATCGAATGGGAGCAACCCCCCCTGGACAAATAAAAGGACATTACCAGCAGCAGTGGTAGCTGTAATGTTAAGAAAAAGCACCAAACACTTTTTGTGATAACATAATTAATGACTTCTCCAGCCTCATGTTTGCTCCTTAAAAATCCTGCCTTCCAGCCCACAGTGACTTGCTTTATACCCCAACGGAGAGTCTCAGGATGTAAATAACAGGAGGCAGCAGTCTGCCTTCTCACCCGCTCAGGAAGCCCTGTGTCCCAGGTATATCACAATCAGAAAAATGTGGTTTTTCTCCCTGGAGCCATATCTACACCCTCAAGTAGCATGAAAACATCATTGGGATTTGATGAATTTGCTTTATTAAAGCAAACAAGAGCGAGGCAAGGGGTAGGAAGAAAGTAGATGGTGAACTCAGGATCTGAGCTCCTGGGACACAGAACAAACTGACAGCATGCTGAAAACTGGAGTTAAGCTTGGAGGACACGAAGCCAACCTCCCCTAATTCAGGAATTGATTCTACAGTGTTCCTGTTAGCTAGGGAGTCTTACTTCCAGAAAAAGGAAACCCTTTCTAGAAGCAATCCCTTCAGAATGTATTCCCTTTAATTCCCAAGTCACCACACACATAATCCTTAGTTAAGTGCTCTCAGGCTTTAAAGTGCATATGAATCCCCTGGGGATCTTGTTATTATAAAATGCAGATTCTGATTCAGCAGGCCTTGGGGGGAGGGGCATGAGATGCTCGCTTCTAGCCAGCTCCCAAGTGAGGCCATTGTTGCTAGTCCATGAACTGCACTTTCAATAAGGAAGCTTTGGTTATCGGATCATACCCTAAATCAAGCCTCAACTTGTGAGCTTGATTGCGTCTGGTGCTAAGAAGGCCAAGATTTCTAGATCAATCCTCACATGGTTTCTTCTTCCTCACGATTGCAGCTTTGCTCCTAATCAGCCACCTCACACATGGTCTGTGGCCAACACTCCAAAAGGCAAATGCAGGTAGGGCAGTTTCCTGCACAGTGAACAGCCCATTATTGTCTGTCATTTAAATGACAGACACGTAACCATTTTACCAAATGTATTCACTGTCTATAGCTGTGTAACAAATCATCCTAAGACTTGGTGGCTTAAAACAATAAACACTCATTATCTTCCAAAACTTCTGTGGATCAGGAATTCAAGAGCAGCTAGGCCACATAGTTGTAGGTTGGGATCTCTCATTAAAAGTACAGTCAAATGTTGGCTGAGGCTGCAGTTTTTGGCAGGCTTGACCGGGGCTGGACAATCTGCTTCCAAGGTGGCCAATTGGTGCTGACTGTTGGAGGGAGACCTCAGATCCTTTCCATGTGGGTTTCTCCACAGGGCTGCTGGAATGTCCTCATGTCATGACGACCGCTTCTCCCAAAGTGAGTGATCTAAGACACTAAGGTAGAAATCCCAACACCCTTTGTGACCTATCCTCAGAAGTCACACAACCAACACTTCTGCCATATTTTATTGGTCACACAGATCAGCCATGAGTTCATTGTGAGAGAGGACTACACAATGGTGTGAATGCCAAAAGGCAAGGATCATTGTGGGTCATCTTGGAGGCTGACAAACACACCAAATAAGCCCAGGCTCCCTATTCCCTCTGCAAAGCACACTGACTGAGGTCCTGGCCCGCTGAGTGCTCAGAGACACAGTGATACAACATATACCGTATTTCCCCACATATATGACGCACCCTTTTTCGAGAAATCTGGGGTCTAAAAACTGGGTGCGTCTTATACAATGGTTGTATTTTTTTTACTTGCATTTCCCACAAGTGATGAGGAGTTGCATGAATTTTATGATGAATAAAACTTGAGTTCAGGGGCCGGCCGAGTGGCGCCTGGGTTAAGAGCTGGCTTGGGACGACAGAGGGCCCTGGTTCGGGTTCCACAAATGAGGGCCAGTGACACTGCCCTCTACAGCTAAGATGCTGAACAACAGCTCAACCTGGAGCTGGGCTGCCCTGTGAGTCACCAGTGCCAGCGATGGCTTAGGCTGCAGTCACTGCTGCAGTGGTTGCCATGGGCTACCGTGTGTAGCCAGCAGCCAGCGTGAGCGGCCAGCAGTAAGTGCGAGTGGCCAGCAGCCGCCGTGAGTGGCCGTCCAGAGGCCAGCAACTGATCTGCCTTGCCCGGGAAAAGTGCAATGATGGTGCCAACTTGGGCCAGTGAAGCAATGTCCTCCACAACTAGACTGAAGAACAAAAGGACAGCAACTTGTCTGTTCCCCTTCCTGCAATTCCCCAGCACTATTCCTATCCCCCAATTCTCCAATAAAAAAAATCTTAAAACAAAAACAAAAACTTGAGTTCAATAACTTTATGTAATACATTTTTTTCAAATTTTGGGCCCCAAAATTAAGGTGCATCTTATACATGGGGAAATACGGTACTTCTGTTCCCACTTGGCTGGGTTCCGCACTCTACCAAGAGTTTGCTTCCAAACCTGTTTATGACAATTGTTCCAGCTGTACTTGTTATTAAAATTGTGTAATTTATACATGTGAATTGATAAAATATGAATGCAAAAAGGAGTTGTTTTTATGGGAACAAAGTTGAAAATTTTAGAAAGATTTAATAGTAGCACAGAGCTAATACTGCTGTTGAATTATGTGTGTGCCAAACAATTATAAAAGATTGAGAAATCATTAGAAATTTGGGAGGATTACGCACTGAGCTTTTTTCACAAGTGTCTTAAATTATTGGTCCACTTTCAAGACTCCAAAACTGGAAATCATACATGGTGCATTTTAGGTACTTCTCATGTAAGAAGGAAAGCCTGTAACTACCATCAACGGATTTATAGTCAAAGAAAATAACTTGACTATACATGGAAAGCTTAGTGAATGAGTGTGCGTTTACATGTTTTAAGTTAAATAGGGCGTTTACAGTTTGTAAGTGCTATTTTTTCATGATTCTCTGCTTTAATTATTTTTTTTCAATTAACCAACCAAATTCTGATTCAGATGCATGTGTATGAAAGCATCCATTATAAAATGGGAAATTGCTCCTGGGACTAGCACTTTTGTTTAGAGGTAGGAGGGAGAGATGATAGGGCTAGAGAGGAGAGGCTCAATTATCTGGTTTTAGACAGTTCTAAGACTGGAAGACAATTTGTCTGCCACCACATTTCACTTGCTACTAGCAAAGTGAGGCCACCATTGCCCTATTCTACACATGCCTGGGTTTCATGTCTTCTGGTGGCTTCTTTTCTTTCTCAAGGCAGTCCTTGCCATTTATTTTAACCTGATTTCATTTGCATGCAATGGTTATAGAGATATGGCTTGCTGGCCACCAAAAGTTTATGCTCCACTTTCCATGGTGTGGAACTGTTGCTAAGGAAAGGCTTCCTAGACAGGGGCTACATTTTCCAGCCCCGTTTCCACTCAGATGTGGTCATGTAACCAGTTCTTATCAATGAAATATGATTGGATGTGATATGAAGCACTTCCGGGCTGGGTTTTTTTTTTAAGATTTTTATTGGGGAATTGCGGGGAGGGGAACAGCGCTGGGGAATTGGGGGAAGGGGAACAGACAAGTTGCTGTCGTTTTTGTTCTTCAGTCTAGTTGTGGAGGTCGTTGCTTCACTGGCCCAAGCTGGCACCATCATTGTGCTCTTCTCTGGTGAGGCAGATCAGTCGCCGGCTTCTGGACGGCCGCTCACTGCGGCTGCTGGCCGCTCACGCTGGCTGCTGGCTACACACGGCAGCCCATGGCAACCCACTGCCACAGGGACTGCAGCCTACGCCGTCGCCGGCGACTCATGGCAGCCCAGCTCCAGGTTGAGCTGTTGTTCAGCATCTTAGCTGTGGAGGGCAGTGTCACTGGCCCTCATATGTGGGATCCGAACCGGGGCCCTCTGGCGTCCCAAGCCAGCTCTTAACCATCGCGCCACTCAGCCGGCCCCGGGCTGGGGTTTTGAAGTAGATGTACCTTATCTGTAGTCTTTCTCCTTCTGCTGGCAGGATGCACAGGCTCTGGGGGACAGTAGAGCTACAAGGTAGAAGAAGCCTGAGTCCCTGAATCACTCATTTGCCATGGGATAGTCTCTCACTTGCCAACCAGGAACACCTATGAGAGACTCTTACGTGTCAAGACACTTAAATTTGAAGAGTTATTTGTTATAGCAGCCAGTGTTATGTCACTTTCATGAACACAGGGGCTGCTCACTCTGAGACATGCCCTTCTTACACACTCTGCCCCTCTTCTTCTCACCCTAGCCCCTTCTCTTCCACTGGGATTTTTCTTCTTTGGCATGAGCTGTAGATTCTTAACCTGAGGAGTCCAAACAATTGTATGCAAAATGCTGTTTATAGGTGCATTTTTTCTGGGAAGAGGGTCTACTGCTTTTGTGGGCTTCACATAGGGGCCTGGGAGCTGCTCTAAGAGATTTACCTTCAATGTCTTATTTCTCATTTAATCCATTTAATCCATAGGGTGGCCATAATTCACCCTATGATTTAGAGATCTAAATATCTGTGGGTAATCCATAGATGCAGATTAAAGTGAGAGCAAAAGTGAAGAGCTCAAGTTGGATTGCGAATGCAAATGTAGAGGCCCTTTATTGTATGAATAGAATTGTGCTCTAAGGAAGCTGAATGGAAGCCCCCTGGGGATTTAAGTGGCTGATTTTCTCCTGTGGCATAAGTGCAGCCCCAAAGCTTATCCTGGTGACTTCAAAGAGCTGCCATGTTCCTTTTCAAGAGCCTAATTGATACCTATGACTAAGGAGATTCTGTTTTTGTGTATTCTGAAAAGTAACTCTTCTTGAGGTCAACTCATATTTCCTGAGAAGTTTATGTTCAGCAAAACTGCATTAATGCCAGGGCAGTTTAAATTTTTTTGGCCTGCAGGATTCTGCAAAAGAGCTGGAAATGTGAGACAGTGGGTCATGCCTTTCCCAAGCACTGAAAATTACTGGGTGGAACTAAGGATTTCCAAAGAGTTCATTATTCATATGATGGTGTTTAGTCTCAGGAATGACCTGAATTCTAAGCCAAGAGTGGAGATAGAGCTTTCTCATTTTGCTTGGTGTGTCTTCTAATAGATCACATGTGTACATATCACCTTCATCTTGAAGGAATGTGGAAGACTACAGAGCCACCACATACGAGTACACTCCCTCTTCCCCAAGAAGCAAGCATGCAGGTGGGAGGTAGAAATGTTTTTTCTAAGAAAGGGGGTGTTAATCTTTCAGGATCTCCCCTCCCATGTTTTTGAACAGGGTCTGCTGATATCTTCTCTGGTTGCCCAGTATTTAGACAAGGCTTCATATCCTTTGTTCCTTGGACATTCTAGACCTTGGTCTAAACCTTGCACTTTGGTCTATACCTTAGACCTTGGTCTAACCCAGTGGTTCTCAAAGTATGCTTCCCAGACCAGCAGTATCAGCAAATCCCTGGACCCACCCCAGACCTACTGAAATATGTTGTAAGGAGCCCTCCTGGTCATTCAGATGCACATTCAAGTGTGAGAACCACTAGACCAATCTCTACAGAAGTCTGTTCTTCACTGCCTAAACTTGACTCATGCAGTCTCTTAGTAGGTCCACATTAATTTTCCTCTAAGACTAAAGTGGTATGAGCAGCTTTGAAGGCATTTCAGTTTGTTTTGTTTTGATTTGGTTTGGTTTTTGCTGTCATCAAGGTAATACTTGCTGTGTTTAGCTCACCTAAGAATCACACAGTGGAAAGAAATGTACCTTTTGAAAAATTGATGCTTTCATATACTATGAAGTGCATTCAGTCCAGTTGGGCATTTCCAGGTCTTCTTTTTCCCCAAGTGTTTCTTGGGTGTTCGTTCCCTCTAAGATGTAATATGTGGGAAGCCCTGAAGTGTACACATGACCTGTAGTATATTGATGTAGCATTGCAGAGAAGAGATTTCTCCCCAGCTGACAGATCACCTGAGAAGCTTTCTTACTTACGTAAATCTATCCTCTTAGATCATGAAGATTCAAATGCTCATGTTTGCCTCCAGAGTTTATTAGAGGGAAGGCTGCTTCTTAACACTGGGATTTTAAAGCAATTATTTGATGCAGAACTCACTGCCCACCCCACATGTGAAGCTGCCGCCCCATTTGAAGTTTTCTCACATCTCTTCTTTCTCCTCTTATCCATAGCTACTTACTTACCTCTTCACTTTCTGCCTCTCTTTTTCTTTTGTCTATGCTCAATATCTTCTAAGATGCACTTCTCAACACTTATTTTGAATCATCTGGGAGTCTGGTCTAAAATATAGATTCCTAGGTCCTGCTCCAGACCTCCTAAGTCAGCATCTCAGGAGTGCAACCCAGGAATCCGCCTTTGAAATGTGTGCCCCAGGTGATTCTAAGCCTCACTGGTTTACCCAGCACCAGTCCAGGGTCTCTGAGGAGTGTTACCCTGGAGTGTCTTAGGCTATGGATGGCACTCTGTTCTACGGGGTCTGAGGTGGGCTAGGTAACTTGTCTGGCTGGCTGCGTCGGCTAGCAGTTGTCTGGCTTCTCTGTGGTTCTCTGTGGTCCCTGCGTTTATTTCAAGTAGCTTTGGAGGGAGGCTGATCAAAATTATAGGGATTCTAAAGCCTGGCCCCCACCATAGCGTGTAATGGTATTACCCTCCTCTCTACCCCCACTACAGACTAGCAAGATGTCTAAGCCAAGTGATCATCAGATTTGTGCTTTGAATGAGACACAAAGATAATTTTTAAAAATCCAGGCTCCCGACCACAATACCCCATATAAAAACAGCAATGCGTTTCCATTAAACCTCAGTGCTTCTCATGCCGACTTTCCTCCCTGAATTCAGAACTGAAGACTCTCCCTAGGGTGGACCTGGAAGCCCTCCCTGTGGTTGTAAGTACCTGCAACAGATCCTATTGGCATCCTACACATATCCTTCTCCCTCTACACACCCAGGGTTGCTTACTACAATCACCTATAACTCTCTACAACAACATACTTAGCCGGTGCTCAGGGCAAGATGGAAGTGCTGGCGATTTAATGCTCCTGGAAGCAGCCTTCAAACAATGACAGATGGGGAGTTGGTGGAGAAATACCCCAGCTTCCTCACCCCACCGGTGGGATAACTCTGTAATGTGTTCATCACACCCCCTCTGCACCCCCCCACCCCCTACTCCCGAGTTCCCCAATGGGACTGATCTACAGTAGCCCACAGTGGTAATACACTTATCCCACGCAGTTGTGGCTTCCTTCCTTTGTCTTCTTATTTCTCTACTTTCCAACCAGTGTTTCCTGGGACTACCTTCAAAATAAACGACGTGCATTTGAGTCTTTGCCTCTGCATCTGCTTCTAGGGGCACCCAAACCAAGACAGCCTACCACCCAAGACTTAACAGACACAAAGGTAAGCCAATGGCCATGAATGGCCCCTGAAACTGTAAGACACAGGAGTAGAGGGCAGCAAATACTTGCATCTGTGGCATTGCAGCATGATAGTCTAAATGGTCAGACTGATTTCCATTCCCTTTTCTGACCTCCATCCAAAATCTGTGTATGCCAAGTAAACTTGATAGTCTATTTCCATTGCTGCCCCCTAAATAATGAGCTTTTTGCATCCGACTGGGCAGAACACCAGTCCTGGTTGGCCCTGTTGCAGGTTGAAGCTTCTGTGTTCTATGTCAGGAGGTCAAGATCCAAGCACAATTTGGGATCTCGAGAAGTTGCCGGTTCATATCTCAGGGAGTCCTTGGAGGCAGAACATCCCACATTTGTGTGTTCCTTCAACAACTGTTTATGGAGCACTTACTGCTAGTCGGGTCTGGGGGATACAGAAGGAGTGTGCAAGTTACGTATGGTCACGGTGTTGCTAGATGGCACTCCTCTAGCCCCTCCCATCCCCTCCTTTCTGGATGAAGCCCAAGCCTACTGAATGGTCTCCCTGCATTTTAGTTCAGGCCCCTCTGTTTCATTCTCTGCCCTGGGAGCAGCATTATCCTTCTGCAATACAAAACTGCAAGTCACTCCCCTGCTCAATAACCTCCAGAAGCTCCACTTTGCCTATGGAATAAAGTACAAACTCCCAATTACATATGTAGCCAAGGGTGCTCAAGTCTGACCCCAAATCATTTTTCTAACCTTTCCCACCACTTCTTTCCCTTTCCACCAGGTGGCTTGTACTTCCCCAAACACTCCATGTTCTTTCAGACTGCTGTCCTTTCTTGCACATGCTGTTCCCTAGGCCTGGAGCTCACTGATCATTGGGCACCAGTTAGAATGTCACCTCTTCTATGAAGACTTCCTCACCCCACCCCTCTACCTATGGCAGCAGCAACAGCCACATCCTCTATATCTCTTGCTATCATCACACAGATGGCAAATTCAACATTGATCACACTATGTTGTCATTGTTTCTGTGTCTGGCTTCTCCCAGAAGACTATGAGCTCAGAGAAAGCATAGATGTTGCCATCTTGTATACATTTGTACTGGGCTTAAGATGATGCCGGGTACATGTGCTTTTGTAAGAAATATTTGTGAATGACTGCACAGGGTTCAGAAAACCAAAAGGAGATTTATCCCTGTCTGTCCAGTAATTGGCACCATTCCTGGCATCAGATCCATTCCATACACCTGGATGGGAGTGTTAACTTGGACTGTCCCCCCAACTTCCTTCTGTTTGGGGCTCCCAGTAGTTTTTTCCCTTGCTTAAGAGCTGAGCTCTGGAGGTTGCTCCAGGATTTGAGGTCACTAGGGTGTTCTGAAGTGCCTGGAGCCAGAGCTGAGCAGGTAGAGTTTTATTTCCCAGGGGTGTTACTTGGTGTTATCATGGGACTTCATGGCTTATAGAGGCAGAAAGATGATCACATTGCAGCCCCTTATAGATATCCACAGGGACCCCTCAACTCTAAGGGGTGACAAGGAGAATCGAGAGGAAGAAGGAATGAGATCGAGGTGCATTATGCCCAGAGGAGTTGAAACGTCATTCACAGGTGGAGGGGAATGTCTCGGAAGGGACAGACTGTCAGCATCCAGGGAAGAGAGGCAAGGATGCAGCAACCTCACAGGTGCTCAATGAAGCCAGCAGCACTTACTTTCCCCAGAGGGCTGATGGCAGGGCCTGCCTGGACTACCTTGATCACCCTCAAACTAGAAATAAATACACCAAACCTCCTCACTCAGCCCAAAGTCCACTTCTTCGAGGTACAGGCCAGAATGTTTCATTCTAGGGAGATCTGGGCTTTATAAGTGATTAATACAAACCAGACTAGGCCTGATGCTACGTGTTTTCTGTGCATCATCTCAATTAACTCCCATAATGAACCCTGGTTGGTAAGTGTTATAATTACCCTCCACTTTACAAATGAGAAATCAGAGGCTCAGTGAAGTTAAATAACTTGGCCACATTCATACAGCTGGTAAGTAGCAGAACTGGGATTCTTATCAGTTCTTTCAGACTCCATGACCTGTGTTTGGAACTTCCATGTGGTGCCGCCTTGAGTACAATGTGAACCGTCCCTGATGTTTGGAGAAAGGAGGCTGTATGGAAACGAGGTAGGGGTCCTGGCTCCTGGCACTTGGCTGCCAACCATAATAGCTGTGTGGCCATGGATAAGGCTCCCAATTTTCTGGACCTTAATAATTTCCTCAATAGGCAAGTGTGTGGGTTGGATCAGATGATCTGTAAACCTCCTTTAGGCTTAGCATTCTGAGTTCATGGTGGAATCATATTTTCTTTGATGCCTGACTATCATGGGTATGTATCTGCACTCTAAGAAAAGACTGACTGGTGGGAAATTAAATTCAGGTTAAGCGGTTGACATATCCCTGAATCATGGCATAAGGAAGGACTTTAGTTGTAATTTTTAGGCTGTTGCATTGATAAAACTTCTGGAAGGGCCAGGTTTTTGGCCTAATTGACACATTCTGGTTCTCAGGTGTTAAGCCCCTTGGGTTGCGTCTGCCTAGCTCAGGCTGTCAACATCCTGAGGACAGTAATTCTCTTTAAATTGTTGTGTTTAACCCAGCAAATATCACAAATGGGTGAGTTATAAACACCTCTGGGGATGATGATCATGGTGGTAAGTTAATAAGTGTATTTTGAGGGTTATGTGGGATTTTAACAATCACTACAGTGTCCCAATTACCACTACTGCATAACAAATCATCCCAAAATGTAATGACATAAAGCAACACTTTCATTATGGCCATGGATGGATTCTGTGAGTCAATAATTCAAACTGGGCACAGAAAGGATGGATTGTCTCTGCTCCACATTGTTTGGGACCTAAGTTAGGAAGACTCAGTGGATAGAGGTCACTGAAAGGCTGGGGGCAGGAATCTTCACACGCACCTAGCAGTTGATCTTGGCTGTTGGCTGAGACATCAGCTGGCTCTGTTAATCAGAACATGTACACATGGCCTCTTTGTGTAGCTGCTTGGGCTTCCTCACACTATGGCGGCCTCAGGGCGGTCAGACTTCTTTGATGGCAGTTCAAGTTTCTAAGTGTGAATGTTCCAGAAAGCAAGGTAGAAGCCATATTACATTTTATGACTTAACCTTATATGTTATTTCCACTTCATTCTATTGGCTACAAGTGGGTCATTAAAGCCAGATAAGATTCAAGGGGAAGGAATATGGTCCCCCTCCTACAGATGGGAAGAGTGTCAAAACTGGTACTGCATTTTCATTCCTCCGCAGGGCAGGAACTGTGCGTTAGTTATCTCTGAATCCCTACCATCTGACATGGGGCATGGCACAGAGTAGATGCCCGATGAGTGATTGGTAGAGAAAGCAATGAATAAGGAAGGAAAATCCACCCCACTGAAGAGTGGCTCTCTCTGAGGAGTATAGACATCTAGTCTTTTTCAACAAATTTTTGTTTGCATTACATTTGGTTTTGTATTTCAACAGTAAAATAAATCATGGTTTGTGAATGACCTGCAGAGTGGAAAAAAAGTCAATGGCATTATGATAGTTTTGCTTTTAAGGAGCATCTCTGTGGTCATTCATTCTTCCTTAACTCAGTATTCTTCCTCGATCCAGATTTTTGGATTTGTTCCATGGTTTTCAACAAGATGATTTAGAAATCGGGTTCCACCAGAACAGATTGAACATTTCCTGGTGAGGTCTGAGATAACTTCCCCAATCTGACTGCCTAGTCTTTCTTTGCCTGTATTCTTCTACTTTTTCCTTTTCCTTGACTCCTCTCGTGCTTCTCCTGTCCTCTCCTTTTTCCTCTCCGCTTGCTCCTGCCCACTGGACTCTCTTTCTGCCCCTCCTTTTTCCTTTGTTGATCCCTTCCTCCCTCCCTTGCTCCTCTGTCTCTCTCTCTCTTTCTCTCCTCCTTCTGTCTTTCCTTTCCCTTCCCCATATCTTTCTCACCCTCTTCCCCTCTCCCAACACCACCACCACTAGCTTGGGGATGGGAGTGTCTCCAGGGTTGTCAGAGAAGTCAAGGACTGGGGAAGCCAAGCCACCCACCAGAAAGAGAATACCTAGATTTGGATTGGAACCATTGGCCCCTAGAATTCTCTTCCCCACTGGTTTGGTATACGGCAGTTCATTACTCTTATGGGCACCAATTTATGACATCACATGAAAGGCTTAAGGTTCCTTTGGCTGCAAACTAGAATGAAACGGCCAATCTTACAAAGACACAACAGAAAATAATCCTTTAAGAACAAAAACCATGAAAATGGGAATTTGCCATTCCCAAAATAGCATTTGGAAAAGAGTCATCACACAAACATATGCAAGCGGAGGCCTTAGACAGCATCTTGCCCAGCTTCTGAGTTAAGAGAGAAGAGAAACAGAAAGGAAGAGCTGTAATAACCAGCATCACTGGGTGCAAACTCTGTCGCAGGCACTTTATTATTTTATTTCAGTTGTGCAACAACCAGATGAATTGGAATCATCAACCCTATTTCCAAGATGAAGAGACAGAAGCTCAGAGTGTCATTAACTTCTGCAAGGTCACATAACTAGAAAATGGCAGAGTAGAGATTTGAACCCATAATCTAGAATGAGTCCAAAAACTGTGCTCTTAACCATCAGACTATACTGTGTCTCTAAGTGACCTTTTATCCTCTCCACCCCCAGGGTCACACATTTCAGAAAGGTAAATTGAGCAGTGCTTTGAATTCAAAAAGTGATGCTACAGTTCAAGTCAAAGGCAGACTTTGTTGAACTGAATTCTAATGGAAGAAACTCAGAGCAGAGACCCTAAGAGACTTAAGGATGGTCCTTTGTAGGAGCAACTATGAGCTTAGAGAGCAAGGACCATGGCAATGTGGTTCAATTATTTTAAGACTCAGACTTGAAGCCAGTATCCCAAGGCTCAAAACGAACTCTGCTTCTTCCTAGCTTAGTCTCAGTTTCCTTATCTGTAACATGGAAGAGAGTAAGCTATCTGCCTGATAGTGCAGATGTGATGGACAAATAAGACAAAGAAGCATAAAGTTCTTAGAATAATGTCTGACACAGTCAGCTCTTCATAAGGATGTGCTCTGTTATTGCTCAGTGTTGTATCTCCAGGGCCTAACATAGTTCTTAGCACATGGAAGGTGTTCAGTAAATGTTTGTTAAATAAATGAAGAGAAATATATTAGTAGTTCTAATGGCACTCATCTGGTCTTCATCCTCTCAAAACAGAAAACAAGGAAAAATGAGTTTCTCCTTAATTTTACCTTATAGTTTTTCCATATGTTGAAGCCTGATTCTTCAGTGATTGAAACCACTTTTCCTTGGCAAAGCCTGGAGGAGCCTGAGGGCCAGCTGTTTTCCACTTTAATCCTTTTCTGAGGCCCATTTTACCAAGGAAGTAACATCTTAAAAGATGTAGAAGACCACAGACTCAGGACTCTCAGTTACAACTGTCAAAAACCCAACTCAATCTGGAAGAAGCCAAGAGCTGAATTTATAGGCTCAGCTAAAAACTAAGGGATGACTTCAGACATGGCTAGATCCAGGGGTTCAAATGATATCACTGGCACTTGGTCTTGTTTGATCTCTAGCTCTGCCTTCTTTAGCAATGGTTCTATTCTCTGGCAAGCTCATCTCTGTGATGGCAAGATGGCCACCAACAATTTCAGACTTATATCCCCAAGGTTCCAAAACCAGGGGAAACAAAACACTTATTTGTATGATCATTCCAGCTAAAGCCCCAGTTTTAGCTCTGACTGAAGCAATTTGGGTCATGTGTCCATCCCTGAAACAATCACTGTGGCTCCAGGAATGGAACTCTTTGATGGTCCAGGCTTCATACATGTGTTCTCCACCTTGATTTCAGGCAAACTAGAGGACTAAGAATGAGATGCTATTCCAGTGGACTGGGTGGACACAAATAACAAACTTCCATTACAATCAGCTATAATGTAGGGGTGCCTAGCAAGTCTATAGTACCTTCTTTAAAAGGGTGGTGGATATGCAACTCCCATCTTACCTAAAGCTTTTTCTTGTATCACACCCCACAAACCTCCTACCAGCTCTAAGGCAGTGATTTTCAAAACTTTTCGCCTCTTCCTCCAGCAAAAAAGAAAATTTATATTGAGAAGTAGCATACATATAAACTGAAACAAATGTTTTGCCAAACAAATTTACTTTTTATTACCTGCAATGCACTCTGATAGTTTCCATTCTACTGTATTCCGTTCTCTTCTATTTTTATTTATTCTGTTATATTCCTTTCCACTCCATTCCATTTTATTCTTATTTTTATTAGTCAGGGCAATGTTTGCTAGGTGCTGAAACAAAAGCCCCCTAAATCTCGGTGGCTTAACAAAATAAAAGTGTATTTCTCATTCATGTCCTAGCCCAATGCAGATCAGGCAGCTCTACCTAATGGCTTTCTTCTCCCTCTAGAGATCCAGGCTCTTTCCATGTTATGATGCCACCATCTTCAACACACACAGGATCATGGCAGAAAAGAGAGGGAGGGAAGGAAGGAGGGAGGGAGGGAAACACTCCTACACTCCATTGGCCATAACCTAGTCACATGGCTCCAACCTAGCTGTAAGGGCAACAGGGAAACAGTCTGAGCACCCAGGGTGAGAAACTGGGGTTGGTGAGCACCTAGGCAGCCTGCCACACTATTTTATTCCAGTTTGTTAAGAAAAAGGAAATGCTGGCTTTGACCCACTCCATGGAATTCAGGTCTCTGCAATGGCTGTAAAGCATTGGTTGGAAAGACCTGGTTCTAGCAGACTGCCTCGATTTTTCTACCTTGTGGACACAACCTTGCTTTGCTTCTGCCTTTCTGTTCACATCTGTCATGGCACTTGACTTCTTTGTCCCTGGTGAGGAGACCCTGACCACCTTCGCGACCACCTTCCTTCCCTACACCCACTCCCACCCCTGCCCCATCAAAGCTTTGCCTGAGAACCTTCTACCTTGAATCCCAAACTCCTTGAAGCAGTCTGTGGCTGCTATGGCAGACATGGCTCCTGTCCCCTGCCTCGTGCTGTCTTTCTCCATCTCTCTTATCCCATCTGTCTACTTTCTTACCCTGTCCAGCTCTGGGGCCTGTGGTAAGCAGGTTTTGCTTCCATTTCCTGTCCTGAGATGGAAAATGAGACCAGGTTCTGTGGGACAGCTAATGGCCCCTCCAACTCTGGGGCTCTGCCCTGGGCTGGCTCCAGCATCTGTCTAGGTCAGGACTGAAGTAATTGAGCCAGCCAGGCATGTAATAAGAGAGCTCTCTGCCCACTCCCTCACTGCTACTATGGTGAGTGGCTATGGAATCTAATTCTAGCAGCATCTTTATCTCTGCAATAGGCCTCAGGGTTCATTATCCAAAAGCATTGGCTGTTAGCACAGTAGCAAATCTGTTACCATAGAGGGGAGCTGTCCCTTTAAAACCAAGTGGGGGTTAGAGGCCAGGATCTTGGTCTCCCCAGTTAAAGGGCTTTCTGGTTCTGGAAGAATTACAGGCTTACTGCTGTGCAAGTAGATATACAATTTTAGTCAATACTTCAATGATGTTTACATGTACTAAATACTGTTTGGGGTGCTTTATAATGTTAACTCATTTAAGCCTCACAGAAACTCTACAGATGGGGAAACTGAGGCTCAGAGAGGGCAAGGACCTGCCCAAGATCACACAACTAAAAAAAAGTAGAGCCAGGATTCAAACTTAGGCAGCCTGGCTCCAGACACTGGCTTCTTGACCACTAAGTTATACTATTCCCACAAGAATAATTTAGATTTGTATATAATATTTATATACTGCTTACAGTTTTGAAATGTTTTCACATACTTTTCTGACCCTCACAAGAACTCTGTGATCTAGATATTATGAGGAAACGGAGGCTCCTATTTTACACTGAGTAAGTTGACAATGCTTTGGAGCCAGCTTGAACCAGCCTCCCAGGGTGAATTGTTAAGCTTTCAGGAATTTTGCAAGTCAGTTGTAAACAATGGTTATGATTTAAAATGGAATTATAGAAAATTACAATTAAAAAATTATATTCAAATAATGGTAATAAATACTGTAAATTCATCCCCTCCTAATTTTTTTTACTATATTTTACTATTGTGCAGGCACTTGAAGTGGTCTGTACCATTTCTAATGTGTCTGTACAGTGGAAATAATATGTAACAGGGTTCCACTGAGCAACTCTTCCCAACTCCACATTTAGTGACATCACATTGATAGCTTTAAGTCAGCCACAGGAGTAGTATTTACACTAGGGAAATGAACAAATTCTATGAAGAGGTCCCCCCCGCCCCCACCACCAGGAGAGCCAGTTGTTAAATATTTACCAGCATGTCCCTGTTTCCATAAATCTGACCCTCTCTGCTCCATACATGTTTCAGGTGTGTGCACGATGTGACTTATTTTCCTGCCTTTCTCCATATTGTATCTCCAAAGCCTAACAAATGAGGTTGGACAATTAAGGTCGCGAGCTCACCCTAGAAAAAGTGTTCCATACCTCATCGCTGAATATCACTATGGTCACCTTCGAAGTACTCCCCTTGGGAAGCTATGCACCGACGCCAGCACCTAGTCCACCCTTCAAAGCAATTTTAGAATTCTTTTTCTGGAATGGCCATCAGAGCTGTCGTCGTATTACCCTTGATGTCCTGAATGGCATAAAAATGTCTTCCTTTCAATATTTCCTTTATCTTCGGATAAAGAAAGAAGTCACTGGGGGCCAGATCAGGTGAGTAGGGAGGATGTTCCAATACAGTGATTTGTTTACTGGCTAAAACTCTTTCACAGGCAGAGCCATGTGAGCTGGTGCGTTGTCGTGATGCAAGAGCCATGAATTGTTGGCAAAATGTTCAGGTCGTCTAACTTTTTCATGCAGCCTTTTCAGCACTTCCAAATAGTAAACTTAGTTAGCTGTTTGTCCAGTTGGTACAAATTCATAATGAATAACCCCTCTGATATGAAAGAAAGGTTAGCAACATTGTTGCAACACATTCACAAACTTAATTGTCAGACCTCTTTCCTCTCAGATTCTTCATCAAGATCCTCGTCCGGTCTCCCATGTCTCTCCTCCTCTCTCTTTGACCCCCATTTCCCAGAAGGACCTTCCCCAGGAGCCCACAGCTGCCCTCACTTGGCCTGAGTCCACTGACATCCAGCCAGCCCCATGGCCCTCACTCCCGCCAGGACCAAATTCTACCCGCATGCTTGCAACTTCTAAGCATAAAGACCCACCCTCCCTCCTGTTTCCCCTCTCAGACGCGGGAGTCAGTGAGGCCCGAAAATGTTCCTGCTTCAGACTTCTCTCCCACGGTCTAACTAGCCGGGTGGGTAAGGGGATGGTTAGCTTCTCCGTGTGTGTTCTCTTGGAGCTGGTTGCAGATCAAAGGATGGTCCTTCCCTAGTCTTAATACAGAACACCCCTAACCATGCCAAATGCTCCTGTTGGCAGCCTGGGCCCTGACTTATGGGTGTCCAAGGGGGGGGGCAGGGATGTTAGTGAACCATCTGATGTCTAATAAGCACAAAATATAAGTTCATCTTCATTCTGTCTGAAATGCAATTAGATTTTTTATTAAATTAAGGATTCCCTTTCATGCATTAGTTCCTTTACAGCCCCATGCACTTGTGAGAATTTCTAGTACATTATCATAATATATGAATATACATAGGGATCATTACATGCCAGGCACTGTCTTAATTGCTTGAATAACCTGAAGAGGTAAGTACTATTATCACCTCCATATGAAAGATGAGAAACTGAGGCACAGAGAGGTTAAGTAACTTGCTCAAGGTCACACAGTTAGTAAGGGTAAAACCAGGTCTTGAATCCTAACAGCATAGCTTCAGAGACTATGCTCTTAAAGTTATGCCAGATGATCTTAAACCTAGCTGGTTCTCCCTCTGGGCTTTGACAGCATTCTGTTTATACCTGGGTTAAGAACTTAGCACATTTTATTGTCAATGTCCACAAGTTCTTCTACACCTCTCCTGGTTCTTCACCTTGAACTCCTTAAGGAAAGGAATCATGTTTTGTTTTCGTTTTTGGGTTTTTTTGTCCAGGGTTCAGGGCAAAGTCTAGTATGTGCTAAATGCTTGCCAAATGTTAGTTAAAATGAATGGCCCACCTTGCTTTCAAGATGAGAAAACTCACCACTTTCACCTGAGGCTCAGAGATCTGATAGAAAAGATGGCAGACAGAGGCCAGGTGAGAACCCAGGTCTAATGGCCCCTAGTCTGGCACTTGTTATGCCATGCTTCACTGTTCTTATTAGCTTAGAGCAGCAGTTCCCAACCTGTGGGTCGCAACCCCTTTGGGGATCGAACGACCCTTTCACAGGGGTCGCCGGGTACTCGTATGTGGGCGTATCTGCATGTGGGCCTGGAGACAGATAGAGGAGCGGTGACTCGGTTCCTAAGACCATCGAAAATATGTGTTTTCCGATGGTCTTAGGTGACCCCTGTGAAAGGTTGAGAACCGCTGGCTTAGAGAGTTGGGGATCAGGCTATGGGGACCTAGAGCAGGCTGGCATTGCCCACCCATCATATTGGAACACTGGTCTGTGGCCTCTCCCAGAAAGAAGGTGCATGTCCCAAGCCTACTCCCAGGAGAGGCAGAAATGATGAATGGCCATCACCCTGCTGATCACTCACTGTTGGTGCAGCTAAGCACAACTTGGGCAGGAGGCCAGCCTTCGGTCTCACCTGATGAGGCTTAAGATGTGCAGATGCCCAGAGCACAGAGGACTTAAAAACGAAATCCAAAGACTCCTCCATTTTTTTTTAAATTATCTTTTTGTTTGTTTGCTTGTTTTAAAGATTTTTTTTGGGGGGGGGAAATTGGGGGGATAGGAACAGCGGTGGGGAATTGGGGGAAGGGGAACAGACAAGTTGCTGTCCTTTTGTTCTTCAGTCTAGTTGTGGAGGACGTTGCTTCACTGGCCCAAGTTGGCACCATCATTGCGCTCTTCCTGGGCGAGGCAGATCAGTCGCTGGCTTCTGGACGGCCGCTCACTGCGGCTGCTGGCCGCTCACGCTGGCTGCTGGCTACATACGGTAGCCCATGGCAACCCACTGCCACAGGGGCTGCAGCCTATGCCGTCGCTGGTGACTCACGGCAGCCCAGCTCCAGGTTGAGCTGTTGTTCAGCATCTTAGCTGTAGAGGGCAGCGTCACTGGCCCTCATATGTGGGATCCAAACTGGGGCCCTCTGGCGTCCCAAGCCAGCTCTTAACCATCGCGCCTCTCGGCCGGCCCCTCATTCACTTTTTATGTGCATCAGGATTATTCTGACCCAAAGCCTATCAAGCGAAAGGCAGAAAGTTCCTAAACCACGAATCCTGCCCAGCACACACACATATCTAATATGAGCAGAGATCACCTAATCTTATCTACCTTTTCTTTAAGCCTTGGGTTTCAACTGACTGTTTGCATCCTTACGCTTAGGTGTAGAGAATAAAACTCCTGTTTAACCAAAATGCAAATAGCCAGAAAAAAGAACAGCGGGGCCAGGTTCCATCTTATTTTACAAAAGACAAGTAAACAAGATAATACAGGGGATTTTAAAAATTCAATTAACCTCCGGGATATCACAAGGTCTGCGTAATTCATAGGACCTACGCAATGAAATGTTGATGGTGTCACTAAGGTCCTGGCAAAGCTTGAAGCACCTTTGACAGATCAAAGAGAAAATAAAACATTATTCCATTTAGGTGCAGTGTTATGGATAACTTGGCATTACAGTTCTTTGGAAATGATTAACTCTGTGGTACTGATAGTAACGATCCATTTTCTGGCATAATGAATTAGGCATTTCTCCATTGTCCTGTAGCTTGGCTTCATTCTGTGTGTATATATCAATGGCAACTGTGTTTTTTAAATATTTTTCAGTTTCTCTCTCTCTCTCTCTCTCTCTCTCTCTCTCTCTCTCTCTCTCACACACACACACACACACACACACACACACACACACACACACACACAAAACATACCCCATAGGCTGCCAGAGGAGAGCATATGAGCCTGGAAGCTGATTTATTTGTATTACCCCGAGTAACCTATTTCCTACCTGAGACATGAAACCACATCAAGGGGGGACCATTCTTACTTCTATGAATTGGAAAGGAAATTGCTACTCTTCATCTGGGAGCTCAGAAAACTTTGCTGAAAAGTGTCCATTATTATCTAACACTTTCTCCTTCTGAAGGGCCCTTGTTTTTAAGGAATAATTCTTCCAACAAAGACTTGCCCATCAGGCATCCTACTCATGATTAATCTGTGAGAATGAGAAACAGCCTTTAAGTGGCTGATATACTTCTGCAGCAAGAGAGGACCACAGCTTCTAATTTCTGAAACTCATGATTGTCTTGTGACTGTGGGATTTTCAAACAGCAGGAACACCAATAGAAATGAGGGAAAAAGATGGAAAAGTCAGCTAGTGTGATATCTTGATTAGATTCCGTTGTAGTGTCCCTCTCTTCCATTTGTTTTGTTTTGTTTGTTTGTTTCCTAATGAGGAGCTTCCTCTGAGAGTGCTAATCTGTCTTTAACATCACGGCGTTTCCTTACATTATGCTGAACCATCTCCATGGCATTTAAAAGTGAAATATTTGCTTCAGAAATACAAAGATAGGCAATAAAACGTAGCTGTAAACAGCCTTCATGGCTTTATTTTTCATAGATAAATACACAATAAGTTCAAAGCAGAATTGAATTCCTAAAGCAATACTCCACTAATCTGTATTCGGGGGTCTCAAGCGTATTATCTGTAATTTACAACCAATTTAAATGGCATTAACAGTCTTCCCCTTCTGGGAATTTAAATTTGCATTCTACCATTGAATTAAACAGTGATTGCATATTTTCTATAGGGGACAGAATGCTCTTTGATGCTTGTTTTGAATAATGAAGCATCTATTCATGCACAGGGTGCAATGTGCTCCTTTGTCCTCAATGTAATTGAAGCAAAATGTGAGTTAAAGAGATTTTCCCCCCTTAGTCAAAGGTTTGTTGATTGGTGTCTATTTTCATCTATTCAAAATTAAGAAAACAGTCATCTCTCACTGCACTGGAAAATCATTTACCCAAAAAGGCCCTGCATGAAGGGAGGTCAAGTTTTGCCTCATTTGATCTTTTCAATGATGGAGAAGGATGTCAGAAAATATTGCAAACTAACCTTTGGGGGAATGATATTGTGGAATAATTTGCAATTCTTCTCTAGGACCAAGAGAATTAGAAGTAGACGAATGGGGGAGGGAAAATATAGCCTGTTTCCAAAGTGAGAAACTTCAATAACCTTGCTCTCCCACACCAAACTATACTGAGGTGGGAAGGAAGATTTCTTGCAAATCACAGAATCTGAATCTTTAGAAAGCCAGGCATGACAAGTTCATGCAGGGTGCCATGCAGTTTCCCATAGTGTGCCAGACAATGACAATCAGTTAGAGGCCTCTTTGCCATTAAGTGAAGATAGAGTCTCATACTCAAGTGCTCTGGGCAGTTAATAGCAGTTGATGTGAGTTGACACTAGAAGTGAAACCAATCTGCCATTTCAGTTAATCTACCTATCTCATTTAATAGACGGTTCTAGAAAGATGGAGGTCTCAAAGATGGCCATTGGCAGAACCAGAACTAAGAACTTGCCATTACTGATTGCTCAATAGTTTCCTTTCTACCTACCACCACCAGCCTGCTCCCTGAGCCTGTCGCGTGCATCATTATATCCCCAGGGCACAGCTCCTAGTAGGCGCTCAATAATTACTTTTTTTAACTGAATGAATGAGTAAGGGAGATACATATTGTTAAAAGACACACAGTATGGAAAAGAAGTTCCTCCTTTGAAAAAAATGATCTCTTTGAACCAGCTGGACATAATTAGACAAGGTCCAAACAAAATTTTAGCACCTGTTTACTAAAGCCTTTATTCAGAGACAGGGAAAATCACTTGTATAAATAATATCAACAAGAACAAAGCATTTAAGAGAAGAAAGTGTTTTCAAAGACCTTAAAGCCCTTTGAAAATATCTATTTTTTAAGAGAAGTAAGCCTTTATTTCCTTGTTTCACAAATAAAGCTGGCTGTGCTTGAAAATATCTATTAATATACAACTAATGTGCAATTGCAAATCATTATTCAGCAAAGAGGTGCTGAAGAACTCACTCTGTTGAATTGGAAATAAAATCACGTCAAAAGATTGAAGAATTCAGACTTTTCAAGAATTGAAAGAGTCTTTTCTATTTATTACTCTGTATCAGTATTCTGGTGTCCTTCTCTTAAAGAAAAAAAAACACTAAGTGTTCCTGACACTTGGCTATAGCATATCAAAGTTCTTTGATATTAAATGTCAAGCCCTTTTGCTTCACAATAGGACACATCTTCAGGATTTAAAATGATGGAAAATGTAAAAGTTCAACTGTCCCACGTTCTTAACATAAGTATATTCCACTGGTTCAACCAGGGACAATTTTGCCCCTCAAGGGACATTTGGCAATGTCTGGAGGCATCTTGGGGGCTGTCACAACTGGGAGAAAGGGGTGTTACTGACATCTATGAATAGAGGCCAGGGACACGTCTGAACATCCTGCAATGCACAGGCCAAAATGTCAATAGTGCCGAGGCCGAGAAACCCTGGTCGATCCCCTCTATCCACAGCTGTTCATATCAGTTCAGCCCTTTGCTGAATTTAGAATGTATCCATCTGTGGCAAATAGGACTTTTCACTGTGGCTATCAGAATATTCCATTTCTCTCTTTTTCTGTTAAGATACCAGTTTCCTTATGTCAAGGGAAGGGTAGCTACTGGTTCCTTTTGTTTGCCTTCTCTCAGAACCACACTAAGGATTAGCTCAGGTAGCTCAATTCTGGGATTTTCAAGAGCAAAGAGAAGGGTTTCAAGAGCTCCCTGGGGCCTCAGATGCACTCTGCTAGTACACTTCACGTTCGTCTAATGAAGGCAGCGTGGAGCATGAACTGCCCACTACTGCATAAACCTGAGGATGTCTTCCCTTTGAAGTTTATTACCCAGTTGTATAGAGGGAAGAGAGAATTAAAAAATTTTTTTTCATTTATTGCTGTTCCTCTACTAATTCTAGTTCTGCTGCTGACTTGCTTTGTGATCCTGGAAATTGAGAGCAAATTGCTTATATTTTCTGCTTCTCAACTCTTCTATCAATTATGTGGCACTCATACTGTTCTACTGGAAGATAAAAGGGGAGGGTAAAAGCCAAGATGTTTCAAGTGCTATCTGGGGGGGGGGTTGTACTTCTAACTCTGTAGGGTAGGGACTGTGTCCTGTTTACCCTGTACTTCCAGAACCCAGCTGGTTGTGCTTGACACAAAACAGGTGCATAACAAATAAGTATTGCTGGTACTTTGGAAAGTATTTGGCAGAATCTACTGATGCTGAACAGTGATCTAGTAATTACACTCCAGGACGTGTACCCAAAAGAAATGGGTGCATATGGCCTGCAAAGGATAAGTTCAAAGTGTTTCCCAGCAGTTTTGTTAATGATAGACAAAAATACAAAGAACTCATGTGTCCATCAACAGGAGAATAGATACATAAATAGTGTTCATACAATGGAATGATATAGTGTAATAAAAAATTCAACTACTGCACACAAAATTCTCAGCAGAGTGCCTGATAGTAAGTGATGCTCAGTAATGATAATGATAATGACAATAATGATAATAATAATTATTAGGCATTCACTATGTGCCAGGTGCTTTTAGGGCGGTTACACATACTAATTCATTTCAGCCTCAGAACAACCCTGAGGGTACTCTCTGTTTCTATTACCATTTTACAGAAAAGTATCATGAGGCACAGAGACGTTAAGTAAAATTTGGTTGAACTAACCTGAAATACAGATACATTCTGACCTTTTTGAAAAAGTACTATATATAAAGCAATATTGGGGAAATTGAGAAGCAATGCTCTCCCTCGCATTTAGCATGGACATATTTTCCCCCCTGTGCTTTATTTAGCGCTTTGTTCGAGATCTTTCAATCTCGTACCTTTTGACCAATATAATTTTTCAAAATCCAAAGCCCATGCAGATGCTGCTCTTGTGATTAAGGGCTACCATTTGAAATGTTTCAGTTAATAGAAACCTGAGGAGGCATTTTCCCTTTGATTTACCTTGCCTGCCTGGCGACAGGGCCGCCTCTGGACTCCTGGAAACCTGAGGGTGCCGTTTTGAGGCAGGTTGTGGTGGGGGACTTGGGGACCTCAGCTTTCCTGTCAGATAATGAAGGCCACACCCCTTGGGGGCCCAGGGCAGCAAAGACATGATGGAAAGGGCTACTCCTCCCACCAGGCAGTTTCAAGATCTCCGCAGTTAATATGGTGTCCATGCTTTACGTGGGCCCATGGAAATATCATTCAGGCTATCATATGATTTGTAGTTCCCCAAGTGTTTATCTTTTTGGTGTTAAGGAAATTGGAGTGGGGTGGAGAGTCACCAGAGTAATGAGAACTGAGGCCGTGTCTCAATTGTTCACATCAAATGCTTCTGCACATTAATTTAGACTCACAAAAATGTCTCCATTATGAAAGAAAATATATACAGGTGACAAAGGAATGCTCACTCTCTCACCACTGCCCTGCCCCCCATCATACATATTGGACAAAGCTGCCATTGATAATGACAAATTCGTGTGTGTGCACGATCACATCCTAGCTGCAAGTTTATTTATGATTTGCTCAAGGTTTATTCCCCACCCCCATCCCTGCTTCCCCAATGGCAGAGCTCTGAGCGGGCAGAGATGGGGCTATTAAATCCCCTCATCTGCAGCTCATCTCTGCTCTCAGCAGCAGCTGGTGCCTCCCCTCTTGCAGAGCTGGCCCTGGTGGATGTCATTACCTGGGGAGCGGGAGTTCTGGCCCAGGTGATGGATAGTGTAAGCCCTGCTTTCTTGGGGGCTATTCTGGACACTGGTTTAGAGCGGCTCAAAAATTCAGTAGGTTCAGTGCTTTTAACTGGATTTAACTGGCTGTGTTTTGTGGTGTCCAAAAGAAAAAACTTACCTGAAAAAAATTTTTAAAAATCAATTTAAGAGCAGAAGGTAGTGTCTTGGTCTTGAAATTCTCGGGACATTGAGTAAAAATTCCCTTTCTTAAAGGAAACTTTCTAGGATGTTTTAAATTAAAAAATATTTTATATAAGTATTAATATTTTTATTAATTGACTTTTAATTATACAAGGAACAGAGGGTCACTGTAAAACTTATAGAGAAGTTAAAAAGAAGAAATTAAAGGGCCGGCCGAGTGGCGCGATGGTTAAGAACTGGCTTGGGACGCCAGAGGGCCCCGGTTCGGATCCCACATATGAGAGCCAGTGACACTGCCCTCTACAGCTAAGATGCTGAACAACAGCTCAACCTGGAGCTGGGCTGCCGTGAGTCGCCGGCAACGGTGTAGGCTGCAGCCCCTGTGGCAGTGGGTTGCCATGGGCTACCGTATGTGGCCAGCAGCCAGCGTGAGCGGCCAGCAGCCGCAGTGAGCGACAGTCCAGAACCCGGCGACTGATCTGCCTCGCCCAGGAAGAACGCAATGATGGTGCCAACTTGGGCCAGTGAAGCAACGTCCTCCACAACTAGACTGAAGAACAAAAGGACAGCAACTTGTCTGTTCCCCTTCCCCCAATTCCCCAGCACTGTTCCCATCCCCCCAATTCCACAATAAAAATCTTTAAAAAAAAAAGAAGAAATTAAAATAACACTCAAAGAACCAAAATTTGGCATATAACGTTCCAGTTTTCCCCTATGTATATGTGCTTCTACACTTATTTACTTAATGGAATACTAATGCTCTTAGTGATTTGTAACCTGCTTCCCCCCACCCCCATTAAATAGTATTTCTTGAACATCTTTCAGGTTAATAAATACGCTTCCACACTATTATTTAATACAGTTGTCTAGTATTCCATTGCGTGATGTACGAAAATTAATTTAAGCAATTCCCTTTTATGAGAGTCTCGTGCCCTACCAACAAAACTAGCCAGGCAACCCAAGTGATCTCCTTTTATAGACATGTTTCTGAAACTGGTTGTTTCTAGCTATCCGTTATCATAAGTAAAACTGTGATGAATAATCCTTTAGGCAAATCTTTGTTTACATTCATGTATGACCTCTTAGAAAAATTTGCTAGAATTGCCATTGACAGGGCATCTGGCATTTTTAAGGCTTTTGATATGTATTACCAAATTGCCTCCAGAAAAGCAGTACTGGCCCTGTCATTTACCAGGAGTGTATGCAAGTGGCCTACTCCCCAAACACAGTGGGGTTTGTTTAAACAACATTTTAAAAGCCTGTGATTAACTTCCTTTCGATTGCTTTTCCTCTCATTCCACAATGCCCTCGGCTTCTCTCTGTTCTCTACCCACTGCTCTGGTACTGTCAGAAAGCCACGAGAGAGGGTAGAACCCCAAGCAGAACCCATTAAAGGAACTGGTTTTGGCAAACTCTCAAGGAATTTCAGTTTCATGCTGAAAGAAGACAACACAAAGAGCTACCCATTCATTCCGTGCAAGAGGATATTTACATTACGTTTTTTAACAGTCATAAATGGAAATGGCATTAATCTGCCAAGTTGTTGATTTTAAAAGAGAAAAAGGGAGGAGGAGGTGGTTGACCTACTAGAGAAAGCCCTGTGTCTGCCAGAGCTTTGCTGTGAGTATGATTTTAAATAGCAGGGCAAAGGTGAAGAAGCCGGCTCAACATCTCTGTCTCCATGGCAACAGCATCTCAGCTCTGAGGCTCTGACACAACGGCTGGGACCAAAATACACTCCTCGTGCACAATTACACCGCAAGTTAGTAGTTTCCTTTCATTCCTTATAAATGCACAATTGAAAAATACATGCAAGCACGGAAAAAGAGCAAATCATGCACAACTAGAGGAGAGTCATTAAAATGACTAAACAAAGAAAATAAACATCCAAACGGCTTGATAAAGGTCTGCAGCCTACACTTACTATGTACAGAGAGATCGAAAATCTTTCTTGTGTGACTAGAAAAAATATCTATGTGCGCATATAAGTGCTAGCATTAACTTTTAAAAATGTCCTTTCCCTAAATTTTTAATACAGATCAGTCTTGCTTTCAGCAAGTCCACTTAGCTCAGGTTATGATTTAATCTATTAAAGCCACCACCCAATTTGCATAGCCGGAAGCTCCTCATATGCTAAGACTAACAAAACTTCAAAGAAACTTCATTAGCCCTGAGTTGTGGAGGGTGTAAGTGGCCCCATTTAAGGTCAGTTAAAGCCTACAAGTGGTCACTAATGTCTCCTTGAATCCTGTTGAAGTCTACCTTTCTATTTATTTTTAAAGGAACTTGAAAATAAAAAAGTGCAAAATTGTGATTATAAACTGCTAGGTTCTTTCTGAGCTGGCACTTCTGCCAGCTAGTGAGTAACGTTCAAGTAACCTGGAGTGATGATATAACTATTAAAACTACTTAACATTTAGTTCTTAGAGAATGTACCTCAATAAATGTCAAGCAAATGAATGAATGAATGAATAAAAACTACCAAGGGAATGTGAAATAGACATGTGCTAGGTTCCCTATATATGTACTTCCATTGAATGTGCCAAGACCATCTAGTTCAGTGGATCTCAACCAGGGACCATTTTGTCTCCCAGGGGACATTTGACAATGTCTCGAGACATTTTCATTTGCCATAACCGGGGAGGAGGGGGGGGCTCCTGATATCTAGTGGGTGGGGCCAGGGAGGCTGCTGAACATCCTACAATAGTACAGGACAGGCCCACAACAAAGAATCATCCAGCACAAAATGTCCATAGTGCTGAGGCTAAGAATCTCTGGTCTAGTTTGATTGTCTATGTGGCTCCTTCTAGTTCAGAGGGTTGTGTGGGTAGGTTAAATAGTTTTAGGCTCTGCATTCTGCATAAATGTAAAATTCTCCTTGAATTGAGTATTAGTATTTTGTTCGTTGTTTTTATTATCACATGATTTCACCCTTACTTACATAATATGTTCTATTTTATTTTAGGCAAACACCTGAAAGCAAAAAACAATAAATAGAAAATGAGAGGTGAAGCATTAAAAATAAAAGCACAGGATTCATTCTTTCAAAGAGAGCATCTGCAAAGTGGCTGGCACAGAGGAGTGCTCAATAAACATTAGCTATTGTTATTTTCCCTACATTTTACAGCCTGAAAAACCATATACACAAAATAATGTATTGTGTGCTCACTGCTGAAATAACAATAAAGAAACACTTAGGTACACACACTGCCCCATACCTTTGAAACCCCTACATGTTTCCACCGAAAGTATTCTACCCTTCATCTAAGGAAAACATTATTCTATTTCCTTGATAGAGATATAGACATATGGATATATACATTATTTGGCTTTCTTTGTCCTTGAACTTTATATAAATGGAATTATACTGTATGTATATTTCTGTGAATTACTTGTTTCACTCAATATTATGCTTTTTGTGTTCCTTTATGTTCACATAAACTATAGCTATAGCTATAGTTTATCTATTTTCACTGTTGTGTGTGTGTGTATATATATATATATATATATATATATATATATATATATATCGTACTGTACTGTACTGTATGGTTATATCACAATTTATTCATCCATTTTACTGGTGCTGGCCATTTGCTTTTTCAGGTTTTGCCTGCTATAAATAAGGCTGCTATGTACACTATTGTACATCTCTCCTGGGGCACATATACAAGGGTTTCTTTAGAGTGAAATTACCAGGCTGAAGGTTTCTGCATATGAACTTTTACTAAGTAAAACCAAATTGTTTTCCAGAATTTTGTTGTACCAATTTGCACACTTATCAACAGTATACAAAGATTATTATTGCTCCAGGATATGTAAACAGTCACCAATTTTTATAGTCACATTTTAATTTTGCGATTTTGGTGGGCATGAAATGATATCTCATTGTGGTGTTAATAATTAATATTTATATATAAATATATATATACATATATATCCTAAATGAAGCAATATTTTAATACTCTTGAGAAATGTTCATATCTTTATTTCAAGGTAGAGCCATAATGAAAAGGTGTGTCAGGATCCCTATCTATTCCAGATAAGGCTGGAGCATGCTCAGCTTGAGCAGTGGTTCTAAAGAGACTCGTGGTGGGAGGCTGAGTTAGAGTCGAAAATTTTCACTTAGGGGAACTAAAGACACAAAGGTGAGGAAAATTGAAAACCATAAGGGAGTTCTGAGGTTCAAGAAGCCGAGAAGGAAGACCAGAAGGTCACTAAAATGAGAGGGGACCAACTAGGGTCTCAGTATTGGAAGGGAAGGCTAGAGGTGCATGGCTGGAGGAACAACAGCTCAAGTGTCTATGCGGTAGAATAGGGACATGAAGCAAACCCCAAGCCAAGCTCTTCTGTATGGCTGCAGGAGAGGCCAGTACTCCAAGACATTCAGCGAGCTGAGAACCAGACTGGGAGTTGGAATCAGGAGCACAAAGAGGGGCCTGACTACTCACACGGCTGGGGCCCAGGCGCGCCCCCCCCCCATCTCTGACCCTGCCCCCTGGAGCACGGCCCTGAACAGACGCAGCCCCTCGCTTCCTAACCTTGCTGGGTCTGGTCTCTGAGTCTCCAGCCCCGACTGTTCATCAGCACTATTTGCTCCTTAGTCTAGTTTCTGTCTCTTGTCCATATATAGTTTCTTTAGATCTATTCTCTATCCCCTCTTGAGGAAGTCCCTACTCCCCATAATAATTAAGGGACGCTAAGGTACTATAACTAACAGACCCCAGGCAGCTCTGTCTCCTGAGGTCATTCAGGGACCTAGGTTTCTTCCACTATGTAGCTCCTGAAACCTTTAGGGTGAGGTCTCTTAACCTGGAGCCCATGGCTAGAATTCAGGAGGTTCATGAACATGAATCAGGGGGGGAGAATCACCAGTATTTTAACTAACTTTGTATTTGTTTTCTATTGCTGCTGTAACAAGTTACTACAAACTTAGTGGCTTTAAACAACACCAATTTATTCTCTTATAGTTCTGGAGGTCAGAAGTCCTAAATCAGTTTCACTGGGCAGAGCCAAGGTGTCCAAAGCTGTGTCCCTTCTGGTGGCTCTCGGGGAGAGTTTATTTCCCTGCCTCTAACTGTACCTAGAGGCCGCCTGCATTCCTTGGCTTATGGAGCCTTCATCTTCAAAGCCCACAACATAGCATCTATCATCACACTGCCTCTCCTCTTCTGTTGTCCAGTTACCTTCTGCCTCCCTCTTCTAAGGATAATTGTGATTACATTTGGGGCTCACCTGAATAATCCAGGATCATCTCCCCATCTCAATATCCTAGCTTAATCACATTTGCTATAACGTCCTTTTTACCATGTAATGTATCAGTCACGGGTTCTGAGGATTAGGACATGAATACCTTTGGGGCTACTATTCAGCCTATCATAAACCTCAAATTGAAACTTACTATTTCCTTACATTATGAATGTAGACAACAGCCTATAGTAGTATTAGCAGTGCCTGGGACCTTGTCACCAATAGAAATCAGAGATTCTGTCCACCTTATGTTATGGTTATTGCAGATATTTTGGATTTATGGAAGTCATTAGACCCATTACCAGATCTTGTTAGTGAATGCATTACTAACAATGTACATACAGTACTATTGTACAGATTTGATAAATACAAATGGTTTTCTTTTTTAATCTCATGTATTTTACTTCGTGAATTTAAATTTAAATTGGAAAGACTCTTAAGTTTCATCAAACTAGCATAAAACTTGGCATAAAACCTCTGCCCTAAAGCATTGTCACCACCTGCTTGGTTAAAGCCTTGTCTGGTTCTAGCCTGAAGGAAGTAGGAAGAGGTATATTCAGTGTCTTTAGGTCTAGGCACAGAAGGAACACAGATTACTTCTAGTCACGTTCTATTTTCAAGAACATTAGCCTGCATCAGAATCTCCTGGAGTGTTGGTTAAAACACACACGGTGGGCCTCACACCCAGAGTTTCTGATTCACTAGGTCTGGGGTGGGGCCCAAGAACTTGCATTTCTAACAAGCTGTCAGACGAGGGTGATGCTTTGACAACCATTGGTCTAGAGAATAGTCGCGTGACCACTAATAACTTCAAGGAATGCTGGGAAATGGTGTATAGCTGGGCAGTCATGTTAAATCCAGTGTAGCTGTACAGAGGGACTCAAATTGAAGAACATGGAGAGGTATTCAGTTATCTGGCAATAACTCTATTACTATGGAAGAGGGAGACAATGGATTTTGGTGACCAGCTATTAGCCTTCACCACAATAACCTTCTAGAGTTTATCTAGACTTTCCCATGAGGTATGTTTAAATCTGGGTCCTCCCAGACACAGATGCCCAGGGTAAGTTCATGTGAATAAAGGGAAAGGTGTCCTTGTGCCATTCTGCTAAGTCTGTATGGTTGGAAGGATCAGGAACATCGCCCCTGAGGCTTATTGAGCAAGTATTTATTCCCTGTGCTGTGGTCCCAGGGATGGTGTGGAAATACAGCTTTTGACGCAAGACTTAATTATCCTCTCTAAGTGCTAGGCCTGTGTAGCTCAAGAGGGAAATCAGAATGTCACACTGCTGTCGTGAATATAGGAAACCTCAGTAATGAACTAGCGCCACATAATAATAGGTGCTATGAATGGTCGCAGGCCGCCAATGAGACAGTGTAATATAACCAAGTTGGTAAATGTCATAGGGCAAAGCCTTCTACCATCCCCAAGGGAAGCTCTAACCTGGAGCTATTTTTTACATAAGTATAAAGGTAACTTTTGAAAAGTTCCATATTCAAGTCGGAGCTTCTCTGAAATAGTCCATATACTGCCCAGGCAACACTTTGATTCAGTCAGACTGTCTTGAGTTGCTGTACTGAGTGGCTTGGTACAGTAAACAGGTTTCCAGGAACATCGACCTGTCAAGGATTACCATGGGAGTTGGAGAAAGTTCAAAACCTTCTTAGCCTTTACCTTGTCATTTGCAAAATGGAGATGATATCATGTGTGCTGAACAAGGGACAGTTTGGCGTATCAGAAAGAACGTGTGCTCTGAGGTCAAATGGCCTGGGTTCAAACTGTAGAAATGGGGGAGAATGGCAGAACCTCCTTGCAAATGGAGCCTCAGTTTCTTCATCTTGAAATGGGGATACCAGCCGTACAGCCATGAGTGGAGGCTTACATCGCACTGGTGAAAATGTCCAGCCCAGGGCCTGATTCACTGTAGACATTAAACTAATCATTGGTGCCTTGCCCTTTGTTCCTATGAATGTTTTGCTTGGGGAGAGTTTGGGCATGCCATTGCTGTAACTGAACCAGAGTAATAAGAAGTTATTGAAACCTGTGGCATAATAAAAGATGTACTTAGAGCAGCAAGGGATTAACTATGACAATAATACCCTGCATATGGGAATTAAGCCCCAAATGATGGGAAAAAAGAGAGAATTTGGGTTACATTTTTAAGCTTACTAAGGAGGAAACATATATTTTTTACACCCCTCACCCCCAGTGCAAGCTATTTTCCTCCAGGACTTAGACAAGGAGGGTGAAGCCGAGGTCCTCTGAAATAAAAGCTGGAGCTCGTCCTGCCCCTTTTCTGAAACCAAGTCTAATAGCTGGGCTTCATCCTAGAAACTCCATGAGCTGCGATTGTAATTTCAAGAATCACTATACCAAGAACCCTTGAAACCACTAATGGAGAGAAATTTGGGTCTTTTCGTACATCCCGCTATTTCCTTTCAGATCATTAAAGTTCCTTATAGGAATGGCAAACAGTTGCTTTGATTCTGGTTGCAATGGCCCCGGACCAAAGCACTCCTGTGTATGCAGCCTGGCCAGAAATAGTCATTCGAGAAAGGAATTTTCCCCCAACAAGCTCTTTAAGCTGCCTATGCTGGACCTGATTAATTCAGGAGAGTAGAGTCCAGGAAAATGCTTTTCATTCCAGTTAAGCTCTTTCTGGCTCTGTCTCTTTTCGTTCCTCAATTCAAGGAGTCTGAAGATGTACTTTCTAAAACATTTTAGCCTCTGTTATGCAGGAGAGGAATGGTCAGTCCCACAAAAGGAATGCAGAAGTGATTCCTTCTAGATGGCTTTTGACTCAAGAAACCTCTGTCTTGCAGTGTCTTCAGGAGGTGAAAACAATTCTGATTTCTATGGCACTGGAATAAATGGGGCAGACAGCCATTAGTGCTGGGAAATTGGAGTAACAACAATGACAGCAACAACGACCAAGAAACATGTCTGGGGCAACGCCATTTCCAGTCTGTGTATTTCTCCTAGACTAGGCTCCCCCTTAGTCACCCAGTTTGAGTAATAACATGTCCTTGATGCTGAGCAAAGCAGGTTGATTTCATCTATTCTGCTCTCTGTGTTCCTCTGGTGGGGAGGGCAAGACTGTAAAATGATGGTGAGGATAGTAAATTTTTGTTATTTATTGGCAGGACTTTCTATGCCCTTTGCTAAAAGCTCTCGTTGGGAGAAGCCGGCAGCAAGGAGGAAAGTATTTCTTTAGCATAGTTGTCATTTTTCAGTGAATGGAATGTAGTTAAAAAGGTCATAAAAGCTGCCTCTATCTATTCACAGAGTAGTATCACCACAAGTGCCAATATTTCATATTGAAGTTAAAATCAATTAATTCTTTAAAATTTCCAATTTTTTAGTAAGGGGCTAACACAGGGCTACCTTTCAGGGTTGTATTCATTGTAGTTTCTGCAATCTTTCAGGGCTCATTTAAAAATTAGCACCCTGAGGATCACAAGCGGTGGCACGTGCTTCCCAAATTATTGAAAGCTGGTTTCATATCTGGCTGTAAAAATACAAATCGGCCTCTTTTACTCTGTGTTGGCTCAGCGAGCAGCTGCTTATGATATAAAAAATATCATGGCTGGCTGGTTTATGGCATCCACTATAAATACAGGGGTATTTTATTCATCTGAAGAAAACCATGAATTGGATCAAGACAAGTTAGAAGAAAACGCAGGAGTTTAGATTTTAGTGAGTGTCGCAAAACACATCCCAGACAGAGGATTTGAAACCTGGGCTGCTTTTCTGGCAGAAGCCCCTCTTCCTCTCCAAACCTCCCTCCACCCTGACATGTGGGATTCCCCAGAGCCGCCATCTTCCCTAAAGAATTTATCTTCTCCAATAGATACTGGAGCTGCTGGAAAGGAGGAGCCATTGTCATCTATAAAAGAACTGAACGCATGAAATCTGTATACAATCCGATTATTGATAGGCACCTGAGGTGCTATGTGGTATAAGCACCCTTGATGTTGGGAAGCACCGTGTCAAAATTCACCAAAGTGAACTGCCAATATCAGTGTCAGAAAAGTCGCTATATTACAAGGTGAGCCATTTCTTTTCAGGATATTAGGCTATTTGCATATGAGGCTAAACTTTGATATCCACAACTTTACTGCATTGGCTCTAGTCCCGAACTCTCCAGCTCCCCATATTTAATGAGTTATTTATATAGTGCCTCATTCCATAGAGAATTTGAGGCGGCTTACTACAAAGAAAATGCATGTGGTATCCAAATAGAAACAGAAAAAGTTGAGAGAACTCAGTAAAGAGAAGATGAGAGTTAGAAAATCATACACCCAGCAGCCCGATTCAAGCTCGAAATCTCTTTCTTCGGGTCTTTTAGAGTTTGTTGCATAGAGGTGTCCTCCAATGTGGTTCCCTATGTCCTGACAATCAGAGGCAAGGGACATGGGAACACAGGCTCCATGAAAGCAGGGATGTGTGAACATTTTCTTCCCTGCTGTGTCCCCATCACCTAGACTGGTACCTGGAGCTCTGCAGGTGCTCAATCAGTATGTATTGAATGAATGTTGAGTGAAAGAGGAAAATGCATTCACTTATGAGATTCAGGTGTTAGTAAGATCAAAAAGAATGAATTGTTCAGATGAAGCAATTCCTGGAAATAAAAGTTCAGAAAAAGTTCCCGAGTCTTCAAATAGAGAACAGAATGTAATGTAGTGAATGATGTCCTTGACAATTTCCCTACCATGGGTCAAAGAGTGAATTTCCTCCACCAGTTTTTATAATGATACTCAGTAAAGGCAGAAAGTACAAGGCTGAAACTGTTCAGTAAAAAGAATTCTATAGGAGGACAAATAATGAAATACAAGTAAGTCCAGAAAAGTTGTAACTCCAAGCTTTCCAGAGGTACCTGTGCATACCCCCAGGGGCCTGTGTCTCTGTGGGAGACAGAGATTAAATACAGATTAAATGGGGCACATCACCCTTGGTGCTGAATTTACTGGAAAAATGGAGTTGGGGGAAGAGAAGGAAGTAGAGAGACTAGTATATAATTGAAACCCTTGCTACTCAAAGTATGCAGAGACCAGCAGCTTTGGCATCACTTGGGGCTTGTTAGAAATTCAGAATCTGTCCCTCATCCAGACCTACTCAACTGGAACCTGCATGTTAACAAGATCCCCAGGTGATTCACACACAGAAAAGTTTGAGAAGTGCCTCTGTAATCCATTATTTTTATATTCAGAGAGATATGGATCATTTATGGGGTAAAATGTAACATTTGCATAACTTTTAAAGATAATCTGAGAAACTCCAGAGAAATGTCTCACTAGTGACTGGTAGTTTGGGGCTACACCTCTGGATGGGGGAGGGGGAGGCTGTGAGAGCTCAGGCTGTTCTGTGCTTAAAGATGGGAGGGCTTGAGAAGCATTGCTCCAATTTGCTGAAAAAGGAAATCCAAACTCTTTAAGCATGTAAAAACAGCTCTGAAGTCTCCATCCTCCCTCCTTTGAATTTTTCTTTTCGATTGCATATAACACCCTCTCTATCTTTAATTGTTCTTCATATCAGAGGGTTACTGACAGTGGTGCCCTGACAAACCCACTCTCCGGAAAACAAAAAGTCCTGATTTATAGTACTCATTGATTACCATGATGTAAATACTCCCATCATGGCCCATTTCAAGCTACCGAGGGCTTAACAACCAACTCACAAAATTTCTGAATATTTAGCAACTTCTAGCAAGTGAGTACCAGCTGGCTCCAGCATACCTTTAGTTCCAGACCCTCTTCTACCCTGGCTGCCTGTCTCAGATCCATTGCAGTTTGTCAGCCTGCCATGATCTGAGTACAATAACCCAGACAGAGTCTGGCAGGTACCAAGTACAATGGAATTAGCCTTCCCATTATACTATAATTAATGTAGTCCCAGATCATATTTGATACTTGGCAGCCATGCACGCTTTTGGTTCAAAATGAGTTTATAATAAATTAAAGGTCCTAAGACTCCTCCCACCACCATCATACTAATGTTGGTCCATGTGTCTTTCACGCTGTTTTTGTATAGTTTAATTTTAAAATAAAGTACATGTATTTACATGCATCTTTATTGCATTTAATCTTGTTCATTTTAACCCTTCATTCTAGCTGTGGAGAGCCCTCTGATTTCTGAATATGCCCTTGTCCTTGGGATCTATTCATCTCTGTTTTGCATCTTCTACACACTTGCTGAGCTTTACTCGTAAGTGTTTATTAGAGTGTTTAATAAAAAGTAGAATAGAACAGGGTTAAGAGGAAGGCTCTTATAACAGTACTGGAGATCTATTGGGTTGTCAGAAAAGTCATGATGTATTTTTTCTATGTTTTTCATTGCAAAAATGAGTCATGACTTTTCCGACAACCCAATCGCTCAAAGTTGAATTCAAGATCAGACATGATAGCTTGCTGAGATACTGATATACTAAATCTAAGGCATTCTTCTTGGCAATTTTAGTAACACTATCCAAAAAGCGGGAGGAGAGATTGGGTTTATTTTTAAAAGGATTTCTTTTTTTTTTAAAGATTTTATTGGGGAATTGGGGAGGGGAACAGCGCTGGGCAATCGGGGAAGGGGAACAGAGAAGTTGCTGTCCTTTAGTTCTTCAGTCTAGTTGTGGAGGACCTTGCTTCACTGGCCCAAGTTGGCACCATCATTGCGCTCTTCCCGGGCGAGGCAGATCAGTTGCCAACTTCTGGGCGGCCGTTCACGGTGGCTACTGGCCGCTCACGCTGGCTACCGGCTACACAAGGTAGCTTATGGCAGCCCACTGAAGCAGGGGACTACAGCCTACACCATCGCCGGCGACCCACAGCAGCCCAGCCCCTGGTCGAGCTGCCATTCACCATCTTAGCTATAGAGGGCAGTGTCACTGGCCCTCATATGTGGGATGCGAACCGGGGCCCTCTGGCATCCCAAGCCAGTTCTTAACCAACGTGCCACTAGGCCGGGCCTAAAAGGATTTCTTAATAATCATCAGTTTCCATTTTAAATGCTTCCAATTCAAATGTTTAATAATCCACTTATAATTTTTCCAAGGACCAATGCCCAGCTCAATTACTTGATACTATGGTGTTTTACTCATAATAGGAAGGTTTCACCAATGCGGAAAACCAAGCAACCTGGGAGGGGCTGGTTCTTGGAATTAGACTCACTCACTGGGATGGATGGGCAATTGGGGGCAATCTGAGTAATGGGAGGAAGTTCTGACCAATAGGTATAACATGATGGGTAGAGAGTATAATTCCACACAATGATTTCACAAAAGCAATTAGTGTCATGGAGGTCTCTCAAGAGGTAACAGGGAATAGAATCAGCAGGTAGAGCTAACAAAAAGGTTCTGTACAGTGACCTGAGGAGACTGGGGTATCATAGTCTTCTGTCTACAAGTTGCAAGATGGGGTCCAAGATCAGACTCCCATACCTAAATTAGAGATAGATAATGCAAGGAAGGATCCATGGCCCAGAAATGAGGCACAAGGTCAGGGTGGGGATGGTAGCCAATAGGATATAATGGTGAACTACCAAAGCATTGAACTAGGACCTCTCTTACGGAAGTCACTTCTTGCCCCAGAACTTGGCTCAGGCTGAACTTTCAAGTGGATACCAAATGATTCCCAGCCACAGGGAGAGGAAGCATGAGAGGGCAGGGAACTAGACAGATACTGAAATCTTTAATCTGTGAGCAGCATAGTACAATGCCATCAAAGAATTAGACTCCAGAATCAGTCCTCCCAGCTCAAATCCTGGCTCTGTCATCTACTAGCAATATATCTTGGGCAGATTACATAACCTCTCTGTGTCTCAGTTTTCTCATCTGAAAAATGAAGGTAGTATTAGTACCTATCTCATTAGGCTGTTGTGAGGACTCGATGAATCAACATATGTAAAGGTCTCAGAACTAGTGTCTGGCACCTAGTAAGTGCTATGTACTTGTCTGCTACTAGTACCATTTGCCTTTTCCAGTTGGAAAATCTGGATCCGTGCCAATCCTCTAGCATTTCTTCCCTTGTCCATCATTTTCCTGGTAACCAATAGCTGTTCTATCATCTCATCTGCATGTTCTTTCAATGACTCCAGATATAATTTGCACAGGCTGAGAGATTTTTAACTAATTAAAAGCAGATAAGGGCTTTTAAAATATTGTTTACTATCTCTTCACTTCCTTCTTAAGCAGGCGAGGGCCCTGTATGAGGTGAATGCTGAGGTCCCACATAAGACTCTGTCTTTGCTCTTCTCATTCCTGTTGTAAGATTTTTGTCTTGAGGAAAACTGCACAGGCAAAATAGCGATTTGGGGGAGGCAGTCAATACGATTTCAGGCCAAAAAACCCTCTTGAAGTAGCAGAAAGTGTCCTTGAGTGGTAATTAGAAGATCTGGTTTTGAGTCATGTTTTCTGACATAGCAGTTTGAGTGCAGCAAGTATCTTAATCTTTCTGGTTCCTGAGTTCTTATTTGTCACCGAGAGGTTCTTAGAGGAGATATTCTCCATGCCTGCTCTGTCCATTGTGGTAGTCACTCACCACGTGGGGCTACTAAATGCTTAAAATGTGGCAAGTCCAATTGAGATACGCTGGAAGTATACAGTACAGACCACATTTTGAAGACTTAGTGCCAAAGAAATATATACAATATCTCATTAATATTTTTATACTGATGTTGAATTAAATACGTTGTTACAATTAGATTCACCTGTTTAATTTCATCTCTCTTTTTCTGATGTGAAAAGAAACTGGTAAACTTTAAATTACTCATGTGGCTCACATTATACGTCCGTTGGACAGTGCTGCTCTATGGTCCCTCTCTGCTCCAACATATACTATTCTATAATATTCTGATTGCTTGTCTTGCATTGGTGGTGCTTTCCAAAATCTGAGATGACAGCCAATGGGATGACACATGGACAGCACAATTTCTAGTGGCATTCTTGGCTGATTTCCCTCCTTTTCCTGAGTCTCGGCGGATAAGAATGGCTCCGTTCTAAACACAATGTAGTAAAATCACCATTGCCTTTAACATTGCACAGAAATGTCAGCTGTCCATTACCAATAACTCATTCCTGCCGCAACTTTCAAAAGAATGTACTGGAGGCATTTACAACTTAAATTTCCAGAAATTATTTAAATTACTTAAAAAATATCTTACAGATTATATCCTGACTTTCATTCTGGACCACCTACATGAGGATGAATACTTTGAACTTTAATTTCAGGAGCTTGTAAGTATTATAATGGTTCTAAAAACAGGTAGAGACAACTTATTTTAATGACACCTGAAGAACACCTTAGTTCCCCTTCAAGATAACCTCTCTGGGCCAAGGTCAATTTACAGCCAAGAGGAGTGACTAGATTTCTTTGCAAAGAAATTCCTGCCAAAACCAGTGAGGAAATTAGGGGAGGAGATCAGTAACATCAAATAAACAGCCAGAGTGAGAATGCAAGTGATGAGGACAAGAACAAGTAAATGGGAGAGAAAGAGAAAGAAACCACATTTTAAAAAGCATTAAAAGTAAAAATTTCAAATTAGACTAAAAAATACTCAAAATAATTCAGACTGGCACAAACCTTGTTAAAAGCAAGACAACAGGCCCAAAATGGAGTCACTTATGCTAAGCCCCACATCATGGAACTGAGACTTTAGTTAATGGCAGTTTCCACTTTTCCAGAAATGGAATCTTAAACCAATCAATCAGGAATTACTTGGTCAACACTAGTGAGGTCATCTGCCTGATAGACCCCTGTCGTCCCCTAAAGAAAAGTGACCTTGCCCCACCCAATCTGCTTTTTGCCTAATATAATTTCCTTGTTCCTGTTTCCTTCTGCCTATAAAAGTCTTTCATTTTTGTACAGCTCCTCAGAGCTCCTTTCTGTCTGCTAGATTGGATGTTGCCCAAGTCATGAATCGTTGATTAAAGCCAATTAGATATTTAAAGTTTACTCAGATGAATTTTGTTTTTTAACAACCTGAATTCTCAGAGGGCTAATTCAATGCCTATGATTTATAGTCCCAAAGCAAAAATATGTTAAAATGAAAAATCCCATATTCAACCTACATGCTTACTATCATAGGACTTGACACTTTGGGTTTATTATCGACATTATGGATATGAAATAAAGATACTTTACTTTCTGACACTTAAGAGAATAAATGTTCTTTTCTTAATTTACTTTAAGCCCATTGCCAAAATTTGTTAGATCCTGACCATACTATATAAAGTCGGACTATATTACAAAGAATTAATATTTCCAAGAAGAAAGAAAAAGAACACACATAGAAGTGCGCACACGTACACACACACTCTTAAAAAAAAAACTAGGCATTAAAAATATTCTACAATGAACCTATAAGTCTCTATTAAATCACTGTCTTGACAACCAAAATTTATGAATCTAAATGTGTAACAGACATTACATACTATTTTGGAATATTTTCACCCCTGTAGCTATGAATGATGAGTGTGCAGGGAGAAATAACACCGTGGCAGCCAGTAATATATAGGTTTGGGTCATAAAACAAAATATCAAAACAATTTCTTGGTTTCCCCAAATAGAAGGCATTTTGTTTTTTCTTCTGGGTTGGGGGTGAAAGTTAAAATAGGGAAAGAAATAGAAATAGAAAGAAAGGACCCTGAAGACTGACTTTTTCAACTTGAAAATGTTGCCTTGAGGAGCTTAAGGTCTTGCACATAAAATAAAATGGTTACACTCTTTTAATTGACATAGACTTGGCTAAGGCTGTCCTGCTTTCTGGGATTCAGATTCAATAAAGCTTTCCTGAGGAGCTGCAATCCTCTGAACATTAGCCACATAAAATGTCAACCAAGCCCTCCACCTCGCTGGGCTCAGCGCACAGGGGTTCCATTTGCTAGAGGTCAGAGCACACATATGAGATCAGAGGGTGCTCCGGGTAAAAAGCAGTCTTGGTCTTGTTTTTCCTTGAGAACTGTTTGCCTTGCATTATTTGCATGGGTGGCTATCTTTGTCATAAAACCCATTTTGTTTGCTTTGTAGAATCACTTCATCACCAATGACAAATATTACAAAGCATTTTATGTGGGTACGATATTATCCTAGGAACTGGAGCTATAAAGAGAAAGGAGACATAGTCTCAGCACTCAAGAAGCTTATATTGCAGTTGAGGAGAGATTCAATTGAGGGCCAAAAATATATAAATAGTAATATAAGTGTGGTAGGAGGCCAGACTTGTGTCTCAGTGGGATTCAGATGTGCATGGGCTTGACAGGCTGACCAGCTGGGTGGGCTCACTCATACTATTTGCATGAGGACTGAACAGCTGCTTTAAAAAAATCCCTCCCTAACAGGATGAAAAACACCAGGAGTAACATGCTTTTACCAATAACAAAGCATAAGGGAATAGAGTTCTGAGTAAAACCCAACAGCTATACTGTCTCTAACCCAGTGCTAGGGAAACATTGCTTGAATTCTAGGAAGAAGGAAAGCTATAAGTAAACATTTACTTTCAGTAAAACTGTAGGACATTAGAAAAATAACATGCTTTGAGACCCTTCTAATGGAGTACAACAAATGGGGACTGTGGTAGTCATTACTACTATTCTCCAAATATTTCCTGCTCTTTGTTTTCTGAGCATATAAATTGGAATACGCTTCTTGGCCCCTTTGTGTGTTTGGGTGAGCATGTGGATGGACATATGAAAGGGGGTACAGACTGTGAAGATCCCTGATTTTCATGTTAACACTCAGCAAAAAGCAGTCATCATGCATGAGGGACTGAACAACCAAGTAGACAAAATGACCTGGCCAGTTGATGTCATACTGTCTTTGTCATTGGTCACCATAGAACTGGCCACCATAGAATTCTTGTGATAAAAACAATGGAGTTAACATGTTGGCAGAGTTGGAGGTCACACATGGGCCCAACAGGGATCTATACTGCCACCTCAGGGTGCTCAACCTGTTGGCACCACAGACCAAGATGGTACTTTTCCTTGAGGAGACTAGTGGACCACTTGGTAGCAGTTAACTTCGTTTGGGTCCCTTCCATCCTGGAAAATTTAGCTGTTCATTCTCACAGAAACAGCTACTTATTCCAGATATAGGTTTACCTTTTCTGCCTGCAGAGCCTCAGCCAGATCCACTATCCAGGGGCTGAAAAAAATTACTGATCCACAAGGACACAAACCCATATAACAGCATCTTATCAGGATGCTTTGTTTCATAGCACAAAAGATGGGAGAGGGGGGTCAGGACCATGGGATCCACTGGTTGTATTACACACTGTACCATTCACAATGCAACCGGCCATCATAGAGCAATGGGATTGCCCACTGAAGGTACAACTGAAGTGCCAGCTCAGAGGAAAGACTCTGTGAGGATGGAGAGCCATCCTCCAGGATTCAGCATACACACTGAATCAGAGACCTCTATATGGCACTGTGTCCCCCACATGGATCTGGGATGGATCAGGGAACCAAGACGTGAAAGTAAGAACAATCCCACTTTTGCCATTATTCCCAGGTGACTCACTGGGAGACTTTGTGCATCCCATCCCTTCAACATTGGGCTCTGCTCGATTAGGATGACCTAAAGGGGACACACGCTTGCCACCCAAGTCCCCCTTCAGAGGATACAGCAAGCTGTAGCTGCCACCTGTACACTTTGTGTGCCCTGTGTCCTGGGTCCAGTAGGCAAACCGAGAAGTCACCATCTTACAGGGGTAATTTTAATTGGCTTTGATCAGCAGGAGGAGGTAGGTGTGCTTTCATACAGCAGGGCCAGGGAGGGACAGACATTCATGGAACCCAGGTGATCCATTTGAGCACCTCATGGTACTCTCTTGCCTGACTGTGACTGTGAATAGACTTGTGCGTCAAACCTCAGTCTGAGAAAGGAATAGTTACTGGGGCGTAGGCTCCTCAGGAATGAGGGTTTGGGTCACATCACCAGGCAAGCCACTGAGATCAGCACAGAGAGTAGCCAAGGGTGAAGGGGAAGATAACAAGTACCATTTGCAGCCCTAAGTCCAATTGCAGTGACATGTGCTGTAGTACATCGCATTAACCTCACTCTTCTAAGCTTCCCCTCAGGAAGAGAGACCCACTGACACTTTGACTACCTGTTCCCTGAACATGTATGGAGAAGTGAATTTGTGTGCCAGCCATAGAGGGAAAATCCTTGACTACCCAGAACCATTTCCCTGCCCCCCTCTGTCAAGTCCCCTCAATAACGATTACAGAGATTTGACCTGATCTGAGATCTTCATGGTCAAGCATATCAAGAGCCTGTCTCCCACACATCTCCATTCCTGCCCCCTAACTGGCTTTGCCTCGGTCTCCTTAATATCACCCTAGGGAGTACATTGCTCTTTTGCCATTTACTTTAGCTCCCTTATCTTTCTTGACTAATTATTCTCTTCAGCACTGACTCACAATTTGTGAATATTTTATCCTAAATTATTCTGATTGTAGAAAACATATACGGAGGTAAAGCTGCCAGTATAACAGTCAGAGTCGAGAGAGCTAACTATTTGGTAGGCATTAGTGTTAGATTCTTATAGAACAGCGAGAGACTGGGGAGCAGTATACACTCTCCTGATCACATATTTTTAAATCCTAAACATACATATTCTTTCTCTCACTATTCACAGGTCCATAGATTCACAGCTAGGACCCACATTTACTCCAGTGTATCTTTAGGTTTCAACATAACAGCCACCCAGAAGCACTTGTGATAACCATGTGGCCGCTGCCATGTGTAGTTTATCTCACATACCTGGCAGTGATGTATGGGCCTGGAGCGCAGGTTTCCCAAGCCCACCTACTCCATGGCCATTGGTGACACTTGCCACCTGCTGCTAGACAGAAGCTGTATGTTCTCACTGGGATGGGGGATACTTATTTGGAACACTCTCTGTGGAAGTGAAGCAGTTTCTCATGGTATTGCTCCATCTCGAGATCTGAGCGCTAAGGTAATTCCCCCTGGTGCAGAGCAACTGCACCTAATTGCCTGCTGAGAACTAGAGAAAAGGCCCTGGCTGCCCAAATTCCACGCAACTCACCTGCATGTGGGTGAGGAGGCATTCAGTGGTCTTGGAGTTGGAGATGGGTGAGTGCTCCACAGGAAATCCCATTGTGGGAAATGATGCTGGAATCTGAAAACAGGGAAGAGACAAAATAATAATAAAATATGGAGAGAGGTTCAAAGTAGTCCTCAACAATAATAAAACACACAAACTTTTTCAAGTGTACAAGGAACATCTGTTCAAAATTGCCATATACTGGGTCACCGAGTCTCAACAAATTTCAAAGGATGCAAATCATTTGGAGTATGTTCTCTGACCACAGTTATCTTAAACTAGAAATTAATAACAAAAAGATTACTAAAAAATTCACAACTGATTGAAAATTAAGCAATACACTTCTAAATATCTATGAGTCAAAGAAGAAATTACAATGGAAATTAGAAAATAGTTTGAATTCATGAAAAGAAAGATACTGCATATCAAAACTTTCAGGTGCAGCTAGAGCAGTGCGTAGAGGGAAAATTATAGCTTCAAATGGATTTATTAGGAAAGACAGGCTGAAAATCAATGATCTATGTTTCTATTTCAAAAAGTTAAAGAACAACAAATCAAATCCAGAGAAAGTATAAGGAAGGAAATAATTAAGATGAGAATGGGAACCAGAGAATAGAAAATAACAAAGGAGAATCAGTGAAGCCAAAAGGTGGTTCTTTGAAAAGACAATATTATTGATACAATGGAGGATGTTGGGCAGCTTTCTAAGTCTAGGAACCATACAGGAACATCAAAGTTTGGGTAATGTTAAGGTCATAAAAGGGAGTTGAATGGATATCAAATAGGGCTCAGACTAGTTTATCAGTGCATGTTAGCTCTTAGCTGTTAGCTGTGTAATCAGTCAAGGGATGGTCCCTGGGTGGTCGGCCAAGCCCCATGTGCTAAGTAAGGTGTGAATAGGAGATCAGCAGCCAGCAGGGAATTAGCTCCTGAGCTGAATAACCATCTCACCAAGGGAGCAGAATCTGCAAGAATGTTTGAAAAAGACTCCTCCCTCATCTATGCTTGGGAAATGTTTTACACCCAGCATCAGGAGAAAATCTTATTAATTTTGTGAGTACTAATCATGTTTGTGTTTATATTCTCTGTGTATGGAATGAGTAGAACTTCTGCACTTCCACTTCCCTCATTAGGACTCAAAGGCTGGGATAAAAAATCCACAGCATTAGCATCAACGTGTGCACCTCCCAGCCAGCGACTGTCCAAGTACTGAATACGAAAAAATCATGAGATATTCACGCTCCGACTACACAATCACAGTGTGATCATGACCTGAGTTCCAAGTAGACACAACAGGAAACAAAAGACTTTAGGAGGCCATAGTCTAAATCAAAGAGTAGAGCTTAGAAAAGATAATTCGCCTTTCTGTGTTCACACACCTGTATTATCAGTCAGGATGCATTGGGTTGCAAGCAACAGAAAATTGGTCTCAAATTGATTTCAACAATGAGAAAATGTATTAGTCCAATTACAAGATGTGCAGACTCCAAGCAAATTATGTTGTATCTCCACCTCCACTTGGCTCTGTCTCCCTCTGTGGGATGACTATAGCACCTCCAAATATAACGTGCAGACACAACAAAGTTCAGACTAAGAGGGGGATTCTCTCTCCATGACTCCTTTCTAGTCCCCCTGGCAGAATTTCTTCTTATGTCTCATTGGCCCAGATTGGGACAGATACACTTTATTAAATTACTGATATGGGATTTCCATGATCAGTTCAAGCCAATTTTAAAAAGACATTTTATTGAATTATAATATACCTCAAAATATGTGTATAGCTTGATGTATTTTGACCAGCTGGATCCACGTCTACATAACAAACACTTGAAAAGAGTTTTTAACCTTGTTTTTAACCCTCCCTGTGTGCCCATCCTTTGGAGTGTGGTGAAGCCTAGGGACCCCTTCTAAGAATGTTTTTAAATGTATAAAGTAAAATATGTACAACTACAAAAAAATCCAATTATCTGAAAATGACGTTATCAGAATTTTAATGCATTCATTCAGGTTAATTAAGATTAATTTGGTCATTCAATAAATTAATGACACAGTAGTATGTGTGCTTCTTTATTAACATATGAAATAACAAAATTTGGTGGCAGGTATAATTACCACAACAATTCCAAATTGCTGATGAGTAAAAAGGATTCTATTGGTGACAAAAATCACAAGTCCTGCTAATATACTACTGTGGTTTGCGGCCTACATTTTGATGGAAGGAAAAGCTGTTTCAGTTAAAGGCTAGTGAAAATAAAGAGATATTTTTTCCATACACAGTCATAGGCCCCTTAAATTCAATCCCTGGACCAATTAAGGGTCTATGGGCCCAAGGTTAAGAAAACCTGGAAGTTTAGACTCATCAGTTGAAGTGGTCTGAATGTTGGGAGAGTTGAACACCAAGACCCACCACAAGAGATAAACCAGTAAATGCCAGTTGGTGTCCCAGCTGCCGGGGGAAAGTCTCAGTGTGTTGCAATGGGGATACAAAGGCTGGAGGGAACAGTTCTACCAGGTCTGAGGGTGGGGGCTCAGGAAGAAAGGGTTCCATAAGAAGTCAATCCTCAGGTTTCATCTTAAAAGAGGGGTGAATAGAATGTTGCTAGGTGGTCAAGGAAGAAGGGATTTTCTCCGAATTCATCAGTCATCATGGCCTTCCTCCACCCAGAGGTGGCAGAATTCCCAACCGAAGCCCCAGTGAGATGGTCCTAAAATTAGGAGTGACCATCATTCAACCTGGCTTTCCTTACTTTTCTTCAATGGTGTTTGGAAACATGTGAGTCAAAAAGACACTCATATGGGGAAAAGAACTGAAATGGAAGCTAGGCAAGCAGACAAGAATCAGAAACAGCTTGATTAAAGCAAGGAAAGGAAAGGAAATTAGTAGTATTTCCATGTTATGTAAGGGAGCAAAATTTTTTTTTAAGTCTTCAAATTATTATGAGTGAATAAAGCTTTACATCTCCTTACACTGGTTGATGTGCTTCTGAATCTTGACTGCAAAGGACAATTACCTGAAGAAGTTTTTAAATGCCCAATTTTTATGATATACCCCCAAACTAATCAGTATCGTTAGAGGCAGGACATGTATCTGTATTTTTTAAAGCTCCCCAAGATGCAGCCTAAGTTGGAACTAGTACCCTATGACCATGGGGTCAGCAAGCTTTGTCTTTACAGCAGCAGAGAATAAATATTTTGTGCTTTGCAGGCCATACTCTTTGTTGTAATCACTCAACTCTGCCATTATAACATGAACGCAGCCACAGACAATAAGTAAGTGGTATCACTGTGTGCAAAAAAAAAAAAAAAGCTTGATTGATGAACACCAAAATTTGAATTTCATGTAGTTTTTAGGTGCCACAAAATATTTGTCTTTTGATTCTTTTCAACCATTAAAAAATGTAAAAACCATTCTTAGGTTGCTGGCCATACAAAAACAGGAGGCAGGCGGATTTGGCCCACCACCTCTGGCAAAATGGAAAGCTTCCACTGTCTCCTTGGTGAAATGTCAACTTGAAAATAAGCACATTCCCATGGGCTGAGCATGTCTATCTTCATCCAGAATTTTCTCTTTTAAAAATCAAGCTTAATACTAGACACACATTGCTAAAATTATATCTCATTGCTCTTTAAAAACACACGGGTAAGGTGGACAAGATATACAAAAACAAGTTCTCAAAATATGGTTCTCTAACCCTATGCAATATCCATTTTTAAATTGCCAGTATTGTAACCTGCTTTGCAATTTCATCAAACTGGCAGAAACAATTGGATGGGGTTGGAAAGCGATGACTTGCCAAATGTCGCTTGAGCCAGCAGAGGCTGGAAACAGCCTTGCTGACGAGGCTCCAGCTTGGTGAATGCACACACAGCTATAACCAACCTGTTCTCAACCAAGTAATTACCTTCTCCTGGGGAGAGAGTGGTATGAAAGAAAATCACAGAAAGACAGCACACTGTGGGGAGAGGGGAAAAACGGGACAGAGAAAGAGAAAGAAGAGAGGGCTGCAGGGGAAATAAATTCCTGCAAGGTAAGAGAAGATGAATGTAGAGAAAAATCACTAAAATTCCATCTGGGAAAATCATCCGGGTGATGGAAAAGGAAACGAAAGGCCTGGCAGGTGAACAAGCCTGGCTTTTAATGGCTTAATAATAGGGATGTTTGGTAACCAATGAGGTTAATGCACAAGTGACATAAACCAGCATGGGGTCTTGGAGGGGACCCATAGCACATACTAATTGAAGGACATTTAATACAGGATAATGGCAGAAAGATAGGGCTGCGGCTGAATCCACTTCCCTTCATTCACAAAGGATGAGCTGGCAGAATGTAATAGCTTGGCACTGTCAGTTGAGAGGAGCGGCACTATTGATTTGAAAAAGTCTTCTTTTTAATGTGGGAATCAGCCGAGGGAAGGAAGCAAGAGAGGAAGGGAGGACATAAAGAAGGGAGAGGGGGAGGGAAGTTAACAAATGAAGTTAATAAGAGACCCTGTGGTTGTGATTTCAGGGTTAGGGAGCTAGTATCTGCCATTCATTAGAAAATACCCTCTCTTTCTCAGTCTGACTTTTTTCACTTAGCAAAATAACCTCTAGGTCCATCCATGTAATTGTAAATGTGAAGATTTCGCTCTTTTTTGTGGCCGAGTAATACTCCATTGTATAAATGTACCACAATTTCTTTATCCAATCGTCTATTGATGGGCATTTTGGTTGTAAAGATTACATAGTGTCAGATGGGCACTGGACTTATTGGAGGGATCTTTTCATAGATTACATAAATGCATAACCACTGCACTGTACACCTGAAACTAACATAAAATAATATTGCATGTCAAGTAAAATTATATATATATATATATATATATATAATTGGGATGTACAGTACAACATAGGGAGGGAATACAGTCAATGATATTGTAATAGCTATGTACAGTGTCAGATGGGTAGTAGACTTGTTGGGGTGATCACTTTGTGAGATATATAAATGTCTGATCACTATGTTGTTTTGTATACCTGAAACTAATGAAAAATAAATTTAAATAAGAAAAGAAAATACCCTCTCAATGCAGTTGATCACTAGGTAGGCTTCTCAAACTGATGTGTAAACAAATCACCTCAGAAGCTCTTTAAAGGGCAGGTTTTGATTCAGTAGGACCGGGGTGGGGCCTGACATTCTGCATTTCTAGCAAACTTCCCATTGTGATGCTGCTGGTCCAAGGACCACACTTTGAGTAGCAAGGCTCTAGGCCTATGCTGTTCCAGTATAGTAGCCAATAATCACAGGTAGCTACTGAGCACTTGAAATGTAGCCAACCCCAGTTAAGATGTGTTGTAGGTTCCAAAGACTTAGTAAAAAATAATTTAAAACGTGTCATTAATAACTCTGATATTGATCACATCTTGAAATGACACTGTTCTGGATATATTCGATTAAATAAAATACATTATTACAATTAATTTCACCTATGTCTCGCTTTTTAAAATGTGGCTTCTAGAAAATTTAAATGGCTTGCGTTATATTTCTATTCAATGGCACAGCTCTTCTTCCTCACTCTCCCCTCTGGTTTAAGTTATAAAAACTGTTCTGAGCAGTTTGCATGGTTAACCAGCAAATAATGGGCAGCACATCCTCGCTCCTTTTCCCCTTTCCTTCTCTCAGCTCTATCTCCTCATACATCTGGCTCTCCCAGTTTTCACCAGGAAAATATAAGGAAATCTTAGACACCCTAGGAAAAGGTGCCTATGAGCTCATTGCCCCACACTAAGCCATTCTTCACAAGCATTCACTTCAGCAAAGTCCCTGGCTCATTCATTGAACCAACACTGGCAAAACTAAGATACCAATGCTGTGCTCAAGTTCACAGTCAAGATGAGCAAGCAGAGAGATAAAGACCTATACTACCGTGTTCTGCATGCTGTAATAGAAGTGTACACAGGAAGCACAAGAGAGACATGATCTAAGCCAATTCCCTTGGCCAGAACTTGCTCGTCTTCTGGTTATTAGCTATGTGACCTTAGGCAAGTGGCGTAACCAATCCATGCCTAAGCTTCTGTATCCATTGAGTGGGAATAATAGTGGCTACCTACCTTAGAGTATTGGTATGAAAGTTAAATGAGTTCATATTTATAAAGTACATAAGTTAGTGCTGACACACAGTAAGTTCCATATATGTGTTAGCTAAATAAACAGATTTGATTGGCCATTGTCAATCTGCTAATGAATGTTTTTAGGCATAATGTCTAAACAGTAATACCTTGGTTTGTGAGCATAATTCATTCTGGAAACAAACTACTCATGTTGCAAGACATTGCTTGTTTACCATGTTAAAATGTATTAGAAATGTTTGCTCATCTTGTGGAACACTTGCTAACCAAGTTACTTGCAATCCAAGGTTTTACTGTATATAATTATGACCCCAGCCAATGACCTTCTGAAATTCAGCACTAAGATGCAGTAAATGACCCAAATAAATAGATAACTTGTTGTTGATTTATACAATTGAATACTATACAACACTGAACAAAGACAAATTACTGCTACTCACAACACCATGGATGAGTTTTGCAGACCTAATGTTGAACAAAAGAAGCCAGACACAAAAAAGTACATGCTGTGTGATTCCATTTATATAAACTTCAAAAATATGTGAAATGAATCTATGGTGAAAGATTATCTTTACTTTTGGGGTGTCAGTAATGACTGGGGGGTATGAAGTAGGCCTTTGGGTGCTAATAATGCATACCTTAACTTGGGTGGTGGTTATACGGTGTGTTCACTTTGTTAAAATTCATTGAGCTATGTATACCTGAAATGTTTCCACTTTATGTTATGCATAATATTCTACAAGAGAGAAGCTGCAGAAGAGCTCTTGTAAAGAGTTTCAGCTAGAAAATCCAGCCATCAACTTCTGGGTACAAAGATGTCACAACCTACGTAACAGTGAGAGGTCAATCTGAACACTTAGATGCACTATGTAACTCACTTTGCTTCTGCTTCAATTCTTTTGATCTCTGATTCAGAATTAAGTCCTTCCTAGAGTAGGAGAAACGAGTGAGTGAGGTGAGAAAATGTGAGAAAAGGAGGAAAGTCAGAATGAAGAAGAAACTCTGATGAGCCCTAGGAGCCCCCAGAAGTGTGTGAAGACCAGTCTATGTAGCTCGAAGAATAGAGCATCTGGAGAAACACTGGCCGAATGTTCCACTTCAGACCTCCTTGTGAAACTGACTTTTCTTCTCCCCTACAAGTTTTCTAAACACTCTCATATCTCAGAGCTCCACCTGTAGGGTTTCTTCAGTTCCCTGAGAGACTAGACGGTTTTGCAAATTCTTTCCTCAACGCATTTTTAAGAAGCACTAGGACTGTTGCAACAGGATGGGGCTGGCTACATCACATGGTCTCTTGTGTTTGATAGTCAAAGGGACAGACTGTAAGCAGAAGACCTCAGAGAATATCCAAAGGGCATGGTGGAAAGACCCAGAACTGAGAACAGTCTTGCTCACAGCTGTGGGAAGATCATCTGAAGTCCAAGAGGCATATTTGCAGAGAAAGAAGTGTTTATGGTTATTTTTATTTTGTCCTATAACCAATTTACTATTTATAATGATTACATTTTCTTAAAATTCACACACCACTAATAACACAAAAAAATTTATTTTCTAAATTTCATGACAATTCAACCTAGTAGTAATTTTTCAAATTACTTTAAATATCCCCCTGGTTTGTGAATAACATGGCAGGGATGAAAAAGAGTCTAAGATGAAAAGGTGAGAGAACTGGGTTGTCATTGCAAGCCACTCACTGCCTAGGTGTGGTGAGGCTTTACCTGTCTGGGCCACAGTGATTCTGATTATAAAATGGGGAGGAGGAAGAACAGAGGGCTCTGGACGTTATGGCATTTAAGGTCTCCCTCAGGTCTAGCCTTTTGTTCTAAGACACCTACATCCCCTTACTCTCATCACTTCTAAATGCCAGCACCTCCATTTGCATGTCCGAGAGCTATCTGTAACCAGTGAAGCCAGATTTGCCTGCCTGTGTGGCAGGACAGAAATGCCAGAAAAGTAGCACCATTTGGAAGGAGCCATCGTCCAATAATACTGAGGATTTGGTATACAAACACCCCAGCTCTCAGGTAAAAGAACCCTGAAGCATGCATTTTACACTATCCCCCCAGAATTTCCCACTGACATCAAGTGCAACTCAAACAACGTGGCAATTTACTTGATATCGCACCCTGTGCTCGCTGCCATCCTTTCTCTGTCTCACTTCCCCACTCCCCACCCGTGTTTCCTTCATCACTCAAAAAAACTATTTGTACCAGAATCCTTGTCTCAACATCTCCTGGGTGAACCTAAATTAAGACAAAACCCACAAACCAAACGCTGTGGTGACAGGTCTCTTGAAAGCTGCAGGAAAATGCTTTCCTCCTCCAACATGAATTTTAAGGCGTTTAGTAGATAACGTGAACAGGGGAAGGATCATTGCCATCCAGACACAAAGCTAAGGACAAGCCCACTTAACCATCGGCTCCTCTCCTCCCACCAGAATGGTACTTCCTCTAGGCATTTTAACTGCTAAAATGCACAAGAATTAGTAGAAGGTTGGAAAACTTGCACCATCTGGTTAAATCTAGCCTGGTGTCTGGGAGACACACTAAATTTGATGTATACTCCATTAAGGAAGATAATGAAAGGGCCATTTTTCAAAGACTCAAATTAAGCCATTGGTTAAGAGCTCATCCCTCCAATTTGATGGGAGAGACTTTCAAATCTGCTGTTCCAAATAGCTTTCACTATCAGCTATATTCTACACCTTCTTCTGAAGGGATCAGTGGGAGGGTATTTTTTTTTAATCTAGAGAAAAGTAGTAATCGGCTACCTTTGTTCTGTAAGAAGGCTTTCGCTTCGTTTCTGTTCCTATCTTCCTCTCACGGTGTGGAAGTGTTATCCAGGGACTGTGTAGCAGACACTACTGGGAGATACCCAATGTTCATTCTCACCCCTTCTCCCTTTTCCATCACAGCCCACAGAGGCTGGAAAAGTCAGAGACTCACTTCTCTAGTTTTCCTTAAATGAAGGTGGCCATTTTACCTAATTCTGACCAGAAACTAATGGAGAAGTCTGCTGGGAGGCTTTGCAAAAGGAGAGAAGTATGTGAGGAGATCTCCTTTACTGTCCACCCCTTGCTATGCAGATGTGGTGGTTGGAGGCATAGCAGCCATCTTGTGACTATGAGGAGAGACTGCCAGAACACTGAAAGTCTGGGGTGGTGAGTGAAAATGGGCAAGAGGGAGAATGGAAAGAGCCTGGGTCATTGGGATGCCACCAAGCTTGCCAAATCAACTCTGAGACCGCCAACCTCCTTGTTAGACAAATAATAAATAACTCGCTGGTTTAAGCCACTGTTCATGAGATTTTTCTCGCTGCCAATACTATTTCTGACTAATATAGTAGTTTTTTAATTGTGGATTTTTTAAGTTGAAGTATAACATGCATAAAGAAACATTCACAAATTGTAAGTATACAGCTTGAAGAATTTTCACAGAATGTTTTTTGTTTTTCAATCTCTGTTACCCAGATACTTTAGAAACAGACATGGTGGTTAAGAGCACAAACTCTGGAGCCAGATTTATGAGTCTAAAGCCCAGATCCACCATTCACTAACTCAATGACCTTGGGCAAATTATTTACTCTCCTGTGCCTTGGTTTTCTTATTTGTAATACGGGAATGACAATATTACCTATGTCCTAGGGGTTTTGTAAGGATTAAATACATTAATTTTTAAAATTTATGTCTGGCACATAGTATTTGTATTAATAGGTATTTGTTAGACATAAATAATGTTAAGCAGGGTGTAACTCAGGAGAAGGTAGAGTGGGAAAGATCTGGGAGTGAGAGTGAGTAGGTGTTTGAGGGCTGTCCCTCACCTCTGGCCTGAGATGATCTTAGAAGCTAAAATACCTAATGAGCTAGTAAACGCTAAAACTATTGGGTTGTCGGAAAATTCTTGACGTATTTTTTTCTATGTTTTTCCTTGCAAAAATGTGTCATGACTTTTCCGACAACCCAATATTTTGCAGCCTCGAGCTCTATAATGCAGCTACAGACCTCTAGAATTTGGATGAGGCTTGAAAATTTCCTGTTTGGCCATTTTCAACTGTAATCTGGAACTCCACCACCCTTGATGCAGCATACAAAGTGGACATAAATAGGCATATATGTGTTTTCCCAAGGAGAAGATCCAGAATTTTCATCAGACTCAGAGGAACCCGTGATCCACAAAAGGTTAAAACTACTTACTAGCTCACATCCCTGACATCATAGCTATGGCCCAAAGAGTGGCCATCTAATACAGCTGAATTGTCACACTGAACTTTATTTACATCTCCCTAAAAGAAAAATTATGTCAAGGAAAGTGTTATTCTACTCCAAGATGCTAGAATAGTCCAATGGAAGGGACTTAGTAGCTCTTTAAATGGAATCCTGCTGCTTTCACAGATGAGAAATCCAAGTGCTATTGGGGTTAATATGACCTACTAGGCATCCCAGAGAAAAACAACCACGGTTGACCAGTTGTCCTGGCTCAGCATTGAATTTCCCCCCACGGTAATACTTTGGTGGTGAGAAATCCCACCAGCTCATTTCAAGGGCTGACCCTGGTCACACTTGTTAAATGCTTTCTACTGGAGCCCTTTAAATGTGGTTGCAAAGGGCAGCCAGGACCAAGGGGCTTCAAATGTTCTATTCCTTTCATTGCTATAAGCTTTAGAGTGATTATAATTAGCCACACATCCCATGTGTATTATAGGGTAAAAATGGGAAAATAAAGCTAGGACTTTTCTACCAACCCAAATTATCATCTTCATGGGAAGCTGTTTCATCATTTTCTTTTTGCCTGTTTCTCTCCTTTGATAAATCTTTAAGAGCTCCTTTCTGAGTGCCATGTGTGTCCTCAATTATGAGGACAAGAGGCACAGAAATAGCAAATGCAAATACAGTAATACCTTGGTTTGTGAGCATAATTCGTTTCAGAAACACACTACTTGTATTGCAAGACATCACTCGTTTACCACATTAAAATGTATTAGAAATGTTTGCTTGTCTTGCGGAACACTCGCAAAACACCTTACTCACCATCCAAGGTTTTACTGTATATGAATTGGTAGTTATATATAATATAGAGAAACTAAACAGTTTCTAAATACATATTGATCTGTCCAAGGTGGGGTGGTCGGGGGCGGTGAGTGATGCTGATGCTAAACACAAGTTAATATATTTACTCATGAGGATTAAATTGGGTCTGGTATTAGGTTCGGATTAAACAAGGTTTTTTGTTTTCATGTAACTTTCATGCAAACTTGAATGTACTGGCCCACAGTTGTAAAACTTGCCTGCTGCTGGAATGACTTGCTCATTTCTACTGGAATTTTGATTAATGTCATATCTGAATTGTCAGTAGATCTGGACCACTTTATTTCTATGGGAGGGAAGCGGGGACAAGAAGAAAAGGAAAATAGGCATGTACAGCTGGGGCCACGTTAGCCTGGCTGCAATTTAAGATTCAAAGGTCATTCAGCCAGCAATGATTGACAATCACATTTTTATTACCAGAGGAGGAAGGTTTTAACTGTGATTTCTGATTGTACAACATAAAAATAACAGATCTAATTATGGTCTTCATTCCATATTTATTTTTGGTTTTTGGTCATATCATTTTTCTCCCTAAAGCCTCGTCCCTTCTCTACCCCTTTTCTTCCTAAAAGGACACAACACATAGCTTTCTTACCCAGCCCCAGGCTAACAGTGATGCCTTTTGTAGATAAAATGCTGGACCAGTGGGAGCCGGAGAACCCACTTCAAATGATGAACATCCAAGGGCCCGCTGTCAGGGAGATCTCTCAGGGAGGCCCTGACTAATTTCTTTTCATGGCACAGAAAGCGGAGTGGGTGACCTTTCCACCTGAGCCAGGGAGAACACACAACATGACTGAATTGAAAGTGGGTCACTCTCAAGTGGGCAAGCCAGAGAAAGAAACACTTAGTGCTGAGAAATTAACTATCTTCTTGGAGCTTCCTGATCCCACGGGGAAGATAGCTTCTTCTCCCCACTGCCTCTCTCACCAACCACTCCATCCACCTGCCCTTGTTTCATTTAAGGGTTGGGCTAGTCCGTTTCCAATGGATTTAGATAAATTGGAAGGGGTGGGAGGAGAGGGGAAAGGAGAGAACAGTGAGGGAATCAGATGAAGAAAAGTGTGCTTAAACTTTTCTCTAGGAAACAGAATCATATATTTTGTACATTCCCCAGAGAGCAGTATAGGTAGTTAGATCCAAGCTACTATCATTTCCCCTGCTCCAGCTTGGCCAGGGAAGCAATTTTAGGCTATTTCCATATAAATATTTGCTTCAATTCATAAGAGTTTTTATAGAGGTAGATTATGTTAAAGGCAGTGGAAACTCCAAATACGTTAATTAAACTAATCAATCACTGAAACTTACTCCAATTGCAGCCAAGACTGATTCCCAGGTGGTCTACTGACTCCCTGAAAATGAGGGACAGTTTAGGAATTGGCACCGCAGAAGTGATTGGTGACTGGGCCCCAGGAGCCACAAAAAGCATTCAGTAGAGCCCCATCTTGCAGTAAGACCTGGTGAGGCCTCTCACACTGCTGATTTTCTCCTTTGGGCACACTCACTTCTTAGGGTCTGAACACCCATAGCAGCTTTAAAAATACCCAAGTGCAGGAGGAAGCCAACTCACCGAAGCTCACAGAAGCCTCCTTGCATCTCCCTTAAATACTGTTCCTGTCTGACCACTCTGATTCCACAGGCCTTCAGTCCAAAAACTGTTTATTGGGCACCTCTCTGAAGGGCCATTTTTCTCTCCCAGCCTCTGTTTCCAGACCCCAAAATGAGGTCTCAGGGATCCTGAGCCTGTTTCCTCCCTGGCTGTCACCAGCAGACCTGACACACTGCAGAAGGTTTCCAGAGCCCTTTAGTGCTACCTCAGGTCAACAGGCAGAAAGTGCAAATGCAAGTTCAGGAGGTCTGGGGCCAGGGGATAAATGCCCCCCAAGATTAGTGTGGCAAGAGCACCCTGACCTCTGCAGAGGACAGATCCTTCAAGAAGCTTCCACACTGGCATGGAACAAAGGATTTCTTCCTCCTACCTCTTAGACAACTGTACAGGTTTAAGTTGGGACCAAAAACGTGACTTGTAATCATGGTCACTAGATTCCCCGCACCCCTGCTTTTTGTACCAAAAGGCAAAGTGGGAACAAAAGACATTTTTCTTTCTATTTTTAACACAGCATGTATTAGCAATAAATTAACACTCCCTTCCAGCACCTTTTAAGCATGAGCAAGGGCCAATTCTTTTTACAATATCGTCTTCCAAAGAGCCGCTAATGGATCATGCTGTCACAGAACGCAACACAGTCAAAGAACCCTGGTGTTCTCACAGCCTGTGCGGCACACCTTCTACAAGCTGCTTAATGGAGGGAAACCAGAGTCAGCGGCCATGATGTCTGGTGTGATCCTAGGATGATGGAGAATGGGTATTGCTGCGCCCCTTGTTTGGGAAGCAAGGAGGAGGTGAGATTAATACAAACAATGGTGACTTGCATGGGAAAATTGCCACCTTTTGTGCCAAGTTTTCAGTATATAAAAGGAGACTACTTGGGAAAAAAAACAAATTAACTCTTCATTAGCCACATCTTTTGGCAGAGATGGTGCTCCATGCCTTACTCAGTAGCAATCATTCCCTTTCCTCACATCCATTTGGGATACTGACAATCAAAATAAACTTTCCTGTCTTTCTCTCACAGGTCCAAACACTTGGCCATTTCTTACAAAACCATTGATTTATACATTAGTCTCTATTTAGGCTGTTGTTGGTAGAGATGAAAGTGTTTTCCCCAACTATTTTCTTTTTAAATCGCTAGAGTAGTGGGAAATTGATGAGATTTCAAAATCAGAGGTCTTGTGTATTTCCTAAACAGGCAGTATAATTCCATGCTAACAACCAGGGCTAGACCAGGAGTTCAAGATCTGTCCAGACCACTTTAATGCTAATTGTTTGGACAGATCTTGAACCCCTTGACTAGCCCTGGTTGTTAGCATGGAATTATACTGCCTGTTCAGGAACTGTCCAAGATACCTCGTTTTGAAATCTCACCAATTTCCCATTATTTTAGTGTTTAAACATATGCATGATGAAGCCAGGTCCCCAAGTTTGAATTCCAACTCTGCTGAAACCTAAGCTGTGTAATTTTGAGCAAGTGACCTAACCCCTCTGTTCCTCAGTATGCTCATTTGTAAAATGGAAATGTTAATAGTTACTACCTGACAGAGTTTTATGAAGATTAAGTTAATTAATATTTATAAAGTGCATAAAAAGGAACTACCACATGATAAGTGCCACATAAGAGTTTGTGAGACAAATAAATAGAAATTCAAGTTTGTATGCTATGGCAGAACCTGTTTTTCACCAACTACTTGAATTTCTAAATCTTGAGGTGATCACTACCAAAGAGGCCTCTACCCCTGCTCCCAAGGACTCAGTGTGCACTCCCAGCTCACAGCTTTGGGGAGTTGCACCCCACGTGAGCAACATTGTACTTGTTTTTTGTTTTCTTTCATATATATATATATATATATATATATATATA
>NW_017731363.1:3325151-3376671 GCF_001890085.2 Hipposideros armiger
TATAAGTATTACTACTCCAGCTTTTTTCTCAGTTCCATTTGCATGAAATATTTTACCTCATCCCCTTATATTTAGCCTGTATGTGTCTTTTGATCTGAGGTGAGTCTCTTGTATACAGCATATGCAAAGGTCTTGCTTTCTTATCCACTCAGCCACCCTATGTCTTTTTATTGGAGCATTCAGTCCATTTACATTTAATGTGATTATTGATAGGTGTGTAGTTATTGCCATTTTGTTATTTGTGTTCCTGGTCTTTATTAGTTAGATTGTTTTTCTCTTTCCTCTGCTTAAAGCAGCCCTTTTAACATTTCCTGCAATGCTGGCTTGGTGGTAATGATAACCTTGCTGGATAAAGCAATCTAGGTTGTAGGCCTCTGTTTTTCATCACTTTGAAGACCTCCTGCCACTCTCTTCTGGCCTGCAGAGTTTTTGTAGAAAAGTTGGCTGATAATCTTATGGGGTGCCCTTGTATGTAACTTGCTGCCTGTCCCTTGCTGCTTTTAGGATTCTGTCTTTGTCTTTAACCCTTGCCATTTTCGCTATAATGTGTCTTGGTGTGGGCCTGTTTGGGATCATCTTGTTTGGAACTCTCTGCACTTCCTGGGCTTGTATGTCAATTTCCTTTGCCAGTTTAGGGAAGTTTTCAGACATTATTACTTCAAATATGTTCTTGATCCCTTGCTCCCTCTCTTCTCCTTCTGGTATTCTTATGATGCGCATGTTGTTGTGCTTGATGTTGTCATCTAGCTCTCTTAAACTAGTTTCCATGTTTTTTATTCTTTTTTCTTTTTGCTGTTCCGCTTGGATGATCTCTGCTATCTTGTCTTCTAAGTCACTGATTCGATCCTCTGCTTCATCCTATCTACTAGTAATTCCATCGAGTTTGTTATTTAATTCAGTAATTGAATTCTTTATTTTTAGCTGGTTGTTTTTCATGATTTCTCTATCCTTCTTTTTATTCTCATTAATTTCCTTGAGCATTCTAATAATCAGTGTTCTGAACTCTGCGTCTGATAGGTTGTTTACCTCTATTTCCTCTAATTCCACAGATTCAGGAGGTTTCTTCTGTTCTTTTATTTGGGATGTGTTTCTTTGTTTCCCCATTCTGGTTTACTCTTTGTGTTTACTTCGATGAAATAGGTAGATCCCCTAGGTCTCTCAGTCTTTTCTGGGTAGACTTATGTGGTATATGTCCTTTATATTTGAATTGCTCAGACTCCCTTTTCTCCTGTGTGTGTGTACCAGAGGTGTTCCTTGTGTTATGTGCCTTCTCCTGTTGAGGTCTAGTTTTTATTGCTTTCGGCTTGTCAGTAAGTGGGCTTGACTCCCAAGCTGACTAGACATGAGGATTAGCTGTGTCCAAAGTTTTTAAGCTGTTGTGTGAGGGTTGACCCCTCTGATGAGGCTTGGCCCCAAGGGGCTCTTGTGCCTGTAGAGATTTCCCTTCAGGTGTGACTCTTGTAGGTCAGACCCTGTAATGCTCTTGTTTTATCTAAAGTTGGTCTCTGGGTGTGATGCTTCTTGTGCTTCTTTGGCTGGGCCCCGCTGCAGAGCATGTTTTTGGGCAAAACAGATCAACAAGCACAACCACAACAGCCACCAAAGGTAACCAGATACTCTCTGATGTACAAAACAACCATCGCCCTACATTCAACACGTACAGAAATATCAATCATACACAAGGAGAAAACAAACCAACAAAAACAAGACAATGACAATGAGAAAAAAAAACAAGGAACCAATAGAACAAAATAAAATAAAATATAATAAATTAAAAAAATAGAATGAACGTGAGAAACAAAATAGCAACACCCTTAAAACAACATCAACAACAGCAAAAATAAAAATAAAAACTTGCAGAAAAAAATGGAAAGGAGGAGGCAAATCAAGCTTTGACAAGAAAGCAGGAAAGAAGGGAGAGAGAGAGAGGTTAGAAGAGAAGGAAAGAAAGAGAAAAATGAAGAGAAAAAAATAGATATATACACTCTCGTATATATGGACATATATATCCACATATATGCACCTTTATATATGCCTATATAAAAAACTAAAAATACTAATGAAATAGAAAAATCCCAAAACAACCAACATAAGCGATCAATGAAAAAAAACCCCAAAACATCCAAGATAACCCAATTAACAATAACAATATAACACACCAAAAGGGAAACCAAAGCCGAAAACAATGGGAAAAAAAAGGAGAAAAACCAAGAAATAACCAGTGCCAATCTTGGCTGAAGTCTGCCAAGCTCTCCCCAGGTTTTCCTCTGCTATACACACACTCCTGTGTGTCTTATGGGGGTAGAGCCAGCCGCCTGGCACCTAGAGTGAGCCTGGTAATGCAGGTCTATTTTAGATGAGTGGAGTTATGAGGTGTGATTGGTAGTTTTTTTTTACAAAGTCAGTGTTATTTCTGCTCCCGCTTGTCCAGGGGCACTCTGATTTCTGCACAGCCAGAGGACTGGATGTGCGTTTTCGGGTGCTCTTTCCACTGGGGGCTGTTGGGGGGTGGGGGTGGAGATTTCAGAGCTGCTGGTAGGCCTTCCTGTGTCTCAGCAGCCAAAGTTATTCTGCTTCCCAAGCCGCCCAGGAGAGGTGGGGGTGGGGACAGGGTGTTTAGTAGCTCCCTCCTGTAGCCTATTCTCATGCAAATTTCTCAACTTCCAGGGAGTGGAAGCACCTTTGTTCTGACTCACTCCTCTCTTCAGGGGTCAGCCTCAGGCTCTGGCGGGAGGGGGGGGGCAAGGTTTCTGAGGGAGGGTGGGGGTGTGCACTTATCTATGCAGTTTATTTTTCCTGAGAGAAAAGGGGAAAAAAGAAAGAGAAAAAAAAGGAAAAAGAAAAAAGCCCCCTCTGATGCTCCCACAGAGCCCCTGCTGCTCTCCAGGAGCGCCCCCCCACCCCCATCCCCATGGTATCTCAAGCTGACGACTCCACAGCTGTGGGGTGCGGGCTGCGTCTCCACGCTTCTCGCTTCCCTCTTCTCCTGCTCGCTGGTTTGAGATTTCTGCCTCAGAAACTGCGCGCCCTGGGGCTCCTGTGGCACTCCCGGCGGGAGAGTCGGCCCAGAGGCTGAGCTTGCTCTGGTGTTGCAAACCACTCCGACTTGTCCTGGATTCCCACAGCTCCACAGCCGGGGGCACAGATGGACTGTGCCTCCGCTCATGCACTCCTCTCTCAGTACCGCTTGACTCCCGACCTGAGGATTCTGCCTTGGCGCGGGCTGGAGGTGTAGGGAGCGAGCCGCGGGAACTCTCCAATCTGCTCTCTGAGACCCCGAGTCTCAGCAGCCGCAGGTGCGGGCTATGCCTCCACACGCCCACCTTTAAGTACTCGGCGTGGGAGTCCCTTTGCTGCTCAGCGTGCTTGGTAGAGGTTTGTTTGCCGAGCTCCAACTGCTCAAATTGCTGTGCTTTCCAGGGGAGAACTCAGGGAGTCCTCCCCACCGCCGCCATTTTTCCTGGCCTTCCAAACAGTGTACTTGCTACAGTGGCTCCTGTGCCCAGGTCTCTGCAAAGACTCAGATGCTCTTGGTGAGAATGACCAAATGAGAGCCTGTACAGAAGCAGCCTCGACCCCACATTGAAATTCCTAACTGTTGGACTTTGGGCTTCTTTCTCTTTCTCTGCTAGACGGTGGGGCTAATAATGGGCTTTGACCTTCTTAGATAACGGGCAGACATCCCAGATGGATTTTGGATTCCGGGCTAGCTGTTCTGAGGAAAAACCCATGGGCGACAGTGAACGGAAGCATGTAGAATTTCTAAAAGGCAGAACAAAAAACACTGATGGGACATGTACTGCTGCCTCCCCAAAGGTACTGAAATGGATCAAGGATTTGCTTGGCATGGGGGTATTTCCCCTCTTTTCTTTGTTGTGAAAAAGTAGGAAGGTATTTACCATAAGGAAACTTTCAGGAAGATGAACAAGATCCCATTTTTATCTCCAAATCTACCGAGAATTGTAGGCCATAATTCCCTCAGCCTCCCTCCTCTGCCCCACTTATATGATCTTTTAGTGTATGGTGAGAAGTGCTTCTTTTTATTAATAATATTTATTTTTGAATAAATAATGAATGCACATGATCTAACTTTCTTAGAGTATAAAAGACTATATAGTGACCAGTTCTTTCCACCTCTGTTCCCCAGCCACCCAGTTTCCCTCCCTGTAGGCAGCTAATGCTACCCATTTCTTATGTTTCCTTTCAGGGATATTTTTATTATATATAATCAAATATACATGTGCATATGAGGTGTGATAAAAAATACAGTAAATGTTTAATAAAAAATTATTACATTAAAAGACACGTTGCCATTAATCCCCCACAAAACACTTACCCTCACTTCTAACACATTTATCCCATCCTCTTGCCACTTTCTGAAGCTGTTCTGGAAGTCCTCTTTCATGACTGTCTTTAGTTGAGTTTTCATGGCTGCCTCGGTGTCCTGAATCAGTTCAAAACGTTTACCTTTCATGGTCATTTTGACTTTGGGGAAGAGCCAGAAGTTGCACGGTGCCAGATCCGGTGAATGAGGTGGATGAGGACACACTGTAATGTTTTTATTTGACAGAAATTGCTTCCAGAAGTGTTGTGAGATAAGGAACATTGTCATGATGGAGGATGAAGCAAAGACACTCATGAAAGAGGACTTCCAGAACTGCTTCAGAAAGTGGCAAGAATGATGGGATGTGTGTTTGAAACGAGGGGGAGCATTGGCAATGTGTCTTTTACTGTAATACATTTTTTATGTAAACATTCACCATATCTTTTGATCACACCTTATATATTCATATGCAATTCCCCTCTCAAAGTTTTTCACCAACTGTTTTTTACTCCACTCCACCTTCTCTTTTGCTACACTTTACAATTTATCTTGGAGAGCTTTTCATATTCATGCATGAGTTTCTTAATTCCCCTTTCATGGCTGTATAGTATTCCATAGTATAGATGCAATATAACTTACTTATGTTCCCTTTGGAAGATCCTTTCATTAGTTTCAAATATTTTGCTAGTGCCAACAGTGCTGCAGTGAATAACCTTTTTCACATGCCACTTTGTACAAATGTGGAAGAGTGTATTTGTAGGAAAATTTCCTAGAAGGGAAATTGTTGATTCAAAGGGTATGCCCACTTCTAATTTTGATAGAGCTTGTCAAGTTGCCCTTTATAAGAGTTGTACAAATCTTATGCTTCCACTATCAATGAGAATGCCTATTTCTGATGGGGCGGGATTGACACCAGAAACTACCATACACACTCAAGGTATCCAAGGTTCTGCCTTCTGCTAAGGAATGCAATTCAGTGAACCCCATTTCAGATTCTTGCTGTGAAGTGCAGGTTGACGGTCACAGTGACCACTCAGCTCAGATCATCCACTTGCATTTTAATGAGAGTGCAGGAGACTAGTGAGGCCTGATGTGATGGGTGGAAAATGCCTTCTATTGGTGTCTTCCTTCCAACCAGGCAGAAGAGGCGTGTAAACTGGATGATTCTGCGGGACTCCATGGCTGATCCTTGAAAAGATTTTCCCAGCAGCTAAGAGCAAGTTAAGCCTTCCTTTTTCACAATCAGATCCAAACCATCCAGCTTTTAATGGGGCCAACACAGAAAGTTCTTCCTACAATCAGACATCCTTTGTTAGGGCAGCTGTGATTAGGCAACACCATTACCTCACTCCAAGTGGGTTCACTGGACATATTCTTTAGGCAGTAATCTCAAACAGCAAACTGGCCTGATTTCTGAATAGAGATTTCTCTCAGAATCATTGCAAGAAATACATGTTCCATGTATTGCAATGATGCAACTTTCATCTTTCTGAGAAATGTGGCTAAGAGCAAGGGCTCCAGAGGCAGACTTTCTGGGTTTGAATCCTGGCTCTGCCACTTGCTAGCTCTGTGATCTTGGGTAAGTTGCTTCACCTCTCTGAGTAGTGTGCCAGATAAAATACAGGACATCCAGTTAAATTTGAATTTTAGATAAACAACAAATAACTTTTTAGTATACGTGTATTCCAAATGTTTCATTGGACATATTAAATAAACAACTGAAAATATTTGTTGTTTGTCTGAAATTCACATATAATTGGAAATCTTGTATTTTAATTTGCTGAATCTGGTACTCTGTTCCTCCATCTCCTTATCTGTACTCACCTCATAGGGTTGTTACAAAGATTAAATGAAATGGTGTTTGTAAAGTGTATAGGACAGCTTCTGAACATTGAAAGTGCTACATGAGATTGTCTCAAAATAACTAAATGCAGTTTTAATTCCACATGTGTGAGGATTCTATGATTTCCACCGTTTTCCAAAGATGAGGAAGGAAACTATTAAATATATGGTAAGTGTCAGGAAGACTCTGAATTAAAAAAGGAATTTGACCAAGGATGTTTTGGAAGAGGTGGGAGATCTGGAGAAGTTACTAATTCTTTGGTCCAGGAACAGAGGCCTTGCTGTTCTCTATGAACTGGGGCAAGGATAATAGAAAGCTCTGTGGGACAGCAGGCCGAGCTGGGGGTTGGGCACAAGGGGTGAGGAGAGAAAGGGGGAAGTGCAGAAAGGGCAGGTGAGTGGTCAGTGCACAAAGGGGCCCATGGTAGATGGTGTAGGACCTTAGGGAGAGCAGCTCACTTCATACGGGTGGTATCAGACAGGCTGGCACATGGAGAGGCAGAGGCTGACCCTGACCTGGCTGCAAGAGCTACAAATGAGCAGCTCTGTCAGGAATGGGGCCCCCAAGGACAATGCCCATAGCTATAAGGAAGGGAGAGGGAGAAGATGCGCATTTGTGCTGAAAGGAACCAGAGCTATGCTCCCCAAGGAGGGGCAGATGGGATGTTCTGATGAGGCAAACTCCCAGCCTCAGGGAGACTTTCCAAGTTCTACCCCATTCAAGCAGGGCTCAGAATCTGGCTCAGCTTCCCCTGAGGGTGAAGGATGATGAGAAGTGTGGACAATGTGACCTCCACAGGCCACTGTGGAGGGCCCAGGTGACAAAGAGCTAAGGAGACCAAGAAGCCCTCACAGGCTGGGGGTTCTGATCTGGGTCCACAGATCCCCAGAGGGTCTGTGAAGTTGGATGGGGAAAAAAATTACATCTTATCCTATAAGGGGTTAATATCTAGAATATATAAAGAACTTATCAGCTCAATATTGAAAAGAAAACAATCCAATTTGAAAATGGGCAGAAGACCTGAATAGACATTTCTCCAGAGAAGACATACAGTTGGCCAATAGACACAAGAAAAGACACTCAATGGCATTAATCATCAAGGAAATGCAAATAAAAACCACAATGAGATATCACCTCACACCTGTCAGAATGGCTATTATCAATTAGTCAACTAACAAGTGCTGGCAAAGATGTGGAGAAAAGGGAACCCTTGTGCACTGTTGGTGGAATTGCAGATTGGTGCAGCCACTATGGAAAACTGTATGGAGTTTCCTCTAAAAATTAAAAATAGAACTACCTTAGTAATTCTACTAGTAATTCCACTTCTGAGTATTTATCTGAAGACATTGAAAACACTAATTTGAAAAGATAAATGCACCCCTATGTTCACTGAAGCATTGATGGGTGGATAAGGATGTGGTACAATATACAATGGAATATTACTCAGTCATAAAAAGGAATGAAATCTCACCATTTGCAACAACATGGATGGACCTAGAGGGTATTATGCTAAGTGAAATAAGCCATGCTGAAAAAGAAAAATACCACATGATTTCACTTATATGTGGAATCTAAAAAACAAAATAAATGAACAAATGAAACAGAAACAAAATCATAGATACAGAGAACAAACTGATGGTTGCCAGGTGGGAGAGGAGTTAGGAGGTTGGGTGAAAAAGTTGAAGGGATTAAGTACAAATTGCCAGTTATAAAAACAGTCACGGGGATAAAAAGTACAGCATAGGGAATATAGTCAATAATATTGTAATAACTACATAGGATGCCAAAAAAATGTATACACATTTTAAGAAAGAAAAAAGTATTAAAATTGTAATATTCAATATATACTGATAACTCAAATCATTATATTCTACAAAATAACTAGTCAGTATTCATCAGTGTCAAGGTCACTTCAACTTCGAAAAGTAATACATAGATAACATCTCTTTGTGTATACATTTTTTGGCACCCCCGGTATGTATGGTGACAGGTGTGGTTACCAGACTTATTGGGGTGATCACTTCGTAAGGTATATAAATGTCTAATCACTATGTTGTACACCCAAAACTAACATAATAATGTATGTCAACTGTAATTGAAAAATAAAATTTTTAAAAATTACATCTCTATGTTTCTTCACCTTAGATGAAATTGAGTGTTTTCTTCAATTAATAATACAGGCCACACATTTCAGTTATATTAACTATACCTGTGACTTCCTCACCAACAGAAATCACAGACACATCACATTACAGTTGTTGCAGATATCCTAAAATATCATTTCTTATGCTCATCACCACTTAAAAATTACAGTAGTTATTGATGCTAGATCTTCTTATTTAAAGCATTAACAAAGATGCCGAGATATTATATCACAAATTTATTTTTTAATATTTTGAGAACTATATTCAATATAATTGGTTTCCTTTGTAAAGCTTTGCGTTTTGTTTAATGCATTTAAAAACATTTTTCTGAGAAGGATCTACATATAGTCTTCCCCAAGTTGCCAAAAAGTTCCATATCTCAAAACAAGGTCCGGGACCCTTGATGTAGGCCATCCTCTGTAACTCCTATGGAGAGTGGTCTAAAATCTTAGGGGCCTCAAACTGATATCCAGGAGTGTGGGCTCTTAGGTATGGCTTTTGTCTTATTTTGTTTGTTTGTTTGGCCTACAATCATAAAAACATCTGCATTTTGAGCATGCCGAAGGGGGAAATATCTGCATGGGGGGAGGGTCTCTCTCTTGTACGCTATGTGAATTTGGAAGAAAAGTCTTCATTGTGCATACTGGGGGCTCTTCCCCCAAAAGAATGAATGAGAAAGATCATTTTATTTGGCAGCTCATTTGAAAGTAAATCATACCATTACCCAGGAAACCCCCTTTCACCTCTAAACATGGAGAGAAAAGGAACCCCTCTGTCCCTTCCTCTGTGTCAAACACCATCCTGTCAGCTTGTTTAGCTGCAAGTGGGACAGGTATTTGAAGGGTTTGAGATGAGACTAAGTAACAGAGAAGGCTTGCCAGGGCTGCTGAAATAAAGAAAGGACTGGCCGAAAAGTCTTCTTTAGTGACCCTTGTTAAAACTGGGGAGCTCCCACTCTCTCATCTCCACAGGTCTCTTGCCCTGTGGTTGGTGAAAGACAGGAGGGCAGCTCAGAATATGTATGGGCTTGCTCCAGTCAGCCAAGAGAGGAAGGACAAGACAGGATTACCAGAAGAGAAATGGCAGCAAGGAAACTAGAATTCTTCTGCCTTTTGGGCCAGTGAGATTGGGTGGAGGAGGAGAGTGGCAGATATAAATGAGGGAGGCTCCACAGCCCTCTCTTAATGCTGCTGCTGATCAGATATCCATGCCACATATAAACTGCATTAAATCACGAGTGACACAGTTAAAATAACATTACAGATCTTGTTAAACCTCCAGCAGTTGGGGAATTTAGAGTTAAGACTCCAAACCTAGGAGGCTGTCCCAAGCTCACTCGCATTTGTGGTTGAGGCAAGAATTTCAACAAAGATTCAGCTTGTGAATTGCGATCTAGGCCTGGACCAGCCAGCTGTTTCCTCTGGCTCACCTGTTTCCTGGCCACCATCTGCATGTGTTAAGAGTGGAGTAATTTCATTGCAAAAAAAAATCTCCCTTTCTTCAGTTGCATTAGAATTGAATTGTAGCAATAGGTTGAATTGTGTCCCTCCAAAAAATCTATTGAACTCCTAACCCCCAGTGCCTCAGAGTATAAACTCATTAGGAAGGAGGGTCATTGCAGATATAATTAGTGAAGGTAAGATGACATCCTACTGCAGTAGGGCGGACTCTAATCTAATATGACTACGTTCTGTATAAGAAGAGGCAAATCTGGACACAGAGGGAAGACAGCCACATGAAGACGAAGGGAGAAGCTGAAGTTGTGTTGCCAGAAGCCAAGCAACACATGGGGCTACCAGAAGCTGAAAGAGCCAAGGAAGGATCGATCCTCCAAGCTATCCAATCTGTGGTACTTTGTTACAGAAGCCCGGGCAAATGAATACAATTAGCTTTAACCTTTGCTTTGGCTTACTCACCTCCCATCAACATTTCCAGTCACCCCCTAACTGTCAGAGGCTCAGAGCCAAAGGAGAAGAATCCCAGAGAGCAAGATTGACCTGTGAGCATTGACCACACTGGAGGGGAGAATATAATATCCTGCTTCCTGACGCTAAATGTAGCGAAAGCAAGACCAGTCTACCTTCCTGGTAAAAGTCCCCAGTGGCTGAAGCAATGTCCCTGTAGGTCACCCTGACTGCACAATCAGAACCAAGGCTTTCACCCAGCCATCTTTCCCTCTGTCCCCCTGAGGTCCCTCCTAAGCCAACCCAGCATTTTAAGGGGGGACTTGATCCTACAGGGCTTAGCATCTGAGGCCCTGAAGCCCAAATGGGGGAAGGGGAACCAGGAGGTGGGAAGTTGGGGCCCAGGGTTCCTGTTTTCTCTCATGCTGGCTACAGGGCCACTGTGGTATAGAGGAGAGGTTAAAACAAAGATTGCTGCACTTGGGGAATTAAATACTACAAAATGTTTAAACAACCCAACTGGACCTCATAATTGTATGACAAAGGCTACAAAATGTAAAGTCAGGAGTTTGGTTCAAATGAAAGGCTGTCTCTGAATAATAATTTATTTTAATTTGAGATTTCTCATACCGTCCATATGGCGGGTCTTCATGGGAAAGCAACTGTCTCACAGTTGACGGGGACATCTGAAGTATGCTTTTTTGGCATTCATGGGGATTTTGGGGTTTTTTGGTTTTGTTTTGTTTTGTTTTGTTTTTCATTTAAATCAGTGGCTTGGTTGAGGAGAGGTTGAAAACATTTCCCTAATGTTTCCAGTATTTTTCCTCCTGGAAATCTATCATCTACCCTTGGAAGTTACAAACTGAACCCATTTCACAACCAAATTGCCGCTCTCTTAGGCCAACGCCAGTTTGTAATTGTGGAGTTCTGTGGGCATTCGTTTGAAAATGGAAAATCCTATACGCGTGCACTTAAAAAAAGAAGAAAACAACAACAACCCAGAAAGCATGTGGAGAATGTTATGACCTGAAGTAGAACTGCCTTGCTAAGTATCCCAGGCTAGTGTTATGGAGTGACTCAGAATAATCTCCCATCTATCTTTGGGACGGAGACAAGATTTCCAGCCAGCTCTGGGTAAGGACCCTGGTACCCCCACAGATACGGTGACAGTTTCTCCTCTTACAGAGCTTTCCAACCACAGCTAGATCCCGAGTGTGTGATGTGGGGAAGCGGGTTTGTTTGTTCTCTCTTTTCAGCTCTGTCCTCTGAGGTGTCTCACCAGCCGTCCTCCGAGGAAGAGAAGGAAGGCCTGGCAGCATCTCAGTTTTGCCCACATTTACAGCTCTACAGGGAGAAGGGGAAATTGGTGAGGTATCAGGAAGTCACTAATCATACTAATAAAACAAAGTCAAATCCTTATAGAGAAACCTCACTATTCAAATGTCACATCCTCAAAGACACCTTCTCTGACTGCAGCATCGAAAATAACATCCCCGAAGCCCTCAGTCTCCTAAATGTGCTCTGTATTTTCTTTATGGCACTGTGCATATTATCTCTTCCTGACTCCACGTTCCACGACCTCATGTTGGTAGCTTACAATCATCTGTGGTCAGAGTATTTACACCACAGAAATTGGTAATCGCTACAAATCTGGGTTCTTTCTACCCCAAAGCCAGCTGTTAACCCCTAATTAGCAAAACACCACTATCACTATCTGGTATTACAGATGTGGTTTGGACATTACATAAGCTGCATGTATCTGTGTATATATACAGCATGCATAGATAATATATTATCTCATTAGTTGATTAATGATCTGTCCCTCCCTCCACCAGAAGTATATCAGCCCCCATATACCCTATTTTGCTCACTGCTATTTTACCATGCCTAGAAAAGTGCCCATACCTAGAAGATGCTCCGTAAGTATTTGCTGAATGGATGAATGATGGATGACATCTTCAGAGGCTCCCTTTATTTACCTGTTCTACCATTAACTCCTCTGTGGGTTTCAAAATCCCCTTCTACTTTGCCTCCACCCTCTTCCCCATATCTTCTTGTCTTTTATCACCATCTTTGTCATCACCCTCACCAGCTAGAAAAATCTACTGACTTTCTTTACTAGCGATTCTTGATTTTTTTGTTTAAGCGGCTCCTCTGGGCATCTGGAACATTCCTTGATCTTTTCGCTTTCACATCTTCCCTACAATAGCATTTCCTATATGTTTAGCCAAGGTTAGGTGCTTATAAGGCACCCAGAACAAGTATATTCATAGAACATTCTCTCTTTTCATGATACACTTATAATCTAGTTGAACAGCTAAGATTAGTCTTGGCTTGAAAAAATTATGAGCAGATAAAACAATTATTCAATCAACTACAAAATCGGGGAGTAGAAACCATATAATCTCTGATGGAGTCCAGAAAAACATCAAAAAGAAGCACTGGGCCTTGAGTTGGGCCCAACTGGTAAGTAGGGTTTATCTAGATCAAGGTTTCTCACCTCAACACTATTGACACTTTGGACCAGATCATTCTTTGCTGTGGAGACTGCCCTGTGCACTGTGGGATGTTCAGTGGCATCCCTCTACCCACTAGATGCCAATAGCAGTCTCTCCACAGTTATTACAACCAAAAAGTCCCCAGAGCTTGCCAAATGTCCCTGGGGGACAAAATCGTCTCCAGCTGGGAACCACTGAGCTAGATGGAAGTTTAGAAAGAGGATGTCAGAACTTAGAGATTAGGGAGAAATAGCATAAAACCACAGCTCATTTAGCTCAGAATCCTGACTTGATCCACAACTGCACCCAGTCACAAAACTGACTTCTTTGGGGCATGTTAACCAGCTTCTTATACATGCTCTATACATGTTCTATTAAACCTATACCATGCATTCTATTTGGATTGAACTATTGATGTGGTTTCCAAATGCTTTGGTCGTGGAACCCTGTGTTCCAACAAAATCTTAGCCAAAAGCACAAATACTAACGTCATAAGCAGCGTGGTTTTTGTTCAAACTTGAATAGAGAGCCATCATCTCCCCACATGTACCCCAGCTCTGCCCAATGGCCCACTAGCACAGCAATTCCTGGTGTTTTCCACGGAGCCATGAATACAATGAAGGCAACAGTGACATCAAACCTTGCAATTATAGCCATAATATTGTGGCACAGGGAAAGGAGCAATGGACTAGGAACTGAAAAACCTGAGTTTTATCTGGAACTTTTTACTAGCCACCTATGTGACTCTAGGCATGTCATCTGACCTCTCTGAACTTGTGCTTCTTCATTATAATCTCTAAGGCCCCTTTCAGCTTCAAAATGTTATGAATATATAAGCACAACACCCATGAGCCCAGAATAATGATGTTGGTGATTATAGAGAAACTGATTATTTATACTGTCCCCCCAAATTCTGTTTTACAGGCAAGGGGAGATGCAGAAGTGAATCTGAGCTCGAAGATTCTCTTTGAATAGCACTTTGACCTTTGCTTGATTTATTTATGCTTGAAATTCTCAAGTGCTCAGTCTGGCTGGCCTTTATTCAAAACATTGTGCTAAATGAGGTCACAAATGGAGGTTCGAATGGATATTTTAAAAATTAAGAATGAAAGTGAAAAATCTGGGACATTTGCCACCAAATTCATCAAGTTAGAATAAGACTTCTAAAAATGAAATGCAATAGATTTGGTTCCGGACAAACAAACACCCAGAATGAAAGTCTAAACATTGCAAGAACAACATGTACATAAGCTGTGGAGCCTGGAATCATTTCTTTTCTGTTCCAGTGGTTCCACTAGCTCACTCTTAGGACAAGAGGGTCTCACACAATAAGCAGAGGCAAAGCAGACAGACCATTCCATCCCCCACCTTGGAATGACTTTATGGCTTTCCTTGCTGCACAAGAGATCGGTGGGAATTTGGGCCTGTACATTCTGTTTTTGCTCCTTCTTTGTAAATAAGAATTGAAACTCCCTGCAACCATCTAATACCACAGAGAAATAGCACAAAACCACAGCTACCAAACAATGATGCTGAAATCCACAGCTATGTGTCTATCCAAATATGATACTATGTTTACAGATTCCCAATTTGGTGGAGTCATTTTGCTCTTCTATTTTAAACATAAATGAGATGTTATACTAGTTACAGATAAATGATGATTTTTAATTTGAATGGAAAAATGTTTTTCAAATATCCAGTAACCCAAATCTCAATGAGACTATGACAGACACATGAACTACTTTGGTGTTTAAAAAACATACCAGTAGAGTGTGTGTGCATGTGTGTGTGTGTGTGTGTGTGTGTGTGTGTGTGTGTGTGTGTTGTGGGTACCTCTCTGGTGAGTGAGGACAACTCAAAGTTTTCTGAAGTTATTCAGTGTTGATAAGTAGCAGGGGAATGAAAGGTTTGTTTCAAGGAGTTGCTTTCTCCAGGAATGATTTCTCCTCGTTCTAAGAACTGCTGAAACATTCATATTACTGCTAACTCTTTGCTTTTTTATTTACTCATTTTGAATAAATAAAATATGGACATGGTAAAAATAATTCAAACAATGCAGTTCGCATACAGTGCAAATTAAGTCAACTTTCAGCTCAGTCTCCTAGCTCCTCTCTGTTACCAGTTTATGTATCTGTCTAAAGATATTTACTGTATGCAGTATACACACATACATTCATGTACACATATGTATATGTTATACACACATGTTATTTTAGATGTTATGTTCCTATACATATACATGTACGTATGTATGTACATATATACATATAAAAGCTCCCTTGTTATAGAAATGGTAACTGCACATTTCCCCTTTCTATTTAACAGTGCATGATGGATTAAAGATGCTTGCAAATTCTTTGCCATTCTTCCAATTAAGAGTTGGAGTTTTTTTCCTCTCCTTTAAATCTGGCCCTGTATGTGACTTGCTTTGATGGGGAAAATGTGGCAGAAATGACTGTGTAACTTCCAAGCTGGATCTTACACACTTTGCAGCTTCCCCCGTGCATATATACATATTCAGTTCATTCCCATTCGCCCTAAACATTTTTTTACAGAGATATCCTCATTTTACAGATAAGCAACTGAGCTACAGAGAAGATATGTGACTTGCCTAGTACCCAAGTGAGTCCCCAACACTACTGGGATTTGAACTCAGGTCTTTGACCTCAGATACTTTGATATTAAGCATTACTCTAGACCACCTCAGTGGTTACTTTATTCAATTAGTCCTCTATTGGTGGACACTCCGGTCATTTCTAATCTTTTGCTTGTGAAAATAAGGTTACAACGTCTCTCTTTGTATGTACTTTTGTGTGTGTGTGCAAGAAGAAACTATCCTTTTTAATGAAATGGGAGGATGACAATACTCAGTTTATTTTGCTGCATAAGTTAAGTGTCAGAAGAAATATGTCAGGTACAGAACGTCAGGTGCATCCACTAGTCAGGATAGAGTTCTAGCCCATCCGACCCTTGGCAGTTGGTGCCAGAAACTTTATCAGGAAACATGAGGACCTGGAGACCCCACAGAGAATATTTATCTTATTTTCATTTGGGCTCCAAGTGAAGTAAAAAATAAACTAGCTTTCCTCAGAGCATACTGTACCATACGAGGTCAATTAAGTTCAAGAACTCATCCTAGAAAAAGAGCTACATACCTCATTGCTGAATATCACTATGGTCACCTTTGAAGTACTCCCCTTGGGAAGCTATGCACAGATGCCAGTGCCTAGTCCACCCTTCAAAGCAATTTTGGAACTCTTTTTCTGGAATGGCCATCAGAGCTGTCATCATATTACCCTTGATGTCCTGAATGGCATCAAAATTTCTTCCTTTCAATATTTCCTTTATCTTTGGGTAAAGAAAGAAGCCATTGGAGGCCAGATCAGGTGAGTAGGGAGGGTGTTCCAATACAGTTATTTGTTTACTGGCTAAAAACTCCCTCACAGACAGTGCCGTGTGAGCTGGTGCATTGTCGTGATGCAAGAGCCATGAATTGTTGGTTTAAAGTTCAGGTTGTTTAACTTTTTCACACAGCCTTTTCAGCACTTCCAAATAGTAAACTTGGTTAACTGTTTGTCCAATTGGTACACATTTATAATGAATAATCCCTCTGATATCAAAAAAGGTTAGCAACATCGTTACAACAAATTCGTGAAATTAATTGTCAGACCTCATAATATACATTTTTACAGGAATCCTCAGGTACCTGAAAAGGATATTTGGAAAGTGACCTGGTTTATCTTGCACCTAATTATCTGAGAGAAGGCTTGAAAATCTGACCTCCTCTTCTCGAACGCTGTGACAGCTTTTTGCCACTCGGAGGACATTTTTGCACATTCCTAGGTTTGGAGTTCTGTTCTAGACAACTGAGGCTGTGAAAAGTCTGATCACTGGCAGGTGACCCTAAAGCCTCTCTCCTCCCTGAAGATTCTTTTGGCCTGAACAGCACATTCCAAGGAAAAAAAGCTTGACCAGAGAGAGGAAAGTACCTGACAAAGTGGCAAATAAATGCATGTAGAGCTGATGGGGTCTGCACCCCACATCCAATGGCTCAGACACACACAGTGCTTTCTAGATTTTTACCTGGAGGAAGCACAGAAGGTTTCAGTCCGAGTTTGCATGGGGGCAGACAATGCCCATTGCCTGGTTGACAACAATAAGGTAAGGCATCACTGACTAGATGCATCTTGATTTCAGAGATGTTAAAATGTGAACAAAGAATATCCCCTAGAATTGATAAATTCATTAAGTCTGGTACATATATATATACATATATATATATATATATATGCTTTTTGTCAAAATCTCATTAGAGGAATTAGAGGTCTCTTTTTTTGCCTTTTAAAAGTGATAACTATTTATAATTGGATGTGTTCTTATGAAACGCAATCTGTTTTGTTTCGACCTTGTTGAAAGCATATGGAAGCAGGCTTAAGAGCATGTTTTCTCTTGAGAGGAATGACAAACATGGTTAAAAGTTAGGGGGAAGTTTCCCCCCAAATCACTAAGAATACTCCTCCTCTGTGATCTATATCACATAGCATTTTCGTCTAATTTTACTCTGGTCAATAAACATTGCTTTCCCATTTTGCCAGGATTCAGCAACACTCTTCACACTTCTGAGATGTGATGAAAGAAGAAACTGATATTTTTAAGTAGTTTAGTTTTTTAAATACTCTATGCAATTTCACAAGGTGTTTTCTAAAAACCCAAACTTTGAGATCTCAATATAAAGCTACAGCAGCAACGAAAGACTCAGAGGGAAAGGCTCTTCAGTAGAAATTACATAAAAATGTATGTCACTTACCCTGTCACTGTGCGTCTGACACCCAGCCTTAGCTAAGAACAAACTATTTTCAAGTATCAGGAGCCAGGTACCCAATAAATCTCAAATTTAGTTTTAACCTGTCATTAAATTTTCAAATTATCAGATTTCTCTTGTGGACATACATGCTTCATCTTCTGGGAAGAAGAAGTCACAAGTCTGAGATGGATAAGGGAAGACACAAGGAAGCGAAAGGATCAAATGGGAACCAAGAATGTGCTCTCTCCCTACTGAAAAAGGAGCCTATGTTAGTGGGCTGTCAAATTGAACAGCTGATTTAAAGGGCTATGGAACACTTTCAGGCAAACTCAGACCAGATTTTCCCAGAGCACACATGGTTAATCTTCACCTAGGGATGGAAACCGGGGCAAGAAGACAGGAGCAGCCACCAGGCCTTTGAAGTGCTGTGGAGGCCAGTATATTACAGTCAGAGGCAAGCACCCTTTCCTTCAGGTGCCGATTGGAGTTTATTAGCTGTGATTTTTATGAGATACTGAGAGAAGCTGAAATACTGCTGCGTAGCCACAGAAATGTGTAGTGTGGGAGCCAAGAGTCATTACCAGTTGTTGAGAAGTTGACAATGAGGGCTTCCTGGAAGATTCTTGCAGTCTGTGTAGAACTGTAACACAGAAGCCATTTCTTCTCTTTAAACTAAAAGGCTTTGCTCTTACAAGTCATGAATTATTGCCCGAGATATTGCACATTATCCCTCCCTAGCGGGTCCACGGCTTCCAAAATACTTTCAGGACCCCTTCGGGAGAGGTACCATCTAAAGAGGTTCATTTTCTAGGAGGACATTTTGTGCTCACTATGAAAACAAGAAAGTTTCATAACAAAGAAGTTTTGAATTTGCCCCATGTGCCTTGGACTGAATTTCCAATAAACCACTTATGGTCTTGGAAGGTTTGGAGCATGTGGATTGATTTTTTTCATCTGTTCCACTTTCTTAGCAAGGGCATCTGTGTTTCAGGTCACATGACAAAGCAGGTCTTAGGATCTCACTGCTAGGAGAAGAGAGAGAGAGAGAGAGAGAGAGAGAGAGAGAGAGAGAGAGAGAGATGCAGGAGGCATTCAGCAATTGCTGAAAATGTGGCATAGTAGCAGGATCCAAATACACATGAGTATCATTCAAGGATTTCAGCAGTAGGGTTTTTTTTTCTTGAAAAGGAGATTTATACCTTATAAACCCTGGTAAGAGAAATGTGGACTCTTTCAGAGACTGTGGAAAGGAATGGACTTGCAATGAAGTATATTGATTAAGACTCTGCCAAAAGTTTGCCATCTTTTCCAAATTCATTTGACTTAGGCAAATTCTTTTGCTGTCCAAAAATTCCGCATAAAATAAAATATCCATATGCATATTTCAGACCTTCCCATGTAATGACTAAATGGTCTTACAATTTTTACACATAGTTGAACGTCTTGGATAATGTGATTGGCTCCATACAAGCTAATAGAGCACATGGGGACGATCACAATCTTGCCGCCATGAGTGCAGGTCTGGGTGGAAGCCATCAAGGGGGCTTCATTGCAGTTTGCCTTGAGCCACCCAGATAGTAAGTATGCCACTGCAAAACCTGTTTCATAACACATGCCTTCCTGTCCCGTCTGCACAGTGCCTTCCTCTCTGCCTGTGTCTACATAAAGAAAAACCAGGCCAGCAGTCTTACTGACTGCCAAACAGATAAAACATTTACAAGAATGGATGAGTTTTGGTTGTCACAGTTGGCCAGACATCTAGGCATCATGCTAGCACTGCTTATATCTAAATCAGTGCTGTCCAAAAATATATAATGCGTCTCACATAGATAATTCAAAATTTTCTAGAAACCACATTATAAAAGGTAAAAAGAAACAGGTAAAAATAAACTTAACATAACATTTAACCTAATATATCTAAAATATCATTTCAACATGAAATCAATATTAATAAGTTATTAATGAGATATTTTACATTCTTTTTTTCATACTAAGTCTCAAAATCCAGCGTGCATTTTGTTCTTATAGCACCTCTCAGTGTGGACTAGCCACATTTCATGCGCTCAATAGCCACACGTGGCCATGGCTGCCATATTTGACAGAACCCCACTAAATGGGCTGTTCCTGTAGAGAGCAAGGTAGGCACATAGCATTCCTCTAGCCTCCTAGCATACAAATTCTACACCAAGGTGAACAGAGGTGCAGAACTTCACCTAGCTCTTCGGTACACAGAACTACCATATTTTTGTTCGTTTGTACAGCGTGGCAGGGCGGGAACAGGACTAGCTTTCTCAAAATCGAAGTGTGCTCTTCCCACATGTTGTAGGGCTTTTCATCCTTTCAAGGGATTTCTCTCCCAATTGGAAAAACTTGAAAAAAATTTAGGGGACAGAGTGAGTGAAATATACCTACACATTTTCAATCTACTTAGGTGCCCTCATGTATCTGAAAAAAAATCCCAAGTATTTCCATGACAACAGACATTATAATGGCATCTACTTCTTGAAAGGAAGTGAATATATAAACCCTTGATTTATTATCTTTGTATCATATTTTTAGAAATGCATCAAAATGAGACAGGCATACCACACTTTTATGAAATAATTCACATAGTTGGCTGTCAGTAGAATGGGGAACTTTGTAAAATACAATGCTTTATTATTCATAACACTGTCGTCCCACTAACTATTCCTCACACACAGTTGGATTTTGACAAATGAATAGTGGGTATCTGTCACAAACCACATGTCATTTCTCACCTTTGCATTTAGTGGTTTTACTGAATTACTTGTGTTTGGGGGGCAGGCAGCATGAGTTGCACAGAATTAAAACAGTCAGGAAAGCACCCTGATCAGATAGCCACATGCAGGCCTGCCATGCATTGTTGCAGAGGTTGTTTACCACACAGGGTGAGGCTTCATTGAAGGGGCAAGAGGGATCTGAAATCCAACTCTGTAGTCTGCGCACCAAGCCATGCACCCTGATACAGGCTGCTCTGTCCAGGGCAAGGCATGCCTTTATCTAATTCACAAAGACAGCATACGGGCCAGGAGCATGCCTGGCCACCCACCCCTTAGTGGCCTGTTGGGTAAATATAAGGCATAAGGCACAAAGAAGTGAGAAAACTCCAGATCCCTTCCTGCAAAGAAAAACAAAACAAAACGCTTTATACACCTGAAACTAAACAAAAAAAAAGGAAATTAAAAAGTTTTTTTAAATGCTTTTCATCAAAATATTTTGAGGAAAAAAAGGAATTGGTTCAAATGAAGGCAAAAACAACATAAAAATAAGAATCCATAACCTTGAAGATGGACTAGTCCCCCAGGAAAGCAGAACTCCTCTTCACGGCATCTTTGCAGACTGACTTGGACACAGCCAGTGTTGGGAGCTCTGAGAAAGAAGGCCCCATCTCCCATTTCTGACTGTTGCCCTATCTCCTGAACATCAGCTCCCGGGACCTCCTCTGTATGGTTCACTTTGAAAACCACAGCTGGTACATAGTAAGGGCTCAGTAAACATTTGTCAACCAACGAGACTCTCACTTCTTTGTGAAGCAGCCTGTGCTCTTCACAGACAGCTCTAAAACGTATTGTTAAGATGTTAAGGTGTGATAATCGTATTGTGGTTATTTTTTTTAAAGAATCTTTATCGCTTAGAGATACACAGTGAAGCTTTTATTACTTGTAGATGAAGTGATATGATGTTTTGGATTGTTTCAAAATAATCCAGTAAGGGACTGGCTGGGGATAGAGATGAAGCAAAATTGGCCGAGAGTTGAAAATGGCTGAAGCTTGGTGATGGGGACGTCGGAGTTCATTGTACTATTCTCTCTATTTTTGTATATGCTTGGGAAAAAGAACCATAGAAGAACTTCTTATTCATTCAGCAAACCTGTACTGAGTACCTAGTATGTACAAGGTATTAGAGATTAAGTAGTGAACATGATAGACAAGTTGTCTGCCCACATGAAACTTATATATGGGTGAAGGTGTCAGATGATAGATAGATAGATAGATAGATAGATAGATAGATAGATACAAAGTAATTACAGCTTATGATTAGTGCTAATACTAAAATGTGTCAGTGCCATGAGAGAAAATAAACGACAAGTGGTCCATATTAATTTAGAGTGAATGGTCAGGGAAGGCATTCATGTGGAGGTGACGTCGAAGCTGAGTTCAGAAGGATGGTATGGAGCTAACTATACAAAAAGTAAAGAAAGGGCCTTCCAGGAAAAGGGAACAGGAAGTGCAAAAGCCCTGTGGCAGAAAAGAACCTGATGTGTTTTAGGTCCTCTTAGGAAAGTGAGCATGCCTAGAATCAAGCGAGGTAGGAAAGAATGGCATGAGATTTGATTGGAGTGGAAAATAGGGGACAGATCTTATAGGGTCTTGGGCCATAATCATGAGGGGGTTTTATTCATATATTCAGAAAATTTTTCTTCATATTCAGTTCAAAACTGCATCCCTGTAATGTGAGGCCATGTGACTTTCTTTCGCTGATAGAACCTGAACAGAAGGGGTGTGTATCATTTCTCGGGTAAAAGCTTTAAGGGCAGTACATGCGTTATATGCTCTTTTGCCTCTGCTACAGTGTGACTTTCAATGTTCTACATGGTGACTGCCCCTTCAGCCTGGGTCCAATGATGACAAGAAACAGAGCCTCAGTTGACCCCGATGGACACATAGCATAAATAAGAAATAAACTTTTGTTACTTTAAGCCACTGACATTTGAAGAATGTTTGTTCTTACAGCATAACCTGTCCTATCCTGATTGATACACTGGATTAACTAAAGTTAATCAAGAGTTTTTACCACAGAGCTCTTCTGAGCCTTTAACCAACTAAAAACATTGTAAATCTCCAAGAGAGCATGCAGTATTTTCCAAACTAATTTGACCACAGAAACCTTTTTGAGGAAAACTTTGTGAGACACTCAAGGAAATGATAAGGTTGAGTTTGAGGGCAGTTTTTTCTCCCTGTTGGCTAATTTTGAACTTTTGGTCAATGAAAGTTCCTCAGAATTTGTATACAGACTTCTTAAGCCAAGTCTCCCCCATCCTTTATTTCTGCAAATAATTGTTTTAGAACTGAAAACAGAATTTTACAGTCATTCCTGTTAAACGTTTTAGTTCAGGGTCCCAACACACTGGAATCTAAATGCTGCCATCCATCCCAGACATCCTTTCACTTGAATGCTCTAATCTGAGGAGAGCCAGTTGCCTCCAAAGGGATTTCCAGAGAGGCCTTCATAGCGTCAGGCCCCTTGACCCTTTGTTCCATGCAGCAATGATGATTTGATCTTGCCTTGGGATTTCTGATCTAGATCAGGCATTCATTCCCTTGACACTCTCATTCAACTAATCCCCTAATGCCTTCTCCAGCTGAGTCCTCCTTGCCAGCTCCTGATTGGTGCCTCCCAGTTCCAGCTCTACCACAATCCCTGCTTTGATTGGGATCTTCTGGATTCCACAGCAATCCCTCTGCCCCCACCCCCACCCCAATGAAGGACACTTTCAGCAAAGCCCTTGTCACTCAGTGCTTTTGGTAGGCAATTCACTAATCTTTGGCTACCCCTAACCATCATCTTGCAACTGTAGCCATAGCCTCCTAATACCCGTTGGTTGATACCTATATCCTATGGGTACTTGGAATCCCTCCCAGTCTCAGGTCAGGTGCATAACTGGTATGCATGTCTTCTATATTTTAAGCCAAAATATTACAGCAGAAGAGGCCCCATTAGGCAGCCCTTGGCATCACATTAGCAACTTCCTTGGGGGTTGATATTCCTTGGGCTGTCTTATAGGGTTACAAGTATTTATCCTACCTAATATGAAATTTTTATTCAGAAATATTTATAGTGTGCATGTTTAAATAGGTTAAATTTAAGATACATTCATTTAATTGCACATAATAGAAAAGAATTTTGGATTTATTTTTTATAGTTTCTGATTGAAAAATTCACTTAGAGATTTTAAAAAATACACACAAAACATGAAATCCTAATCTTTTAGTCTTTCAAAAACTTGATCTAAAATTTTTCTCTACATCCACTGAATATATAAACACCAGATGTCTAAAATATTGGAATCCTTTCATTTTCCTTTATGAATTATAAGTATAACTTTCCCCCTCAGGGGGAAAAAAATCAAAGAAACTGATACATTAAGGGTGAGTTGACAAGTCATTCAAAACATGCAGGTTGAAAAAATGAGTAAAGAAATGAGATCTTCAGGAAAATATTTAAAGTGAGGTTTGAATGAATTCTCAGCTTAAAGTGCTAAAGGCTTAAACAAAGTGGAACAAAATATCATTTTGAGATCTGATAATGAGGGGATTACAGTTAGGAACAAATGCTATGACAGGTACATTATCTTGGAGTTCAGAAGGAAAAAAAATAGATGACTATCATATAGGATTGCTGAAAAGTAAGAGTGAAAGGAGAGGGAAACAGTGCTTCCTAAATATTTGTTTCCTAAGGAAATGCAGAAGGAAGAGAGAGACAGGCTGACAGGCTATTAATATGGTCAGTAAATATGGGAAAGGTAGCTCTTGATTGCTTTGTATTGCCAATCATGTTTAATATGGCTTTCTAATGTGATCTCACTGAGGTCATTTTCAGCTGAGTTGGAAAATGCTAATGTCTGTCAGAATACTAAAAGGTGAATAAGGATTTGCTGGCCTGTTGGGAGAGATTGTGACTGAATTTGATGCAGAAAAGCACATTTTAAGTCCACTGGGAAAGTCAGAAAAGACAGAGAGAATTTTGCAAGAGAAAGGCATCAAGAGATTGTCTGTATTTTAATTCCTCCACAGCACTCAAGTGTCAATAATGTAGCCCTGTCACTTGTCTCATTTGCCGGGATGACTAGGTAGATTGGGAGAGAAAAGCTAGGGATTATGGAAATGCCACATTCTTGAATAGGAAGCTATATTTCTATTAAATCACATTACATTTCAGCTAGAAATTCCTCAACCTTTTGTTTTTGATCAGGAGTCAGCAAATGCTTTCTGTGAAGGGCCCATGTGCTAGGCATAATAATGGCCCACAGAGATGTCCATGTCCTAGTCCCCAGAATCTATGGGTACGTTACAGTAGTACATAGCAGAAGAGAGTTCGCAGATATGATTAATTTAAGGGTCTTGAGATGGCAAGCTTATCCTAGACTGAGTAGGCACAATATAATCACATGGGTCGTTAAAATTAGAACAGCTTTCCCAGCAGTGATCAGAGGGAGATGTGACTATGGAAGAAAGGCAACGCTGCAGGCTTTGAACATGGAGGAAAGGGGGCCATGAATCAAGGAATGCAGGCAGCCCCAAGAAGCTGGAAAAGTCAAGGAAACAGATTCTCCTCTAGAGCTAGCTGCCAGAAAAGAATGTCAACCCTACCAGCACCTTGGTTTTAACCCAGCGAGACCCTGTCAGGCTTCTGACCTACAGAGCTGTAAGATAATGGACTTGTGTTGTTTTAAGTCACTATATTGGTGGTAAATTGGTATGGCAGCAATAGCCAGAGAGTAAATATTTTGGGCTTTGTAGGCCATATAGTCTCTGCCACAATCACTCAACTCTGCCATCATAGCACAAAAACAGCCATAGACAATGTGTAAATGAATGGGTGTGGCTTTGTGCCAATAACACTTTATTTATAAGAACTGTTTGTGGGGCTGTAGTTTGCTAGCTCTTGTTCTAGATGTCTAGGAGGTATTTATTAGCAGTCATCTTCCTGTGTCCTATGAGTCATAGCACAGAAACCTTGCTTATAATATGTGGGATGTGCATATACCCAAGAGCAGTACAAAAGTTTGGTACAAGACCTGAAAAATGAAATTATCTTTTAAAAGGAATTTAAAAATAAAATTCAAAAGCAATATCTGTTTAACTCGTAGGTTTTCTCATTAGTTTCAATGGAACACAATCCAAGTCAACGAAAACTGGAGGTACACATCCTTATGAGTCAGCAATTCCAATTTTAAGTGTATACGAAATAGAAATGTATGCAGCAGAGGTGTGCACAAAAATGTTCATAGCAACACTGTTCATAGTAGCCCCAAATCATAAACAACTCATAGATCAATTAAGAGTAAAATGGGTAAATTATAGCATATTTCTACAATGGAATAATAGGCCCCCAAAATGAATGAACTGCAGCTACATGCATCAACATGGATACACCTCACCAATAATATTTAACTGAAACAAGTCTAACACAAAAGAGTACAGACTATATATTCTATTTATATGAACCATATGACCCAGCAATTCCACTTCTGGGTATATAGCCAAAAGAACTGAAGGCAAAGTCTCAAAGAGATATTTGTATACTTTTGTTCATAGCAGCATTATTAATTCACAATAGCTAAAACAAGAAGCAACCTAAGGGTCCATCAACAGATGAATGGATTAGCAAATGTAGTATATTTATACAATGGAATATTACTAGACTTTAAAAGGAAGGAAATTCTGCAATATGCTACAACATGGATGAACGTTGAGGACATTATGGTAAGTGAAATAATCCAGTCACAAAAAGACAATACTATATGATTCCAGTTATATGAGGTACTTAGAGTAGTCAGAATCACAGAGACAGAAAGTAGAATGTTGGTTTCCAGGAAATGGGGAGAGCTGAGAGTGGGAATTAGTGTTTAATGGGTACAGAGTTTCAGTTTTACAAGATGAAAAGAGTTATGGGGATGAATGGTTGTGATAGCTGCACAACAATATGAATCTATTTAAATTGCTGAACTGTACACTTAAAAATGGTTAATATAATGGTTAAATTTTGCGCTATGTGTATTATACTACAATAAAAAGGTACAGGCTGCATTATTCTATTTATAAAGTTTAAAACCAGGCAAAAGTAAGCTAGGATGTTTAAGCTTTAATATATAGGAAGTCAAAGTATAAAGAATACAAGGAACTGAATACCAAAAAAAAAAAATCAGGATAGTGACTTCTTTGCAGGGAGGGAGGCCTGGGCAGACCAAGGCCTTTCTGGATTGCTGTAAGTGCTCTCTTTCCTGACCAGGGTTGTGTGGTTCATATGTGCTCATTTTATAATAATTTATTAAGCTATACATTCTTGTTTTATGTCTCTCTCTCTCTCTCTCTCTCTCTTTCTCTCTCTCTCTCTTCATTTCACAATTAAGACTTAAAATAAAAAGATTAAATTATTCTCAGAAAGCTCAGCCAATGCTACTTGGAGTTATAGCATTAGAGAAGGTGGTCAGAGCAAGCAAATATGTTTGAGTGTTGAGCACTTTAAGCACCAACTTAGGTTTCTAAGTACAATTGACCCTTGAACAATGCAGGGGTTAGGGGCGTTGATTCCCCCATGCAGTCAAAAATCTGCATATAATTTTTGACTCCCCAAAAACTTAACTAATTACTGCCTAACCAATAACATAGCCGATGAACACATATTTTGTATGTTATATGTATTGTATACTGTATTCTTACAATAATAAGCTAGAGAAAAAGAAAATGTTTTTAAGAAAACTATAAGGAAGAGAAAATACATGTAAGGTATTTATTGAAAGAATCCACATATAAGTGGAGCCGTGCAGTTTAAACTCATGTTGTTCAAGGGTCAACTGTATATTTACTTCCCACCATGCTGTGGATACACAGGCACTTTCATACACTGCTTGGGGTGGAGACAGTAACGGCAGTACACCACAATAGAAATAAAAATAGAAATAAAATTGACAATATCTATCAAAATTTCAATATATCTAACCATTGGCCAAATAATTTCGCTTCAGGAATTTATTCTATGAATTCACTTTGACAGGCATAAAATAACATGTATACAAGTTATTCATTGTAGTACCGTTTATAAAAGCAAAAAGATTGGGACAATCCCATCTCAATCAATACAGAACTGATACAGAACTGATTAACTAAACTCTGGGATGACTATACTAGGAATAGTATGCAGATGTAATAAAAAGAAGAAAAAATGAGTAAGATCTCCCAGTGCAGATCTGGTACTAACTCTAGAATGTACACCTACTTGAAAAAATAAAGGTAGAGAATCACATATATGCTATCTTTTGTGTAACAAAAAGGGATATAAGAATATATTTTCATAATTTTTTGCATTGTATAAGGAGATATATAAGAAATTAATAAAAATGGTTAGTTCTAGGGGATAAAGGAGCAGGTAACAGAAGGATAAGGGAAGGAGTGGGAGTGAGACCTCTCGATATATAACTTTTTATATTGTTCTGATGTTCGAATCATGTGAATGTATTATCTATTCAAAAGAAAAAAGAAAGAAAAACACATTTTCCACCAAGAAGGGCTCAAGATTAGTTTCCAATCAATATCATTTGAAAGACTACCAAAAAGGATAAAAAAATAAAGTTGGTTTGATGGATGACCAAATAAATGTATTTGTGTTGATTTGAGTTTTGTGTTGATTTGGACAACTTGGAAATCAGGTTGCCTAGGACAGGAGAGGGACAAATGATATGAAAATAGAGGCGAGGAGAGAAAACTAAATGAGAAAAGTTTTCTATTTTGTTTATCCATATTTGGTGCCAATTTGTTGAGGAAATTCTATCTAATTTGATGTTAGTTTTTCTTTCTGGGAGACATGCTCAGAGTGTTAGTATAAGTGGCTCCCTGAGAACTCAGCATCCATGAAGATAGGAATCATCAAAATAGGGAAATAAAAATACATACATACATAAAGAACAAATAAATGAATAAATTAAAGCCATCCTTATCTGCCATGCATGGTAATTTGTCGGTTTGCAACATACCTGTTGTCTGTAAGCAATATTTCAGTCCATGTTCTAATTCAATCTGGATCCATTTCAATGAAAATTTGTATAATTTGCTTTAAAATCAAGAGTGTTCCTATATTTTTCTCCCCCACCCTTTTTTAATGCCTCCCCAAAGAATAGGAAGGAAATTAAAGCTTTTCAGTGTCCATTTGAATCCTGATGCTTGACATTCTTAAATTACTCAATAAAAAGATATATATTTACTGTGCAAATTGGGATCTTGCCATTTTCTCTACACTCCCCACTTCAACTCACAAGTTCAAAAGTTAAAAAATACAGTGGGTTTAAGAACAAGAGAGGAAACTTAGCCAAAAAAAAAGGTTTAGGGGTCTGTGATTGTAGAGCTCCCCTTCCTTTGCTTTTAAATGGTTACTATTGCCATTCGATAATTGAATCCATTAACACTAATTTCATTACTGGAAAATCCATTACTAGCCCCTAATCCACTGAAAGGAGAGTTTCTCTTTAAAATTAAGGAAGGAGCTATCATCTTTAAACCAGACAGATCAAATCAACTTTTAGTGAGCAATAAAGCATATTACTAATTACATTAATGTGCTTATCTGTTTCTCTTTTGGTGACTTTTGGTAAAGTTTAAGTTATTGGGATTACTAATTTAAATTATAACGGGTTTTTTGTTGTTGACTGCTTGGGATCTCGTTGTTTTATAAAGAATGAGGTCACTGGAGCTTATTAACTTGTAGGCAGAGCTATCTACTCAGATTGGGGGCTTCCTATACTTTTCCACTAGAAATATTCATGCTATAGAATAGATTTTCCTCTCTCAAAATGACAAACCCTACTGCTGACAGGAAATTTTTGTTGCTGTGAATTTAATCACTGACCAAGACAAAATGATCAGAACACTTAACTGAATTGCACAGATTTGAGGACAGTGCAATTAAAATATGCAGACGACCCCAGTTGTCAAAATCAAATTGATTTCTCTATTATGTTTCATTTGACTTATTTCAGTGATAAGTACCTCAGGTAGACTCAGGTGAGGGAAAATTTTAGGCATTTTTCATAAGAGACCTGTATTCCAGTCATTATTTTATAGCTGCTCTCTCAAGTTGGTCTAATTCACCTAATTTCAATGTCTGGACCCCTACCGCTTCCCTTGTCCCTAAATTCCTCACCTAATAATGACCAATTCAGTAAATTCCCCTATAAAGTGCTTTGAGCTATTTAGAAGATAATTACTGTTATGGGCTGAATTATGTCCTCCCAAAATTTATATGCTGAAATCCTAACCCCCAGTAGCTCAGAGCATGACTCTTTATTCAGAGATAGGGCATTTAAAGAGGTGATTAGGTTAAAATGAGGCGGCCATATGAGTGGGTTCTAATCCAATATGACTTCTGTCCTTATAAGAAGAGATTAGAATATACAGAGCAACACCAGGGATGCACACAGAGAGAGAAAAAACATGTGACAGTACAGCAAGAAGATGGCCAACTGAGATCCTCAGAAGAAACCAAAACTGCTGACACCTTAATCTTGTTCTTCTAGCCTCCACAACTAGGAGACAATAGATTGCTGTTGTTTAAGCCACCCAGTCTGTGGTATTAATATTTTGTTATGGCAGCCCAGGCAAATTAAAACAATTTCTTTGAGTCATTCTCTACACAAGGGCTCTCCACCCTTCTTTCAGTTCCAGCCAATTACTTTAATGCTTAGAAACTTTCACTCTTCCAAGTCCCCATGCCCTCTGCCATCCATGAGACTTTGTGGCTTTGCTATAGGTGAAGTACATGTTCCCACCCCACTGATGTTGGTCTTGGCTGTACGATTTGCTTTGCCAATAGAATGCAGGCAAAAGGATGATATGACAGTTCTGAGCCTAGGCCTTAAAGGATGTCACATGTTTCTGCTTGCCCCTTTTGTAAATCTGTTATCAAAAATGAAAAAAACATGGCCAGCTGAGTGGCGCATTGGTTAGGAGTTGGCTTGGGATGCCAGTTCTGAGCAGCAGGGCCCTGGTTCAGATCCCACATGAGGGCCAGTGACACTGCACCCTCTACAGCTAAGATGGTGAACAACAGCTCGACCTAGAGCTGGGCTGCCGTGAGTCACCAGCGATGGCATAGGCTGCAGTGGGGCTGCAGTGGTCTGCCATAAACTACCGTGAGTAGCTGGCAGCCGGCATGAGCTGCCAAGAGCCACCGTGAGCGGCCATCCAACGGCCGGCGAGCGACTGCCTCACCCGGCAAGAGCGCAGTGATCATACCAACATGGGCCAGTGAAGCGACGTCCTCCACAACTAGACTGAAGAGCAAAAGGACAGCAACTTGTCTGTTCCCTTTCCCAATTCCCCAACGCTGTTCCCCTCCCCCAATTCCCAATAAAAAATCTAAAAAGAAAAAAAAAAGGAAAAACATTCCTTTAGTAGCCCACTGGTCCAAAGAGGATGAGAAACACGTGGACTAGTACTGGAGCCTAAGTATATCAACGGACTGAGCCTGTCTAGATCTGCACTCTGAAGCAGAATCATCCAAATGAGCCCGGGCTAGAGCAGCCAATCACCACTCAATTTACACATCTGTGACACTGAGTACAAACACTACTACTGTAAGCAACTGAGTGTTGGATGAGTGTTCTACAGCCTAAGAGAACACACAAGAGGATTACTGTGGTAAAGGGAATTCATACAAACTCTAAAGTCTTAACACCATAGGATTCCGCTTTAAGAAGATCTGAGCACACAAAGTCCAGATGTAAAATTCACACATGCACCTACACATTAAGGAAGATGATTCATATGCCATTAAGACCACTTCAGCAAACATTATTTGTCCACTTACAATATTATTTGATTTTCACATTGTATGGGGGTGTTCTTTGTGGGGTTTTTTGTTGTGTTTTTTTTTTGTTTTCATATTTTTACTGAGATAGATGCAGATGCATTAACAGGATTGGTTTGGTTTGGTTTGGTTTGGTTTTGGATTGTCTTAGACCCAGATGGGGTAAGGGCCATCTGGAGTCAACAGATCTAACAAAAACAAGTGGAGGGGTTAAGTAAGTCAGGAATTGATATTTTAATCTGACTTTAAAGACAAGTGAAGGAAACCATCTAAACTAGCACATGGTCCTGCTGAATTTGGAAGGCCACTGTGCACGTGGCGGTTTTCTCTCAGCAGCGCCTCACGTTCCTGCCTCTGACAAAGAGCTAAGACTCCTGTGCTCAGGGTCAGGAGACTTTATCTCTATCTCCTGATCTCTCACTGCTCTGTCTGAGGGGCTCTGACCAGCTCTGTTCTCTCTGGACTTGGATCCCTTGTATCAGGAGCAGCCGGCTTCCTCCTGATGTCGTGTCCAGTCTCTCTGACTCGACTGTAAGCGTCAAGACAGGACCCATGGCATACATCTCCCGCAGAACCTACCTCAGTTCTCCATGTAGGGGGTCCTCATAAGTAAGGGTTATTTCAATATTATCTCCCCTCACACTTGTGGTCTCTTACTCCTAAGGAGCTTCAATATCCCTCATCTTAAACAAGTCTTACGAGGTCTGCCAACTAAGTTCAGGAACTTGCCACCGTCCGCTTACATTGGCAACACTGTACAAATAGCTCAGTAAGGTTTTATAATCTTGGTATATCAGTGTCTCACAGCTGTGTTCATGTCAATGTGTGACAGTGTCTTGCTGAGTGGCGTTCATTATTATTGTTCCGTGTTTTTGTGTGCCGTCATGAGAATGTCTGAACTTGAATTAGAGCAACAAACAAACATTGAATTTCTTGTTAAACTTGGCAAGGGTGGAAGTAAAATCAGGGACATGTTAGTCCAAGTTTATGGGGATAATGCCATGAAGAAAACAGCAGTGTGCAAATGGATTAAATGTTTTTCTGAAGGGAGAGAACGCATCACTGATGAAGAGAGACCAGGGCGGCCAGTAATGAGCAGAACTGATGAAAACACTCCAAAAATTCATCGAATTCTGCATCAAAATCATCGGCTGACTGTGAGAAGCATAGCAGACCAAGTAAACGTTGATACAGAAACAGTTAGGAAATCTGAACTGAAAATCTTGGCATGAGAAAGTTGTGGGCAAAAATGATCCTGAAGCAGCTCACCAATGAACAAAAGCAAAGGAGACTCGAAGTTTGCCACGACCTTTTGGACAGGCAAGGTGATGTTTTGGGCTGTGTTATCACTGGTGATGAAACATGGGTGTACCAATATGACCCTGAAACAAAGCGTCAAAGTGCACAATGGAAGTCAGCCAATCCTCCACGACCAGAATAGTTTGTCAGTCCAAATCAAGAGTCAAAACAATATCGCTAACCTTTTTTGATATCAGAGGGATTATACATTATAAATTTGTACCAACTGGAAAACAGTTAACCAAGTTTACTATTTGGAAGTGCTGAAAAGGCTGCGTGAAAAAGTTAGACGACCTGAACTTTTCGCCAACAATTCATGGCTCTTGCATCATGACAATGCACCAGCTCATACGGCACTGTCTGCGAGGGAGATTTTAGCCAGTAAACAAATAACTGTTTTGGAACACCCTCCCTACTCACCTGATCTGGCCCCCAATGATGTCTTTCTTTATCTGAAGATAAAGGAAATATTGAAAGGAAAACATTAAAATGCCATTCAGGACATCAAGGGTACTCGACAACAGCTCTGGTGGCCATTCCAGAAAAAGAGTTCCAAAATTGCTTTGAAGGGTGGACTAGGCGCTGGCATCACTGCATAGCTTCCGAAGGGAAGTACTTTGAAGGTGACCATAGTGACTTCAGCAGTGAGGTATGTAGCACTTTTTCTAGGATGAGTTCACGAACTTAATTGCCAGACCTCGTATAACTGTCAAACACACTTTTCCTTTTTGTGTGGATGGCAGATGTGGACAGAGGGGGTTCGGGGTGGGACCCATGTGACTCACTGGAGGCTGTCAGGGTTTGTCTCAATCAATAGAGAGCTCTGCACAAGCCAAGTGAGAAACCAGGATGCATAAGACAGAGCAGGGTCCATATAGGTCACCAAGAAAGGACCAAAAACAAAGATTGTAGCCAGAAGAGAGATTTGGAGTCAAGGGCATGAAATAATACGGCACTGGATTTTGGTTAAGTGGAAAATAGACCGAGATTTGGTTTTGGAGAGGTGAATTATTTTACCAGATGGGATAACAATGCCGCCCTTGGCATGCATGTGGTTGGAACACTGGCACACCAAGGACCAAGGGTAGGCTAGCATAACCCTGCACAACCCAGCCTTCCGGCAGAGAAAATGATGCTCAACAAGGTGTGGGCAGAAGACCTGGACACACACACACACACACACACACACACACACACCCTCACACATGTCAAGTTCTGTTTTCTTTCCAGGTGTCAGACTTAACTTTCCCTTTCTTAAAAATGCATTCACAGATGAGCCAGGCTGATCTCCCAGTAAGAAAGGAAACATGGCAAAGTTGCCCTGGAGTAATGAGCAGTGACAATGAGAATATTATCCAAAATAATCATAAAAAAATAGCTGCTGAGACACTGCAAGGCAGGAGTTTTCATGTTAAAGGGGACAACACGCAGTGGCCCCTAAAGATCCCCAGTTGCTGAAACCACAGTCCCCTGGACCTGGCACTTCAGTGAGGGCAAGGTGTCTCTTGGAAGAACAGCTGCTGAGGACTTTCTCAGCCGTCTAGCCCATCGGCTGCCAGAAATGATTCATTCCCCCATAGATACGCCCTATCTGATCTAGCTAGCACACCATTTACAAACAAAGAGAACATGGCCGTTGATTGCACAAATGGTCCGTGCCACAAAATGCACCGCATGTGTCCGCAACCTTCAGTGTGTGGGTGGCAGGTCAGCTTTGTCCCGATTCGTGCATGGCAGGACTCTCCAACGTAACTGACAAGGTTTCTCTTGCTCTCATTGCAGGAGGTGAAAGGAGTTGCAAGATCACTCATTTATGAAGGGGACATCAATGCATAATACAGAATGGACTGTACTCATGTTATTTTTCTCCAACTGGGAAAGTTCTCAAATTACAGAATTTTATGAACAGAACAATTTTATATAAGGAGGGAAAGACAGCAAGAGCAAAACCTCTCTTGCCAGGATGCCTCGCAGTTTTATTGCCGTCCTTTGCATTTGTGGCCTCTGTGTGGCAGGTCAATAGCCGAGTGCTGCCGTGAGACTGCTCCCTGTCAGCCCCTGCTACCTCGGCCCCTCCCGGCAGAATCCTGATGCTCTTCACCCCTAGACGTATCCCTGCCCAATTTCTGAGCCACACCACCTGTGTGCTGGATCTGAGATGAAGCTGGCCTCTCCCATCAGAGCGCCCCCTGCTCCTGAGGCACTGTTCAGCCACCGAGCCACAGCGTTCTCTAGCTGTCCTCTCCCTGACCCTCTCCGGCACTGGCCCAGCCCTAGGGGTAGGCTTCTGGGTCCATTTCTGTACTCTTTCTGCCCAGTGCAGGATTCCTCTACTGAGCAATATTTACCCTTAGATCTTATCATCAACCTACCGTATTTCCCCATGTATAGACACACTTTCATTTTGGGGCCCGAAATTTGGAAAAAAAAGTATTACATGAAGTTATTAAACTCAAGTTTTATTCATCATAAAATTCATACAACTCCTCATCACTGTCAAAACTCCCAACCATAGCCAGTCTCAGATTGTTTGCTCAGTTGGAGGAAGACCAAACTTAGGTTCAGCAGCACCATTTCCACTCACTTTTGCAAACTGGATCACTTTTAACTTGAATTCAGCACTGTACGAAAATCTTTTCTGAGCCATTTCTGGGCAGAATGTTGCAAAACGTAACCTAATATACCGGTAACAAGTGCAAAACAATGAGCGCAAAGACAAGTGTGAAAAAGCGGGGAATGCAAGTAAAAAAAATCTACAATCACTGTATAAGATGCACCCAGTTTTTAGACCCCAAATTTTTCAAAAAAGGGGGGCGTATAATACATGGGGAAATACGGTAACTGAGATTTTTCTCAGGACTGTGCTATGGCTGAAGATCTTCCATCCTCCATCCTCCTGTCTCCTTACAAAGGTGTCAAATCTGCCTTTTGGCCTAAAGGTTCTTCCTACTCTTTCCTTTCCCTGTATCCCTCAGAAGAATTTCTTCTGACAAATCTCTTACACATTTAATCCCTTCTTAGTATATGCTTCTCAGAAGACATGAAGTGATGTATTAGGGTATTTCTGACCAGCACGTGAAGTCGACAACTTTGCAGTTCAGGAAAAGATAAAATTTTCATGGGTGAAGCAATTAGAAATAAAGTCTGAGGTTGCACACTTGGGGTTTGTTTCTCTTCTAAGAAATTGCTCTCTGTTCATAGATAAAACCTTTATTTCATTAACTTTTCATTGAAATATACATACAGAAAAATGCAGAAATCATGAGTATACAACTTGATGGATATTTGCAAACTGAACAGACCCACATAACTCGTACCCAGATCAAGAAACAGAACATGAGCAGCACTCCTGAAGTCTCCCTTGTCTGCTTTTAGTCATTACACCCCAAAGGTAACTATGGTGCCTGATTTTAAACACACAGATCAGTTTTACCTCTTTAGGACCTTTATATGAATGGAATCATGAAGTACACATCTTTGTGTCCAGCTTTCCTCACTTAACATTATACCTAGTGAGATTTATTCATGTTTTCCAGGAGTGAGATTTATCCATGTTTTCCATGCAGCAATAATTTGTTCATTTTCATGGCTATAGTTCAAAATCTTTAAGTCTAACTCATGTCAAATGCATCTTCAAGAAATAGATTGGAGATGCCCAGCTGGAGTGTTTTATCACGTTCAATTTTCACTTGACTTTCCATGATTCAGTGAAGACAGTTTCTGCCTCTTCTCTCGGAACACTATTTCACAAGTCCTGACATGCAGAAAATGTTTCTGAGAGTCTGAATTTTCCTCCCCCAAAAAATCTTTTTTATGTTATCTAATTACTCTCCCTGGGACCATTATATTCTTCCAGTGATGGAGGACTATTATTGTTCCCTCTTAGTCATCTTTTGGATGTAGTGCTTTTCTTCTTGCTGTTGTAGAACAACCTCTAAATGTCTTCCTATCTTCTGCCATTATTGTGAAATTCAGAGTCCAAAACCATCAGCAAAATTCCAAGGATCATGTCCAGCCAATGGATACACACTGGGTTGTACACAATCTTCATCTAAGGGAAGAATTTGTTCTCCCCTAAGGCCTCTTCTCTGGTGCCCCCAGATTAGAACCAGCACTGTCTTGTCTAAAAACACAAGACTGCCTTTGAGAACAGGATGCTAAAAGGGGAGAAAAACAACTAATCCTTTTTTACTGTCTTGGTACATGAAAGCACTTAGATTCACTCTTCTGGTCTTTAGCAAACCTCTCCCGCCCCCATTTTCCTATAATTCTTCATATAGGCCAGAGGACAACTGCATTTTGGGTTACTTTTTTTCTTTTCACATCTAAACAGGCAATGCCTCCCAGGCAGTTTTATAAAGAAATTTTGTTCTGAACTTTTTCTAGCTACTTTGTCTTCAGCCAGATTATTTCTGATAACAACATTCTTTGTGGGTCAGGACACTAGTTCTTTGAGAACTGATGCCCTATATCTTTGTAATATACTGACATCTGAAAACTAGTGCCATAACTGAAAATCAACTCAGTACCAAGCAATTTATCAACTTTACGTACAATTTACAAACCTGCAATACAGGTATTATTATTTGCTTTTATTGACAGGGAAACGAAAGCCCTGAGAAGCTAAATGTCCCACCTTAAGTCATACAGTTAGTACAATAAATGGCAGAGCTCGGATTCACACTTAAGTCTTTGGCTCCAAAATTCATTCTTGTTTCACTCTCCCATCATACTCTTCTTCCCTCAGGCTCAGCCACCTACCAGTTTCTTCGGTTCTCCATCTGCTCCCCACATTGCTAACACTCATGTGCAAGCACGCACAGGCACACACATACACACTGTGCTTCATTCTTTTCTGATGCAGTTACTTCCCTCCTCCACACTCCACATCCCAGGGCCAAAATTATCTAAGAGCATATTCGGTGTCCCAGAGCATTATGGCCTAGTAAGGAAGAACTGAGACTCATAAATCAGACCGGTTATGAATCCTGCTTCCTCCACTTATTAGCTGTGAAATCTTAGGCAAGTTATTTATTTCTCTGAACTTCAGTTCCCTCATTTTGAAAATGGAAATAATAATAGTACCTTTCTGATAGGGCTACTGTGAGGACCAAATAAGTTCAGGCATGTAAAGCTCTAAGTGCTGTGCATACAGTACATACCTGATAAACATTGTTATCATTTTTATTATGTATTCAAAGTATCCTATAAAGTCAGTGGACACGGACTGGTTACTAGTGGTCAAGAGCAGTGGTTCTCAAACCTGGATTTTGGGATTTTGGTCTGAGCCACCTGCTGGGCTTTCAGGAAAGACTTTTCCCTTGGCCCTTCCCCTAGAAGTTCTGGTTCAGCAGGATTAGGATAGAGCCCTGAAATCTGTATTTTTAAAGCTTCTCCAGATGACTCAAATGTTCAGCCAAACTTGGAACCCTGACCTGGAGCAGAAATCTTCAAAGGTAATGGTTTTGGGAGTTACAATTGGGTCATCTCACGGGGATGCCTGGCATTCTTCAGCCTCTCCTCTCAGGTTCTATCCTCTCATGCCAAATAACACTATGCCCCCCCACTCACGTATACACACACAGGATACACACCCTACTCACACACCATAGTCTGGACTGAGCCATAGCCAGGGTTGGATTCCAGAAAGGAAGATTACTGTCTTATTGACGTGCATTAGAGAATGGCAACAGGAAAGCCCCGTGTGGTTGTTTTGGGGTTGAAGATGGCTGGCCGGAAAGCTGATCCTGACCAGCAGCTATCATGTTATGTTTGAACCTCTTTTATGACCAAAGACATGCCTATCATATTCGTTCCTCCATCTGTAAGACAGGTCTTAAAACTGGCACCACCTCTGTAATCGACAGGCCGAAAATTGGAGAAAGTGCCAAAATCATGGGATTCCAGGGAACGGTCACTTCCACAAATATTCAATCAAATGCTTTGTTTGTCCTTTCCCCACAAGAAGAACCTGCTCTCCTGACCCCTGGGCGATGGCTCTCCAATTTTCGGTGTGTACACAATCTCCATCTTAAAGCACAGGTGATTCTGAGTCCCTGAATTGCAGTTTTAGAAACCTGGAAGAAACCTGTGAGCTCTGAAGTGGTATAATGAGGAAAGGACTCTGGAGCCCCCATATTTTCAAGAGGTGACCCTGAATGCTCACTCATTGGAGACCAAAGATAGTACTCGGAAATGTGGAAGCTAACTTTCATTCAGAAATGGTACAGTTCATTTCTATCAACCTGAGGAGCAACCAAGGCTGGAAAAATAGCTGTTGGACCCCGACTAGTCCAGAGCCCCAGGTGCTTTGATTCAGACTGCAGCTGGGATTTGTTTTCCTGTGAAGAGGCTGAAGCAACTGCTTTTATCATCTACTGTAAGTACAATAACAGCAGGAAATCAGGCAGCAGAGGCAAAATGAAGCTCTGTGACAAATGATTTGGTTTCTTTCCATTAACAATCATGATTTGACCTGAACCGCCTCAATTAAGGGATGGGGGGGGGTGCCCTTGGTTCATTCGTTATACGTGCAAGAGAGACACAGAAACGAAGTGAGACAGAGAAATAGAGACAAGAATGAGATGAAACAGAAAAGATGACAGGATGCTAATTCAGTGTGGCACACGTAAGTATGTTTTAGACTAAGTAGATGGGGTACCGCGTGATTTCACTCTTTCCACCCCCCATTCCTCATTCTAATAATCCAAGAAAGATCACAAACACTGTACTTATGAGAGCCCATTATGCCGATGTGTCCATTTGATGAATGGTGTCACTGATTAATGAAGACTTGAAACAATTGGATTCTGACTGCAAAGAAGTATACAGCTCTTAAGGAAAAAAATGCAAATAATTGGCAGCCCTCCTGCCTTAAATTCTCTCTTCCATGTTGCAGCCTTTAAAAAATACATCTTTTTACATCATTGGTATTTCCCTGTTCACAGACACATTTCTGACAAGTAATACAGCTTGTGAAAACAAGTTGGAGAGGCTCTTCTCAATTTTACCCTTTTAGTCTTAAAATACGAAATATCATTTTCCTAGGCTATCTGCAGGACTGAGACGAGCTACACAAGTTACAACTTGTAGAAATTAAACACAGAACGTGAAGGAAGATAATTATGCACCCCCACCTGGTTCACTGAGACACTGAGGCACTTGGTAGGGCAATATTATGCTGCGTGGTGGTGGGGGCTTTTGCCCCCACAGGAAACTTATTTTTAACTTTTTATTTTGAAATAAATTTAGACTTACAAAAAAGTTGCAAAAGTTGTACAGAGAATTCATGTATACCCTTCATCCAGCTTTCCCTAATGGTAGTGTCTTCTATAACTGTAGTACGATTATCAAAACCAGAAAATTAACATAGCACAGTACTGTCATCTAAATTACAGACCTTACTCAGAGTTCACCAGTCTTTCCACTAATGTCCTTTTTCTGTTCCAGAATCTACTCCTCCTTAGGCACCTTCAACCTATAACAACTAAGCCTTTCCTTGTGTTTTCTGACCTTGACACTTATCTTGCAGAATGTCCCTTAATTTGGGTTTTCTGATGTTTTCTCATAATTAAATCGAAGTGACACATTTCTGGCAAGAATACCATAGAAGCAATAGTGTACCCTTCTCGGGACATCATATCAGAGGGCACATGATATTGACATGTCTGATTATTATGATGTTGACCTTGATCACGTGGTTAAGGTGTGTCTGTTATGTTGCTCCGCATTAAGTTACTCTTTTCCCCCTTTCTAATTAATAAATACCTTGAGAGTGATAGCCTGGCTCTCCTCAAATGTTCACCCACTAATTTTGGCACCCATAGGTGGAACTTGCCTTCCAGGCATCTTTTAAAGAACCATAACCACAGTTGTCCAAAGAGGCTTCAGAAAGAAGGCTCTGGATAGGGCAAACATGCTGCAGGAATATCAGTTCATGGAGTTGTGTACAGGAGGCCATTCTCTCACTGGACAAATGCAAGCACTGGGCCTTTGGACACCAGGAATGTGTGTTGTTCGATTTCCTGGCTCGGCATAGATTGAAGAAGATACCTCTCAGTTTGGGGGGAACATGGACAGGCTTAGTTTTTGCTGGAGAAAATCTTTTTGTTTACCTCTCCCTAAAAAAGAAATAAAATATCCAATTGAGTTTCCCCATATGATTTTGACCTCAGACACACACCTCGAATGACTTCGCAATTGGCTTATGTCCTTTGGTTTGCAAGTGACAAACCCCTTCACCTCCATTACCACCACCATTCTCATGTGTGGAAACTTGAATCTTCTTTTCTTTCAGACTTCCAGGACTTTGAGCAATTCCAAGATGCAGTTTGTTTCATTTCTAAATAAATTGCCAATATCAATGATGAACTCACTATCATCTATCTCATGAGGAATTCATAAGCAGCTGCTTTGAATGGCTCTTGGCTTTTTATTGGCTTACTAAAGCTGCCTTGAACCCAGAGATGTTCCTGAAAACTGTTGCTTAATTGAGAAACAAACTCCTCCATTAAAAATAACCCTACAGATTTAAATTAGTGCCAGAATGGAAAGGCAGTTCTGACAAGCCCCAGCCTTGACTGAAAAATTCCCTCCAAGTGGAGAGAACACAATATTGATGCGTCCCAAACGGCAGAAATAAAGAATCAGACTGAAGTCTCTGGCTTTCTTTTCTTTTCTTTTTTTTTTTTTGACCTTCTCTTAAACATGTCTATGATCTTGGGGCATCTTCTACTGGGTGGTGGCAAAATCTTTATATTGGGTTGTCGGAAAAGTCATGACGCATTTTTGCAACAAAAACCAGAAAAAACGCGTCATGACTTTTCCAACAACCCAATAGTATGTAACCCCACATATGAGCTGCTTCCTCAATAACTGCTTCCTAGATGACTCAAGTCACAAATTTGACTCTTCCAACCCCAGAGGCAAACGTAGTTTAGTTTAGTGAGAGGAGACTGTTCTAGAACAGCTGAGATCCTCTAATGTTCTCATTTGCCCTCAGACTTAGGACTACCCATGAACGTCAGTGAAATCTTTAGAGCAGGTACTCACCAAAGGGCACTTCCTGCCACATGGACTGGTCTTGCCCAGCAAAGATAATGCTGCTGGCCATTAAGATGTGCTCTAAGTTGTCATTTTAAGAATAGTGATAGGTTGGGGCTGGCCAAGTGGCTCACTTGGTTAAGACCGTGGGCTCTGAGCAACAGGGTCCCGAGTTCGAGTCCCACATGGGCCAGTGACACTGCGCCCGAGCTGAGCTACCACTGAGCTGCCAACAGGTGGCAAGATGGCTCAGCTGGTGAGAGAACGTGCTCCTAACAACAAGGTTGCTGGTTCGACTCCTGCATGGGATGGTGGGTTATGCCCACCCGCACCTTGAGCTGAGCGCCCACGAGTTCCTAATGGGCAGATGGATGGCAACAGGACTTGGATCTGAGCTAGCTGCGCCCTCCACAACTAAAGTTGAAGGACAACTTGGCTGTTCCCCTTCCCCAATTCCCTAACACTGTTCCCCTTCCCCAATTCCCCAATAAAATATTAAAAAACAAAAAAAAAACGAACAGTGATAGGGAAACCCTCACCCAGCCTCTCATCCAACCCCACTTGTAACAGTACTCATTTGTGATATGACTGGCTCAACTGGCCTGAGTAAGATCAATTATCATCAAAGAATATCACTTCTATGGGCCTATTTGGAAAGCAAGACTTTGGCTGCCTAACTCCAACAGAGTTTATTGGCCCAACCATCTGTAAAATTTCAACATCAAGCACTTACTAAAAGACACTTTGTTGATTTGATCAGGGGATCTCTGAAAGGTAGGATTATGAATTACTATTTCTCTGGTGAGTTGGTTTTGAAAATACTCAAGCACCCAGAAGATGTTAACCAGCTTGTTGTTCTATTGGTTTTGAATGTCGGCCATCAAAGACCACATGCCCTCTGGGGAGAGAATAGAGAGTAAATATCGGGTTGTCGGCAAAGTCATGACGTATTTTTTTCTATGTTTTTCGTTGCAAAAATGCATCATGACTTTTCCGACAACCCAATACTTTCTATAGGAAAAAATGGAGGGGTAGGGAGGGTAAATGACACTCACTGGGCATCTGATCTGTGTTAGTTAATTTTACTTATTGAACCATTTCATCTCCATTGCAACTCTGCAAGCTAAATAGTACTGGCCCATTTTATGAATGAGAACTGAGACTCAGAGACATTGAGAAATCTGAAACAGATAAGTGAGATTCAAATCCAGATTGGTTTGACTCCAGAGCCTATTTCTTTTAGATTACCACATCCTACCTTTATGGAGCCCCCCTGCATCTTCCCCATGACTTCAATAGTTTAGAAAACATCCTTTCTGTAGATATTGACCCAGTTGGGGTGCCTGTAAACCATGGCTCTGGTTGGAGGACTCACTGTTGGAAACTGCCTCTGGTCCCTATAGGCTCCTCCCTCTCTCCCTGTGCTTCAGGCGGAAGTATAAATGCACTTCCTGGTTGCATTCAGACATTCTTTGAATAGTAAAATGACTCGTCCAGCAGCCCTATTGGTCTTCTGTGTGTCTCCTGACAGCCTTAGGTGAAGCTGAACACTCCATGAATTTTTCTGAGAGCTGATACATAAAATCAACACCCAGAGAATTTTCCAACAATGACTGGGAACTCAGCAGGCCCAAGCCACTTAAAACCCTATTGAAAAGCTGAGAATTTGTGTTTTTCCTTCTCTCCTTTTTACTCCTAATTTTCCTCCTCTCAAGTGGATAAACAAAATCTTTTATTTTCTCATCAAAACACACATCATTAACTGCTAATCAACTCAAGGCTCAGAAATCCCTGAGCAACCTCTCAGTTTTCAGAAATGCCAGTAAGAAATAAAGTACCGTTGATCAAGCCGTGGCTAATGGGACCAGGTCAGTCTCAGGGGGCTCCAGGTGCCAGGGACAGGGCCATAAAGTTAGGTCAACAAGTAGGCCCTCTGTCTGAGGGTCATGAAAGACAGACAGAGCTCCCTGGATCTTAGGTGTTAATGCCTCCCACTTGCCAGGGTCACCAGGGTTGGGATTGCCAAGAAAACAGGGTAGGGAGACCAGAGTCCCCTAGCCAAGGTCAGATGGAGGCCAGTGAGTCTGGGAAAGGAGATGCAGGTGGTGTGAGAAGGACAAATGAGGCCCCTGAAATGAGTCAGAGGAGGCTGGCTGACTTGACTGCCTGACTGCAGGTATTAAACAGCTTCCTTCAGGTCAAGTTCTGCCTAGAAAGGACTAGATCCCCAAAACAGAGTGCTGTGCTTTCCTTACCATAGATGAAGGCAGCAGGCTTGGGGACTATTATGTAGACAATAGTAGGCCCTCACTGTGGCTGTCTGGGTGGGTTTATGGAGAAAGATTTCATGTGATGGACAAGGAGAATGTAGGAGAAATGGGGCCATGCCAAGAATATACAACAGGTCTGGAACTAAGTGGAGGGCAAGAGAGAAGGACCTGCCCAAACTGCCTATAGAATGTCAAAAGGTCTTGGCAATTCTATTTAATTTAACAAGTATAGGTTGGATCATGCTATGTAAAAGTGTGGTGGAAACAAAAGTGAGGGACACAGGGAACCCTTAGCAGTCCTAGATTTATCATTCATGATTTTGATGCTAGTGAGATCCCTGCCATCTTGCTGAGGGCTGAAACTGAATTATGGCCAAATGAGGCTGGTGTGGAGAGTGAAATGTTTAACTCATGACTGAGTCTAGCTGTTCTTCAGGCATGGCTACATCTCTGCTGTCTCCTAGTGACTGCCGAGAGGCAGTGTGGCATGGTAGCTAAGAGCATGAATACTAGGATTGCACTGCCTGGGTTTATATTCCCAGTTATGCCCCTTACTAGCTATGTAACATTGGGCAAATGACTTAACCTCCCAATGCCTTTGTTTTCCCATCTGTGAAATGGGGTGAATAATGCTACCTACATGTGAAGGTTGTCATGAAGGTTAAAGGAGTTAATACAGGATGACCTGAAGTATAAATGCTACAAACTGACAAAAAGTTAAATTATTTAAATTTATACTTCTTTAGCTTTGTGAATTCATTGTGTGTATATGGAAAACACATGGAACAGTGCTGAAAACATAGTAAATGTCTGTTTTTGTCCTCACATGCATTAATGCCTGGGAAGCTATGCTTTACTTTCTTTTATGGGGAAATGAAAGGCCTGGGAATGCCTCCTTGGCAAATGTTAAGGCTTTGCTGTATTTCTACCGAAGTCAGGATTCCCTTCAGTGGGAATAAATCTGCACAAGAAACATTTCTACAAGGCAGTGTCAGTGGTTGACGTTCACACACTAGTTCAAAGAAGAGGCAGATGGATGTGACCCTGCACAAAACTTTGCTGGAACTAGGAGAGCTCTAAGATCTCTTCCTAATCATTTAAAGCCCTGGAAGAAGGCCTTAGGCAAAATGCCACTTTATGAAATCCTTTTATACCAGCTCCTTTAACATCTATAAGTAGCATGATTTGATTGGCATCACAACACAAAAATGTATTTCCCCACTAGCCTGTCACACCACCTGAAATTCCACCATTTCAGGGTCTCAGCTGCAGATACCCCAGGGAACTTCAAGTGCTTTTTAGTCATCAACACTGGAGTGTGACTTTGTTTAATCAGGTGAGTGGTTTGGAGGAAAAGAAGAGCGATTCTGATTGTAGCAGAGGAAAGGTGAATTTGCCAACCTGAGTCACTGCCCTGGAGAAGACAAGGGTGCCAGTCTGAGTGGGCACTCCAAGGAGGGCTCAGGAAAGACTGGGTCCCTGAGAGAGGAGAGGAGGCCCTTCAGAAAAGAAGGTAGCTCTAGAAAGGGGAGGGCAGCGGCTTCAAACCCACACAAGCTTTCTTTGTATCTCCCACGAATCGCAGCAAAAAATGCTTCATGAATGATTAAATTATCGATTGCAATATTCTTGTCTAAAGGCTTTTGTAATAGAGTTACAACCAGACAGAAATTTTAAACTTTACTCTTGGATGCTGCTGAATTCTAATTTCGTTGTTTGTTTGCTTCCCAAAAGATTACTAGTCCCTCACCATAAACTTGCAAAATAATTTATATTCTTCACAATTATGTTCCCTTTAGAAGAATCACTCAGTAATGTAATTAAAAATGAAAACCTCAACTCTTCATCTTTAAAATGCAATACTAACATTTCCTGAGTAAGATATAACATTTCAAGCTTCTTTTTAATTTTGTCTTATGCATAAGATGGTGCTTTAGTGGTAGACGTTAATGGCACTAAAATGGTAATGCAAAACCACCAGCAACTTGCAGCCATATATCTTATACTTCCTCAGATCAATGCTGGGGTTATAATTAAGAATGCATGCTTGTGTCTGGAATAAATCTTCATATTGTGACATGTAAAATAAGATTTAAGATAATTATTTTCTTTCTAGTCTACCCTTATATCAAGAGAATGTGTGGAAAGAGATTTTGTGGAAACTAAGGATATGGTGACCTGCCCTGAACTAGACGTCATTTATCTGGCTCATGTAAACTTCAGGAGAACTGCCAAGAATATAGGTCTGGAGTAGCCAAATTGTACCTATTAAATTACATGTGTAAGAAAGAGGCTAAAAAAAGTGTTCAGGTGCGTAACTGTAGAAATTGGGGGTGGTCATGAGCCCCCCCAAATGTGAGTGTGCAGTTCAGTAGAAAGTTCTGGGAGGCTTTGTGAAAGTGACAGAAGTGATGGTGATAGTGGGTGAAGAGCTGATATTGGGATGCAAGGCTCTGACATATGTTCCCCCTGGGGCTAGGATTAGGATGGAGTTGACAGAGGAGCCTAGAAGTTTAGTGGAATGCCAGCCCCTTACCTGAGGAGTCCCCTCCAGAGCAGGACTGCCTTTTCCTCGTTGCATCTCCCAGGCCTAGCACCTGGTGGGCACTCCACAGGTATTTGTAGTCCAACTGAATGATTCACCCCCCTCACCAGGATCCCAAAGCTGGAAGACTTGGGAGATGAGACAGATGCTCTCCTACCAAAGGAGGCTCTAGGACCTGGAAATGTGAATAGGACGTGGAGTGGGGAGTGCATGACTCCACAATAAATATCCTCTGAGTTATTCAAGTCACCAAAACAAAAGAGGACAATGGAGTGTTTTCTACTCTCAGAAACTGAGAGAAAGAGGGCAAGACTGGAGTGGTCTAATTGGACTGGGATGAGAGGGGGTGGTGCTAGGAGGAACAGAGTAGGGAGATTTTAAAAGAGGTTATCACTTTAGGGTCAGTTCCCTCACCTGTAAAGTAAAAAGGAGATGCTGTTAGTGGTGAGGCTATACAAGGCAACTCTGTGGGCTGCAAAAAGCCAAAGGTAACGCATTTTGGCACAGGACCAAGGTGACGAGAGAGAAAATAGGAACATGGGCAAAGCTCATTTGGAATTTGGAGCCTGTGTGGTGAGGTCTGATCACTACAGTGAACATCTGAATTCTTGGTGAAGGCTCTGCTTTACCTCTTCCCAAGTATGGTTTGGATTATGAAGAGTTGGATCTTTTTCTCCTATTTTCCTTCTAGGGGAATTAATAAGCAAAGGAAGATGTGCACATGAGTGAAAACCTCCCCAGGCTGGTCAGTGAACACAGAATGGGGTGTCTCACTCTAGTTTTTATAAAGGGTCGAGAACAAGATGGTATCCTTGCTAGTCCCTCTGTTCTCCACCCAGGCTGGGGCTGAGTTTGTATGTCATCTGAAACCCAGCAGGCACAGTTTTTAAAAATCTTCTACCCACCCTTTAGACTTGGAGTTTAAAAACCAACCTCATTCCTCTGCTTTTAACCCTTCTTTCCAAGGAAGTTTCCAGAAAAGCTCAGCAAGGGAACCAAAAACTGCGAATGTCCACAAGAGTTCCAAAAAAACAATAAATCTAATATGAAAAAAACCTCACCCAAACATTTTAAAGTTAAAAATGCCAGTGTTTTCCTTAGCTTGAGGCAAAAATGACTTTTTTATTACACGAGGAAAAGGAGCATGAAATCTCACAGGCCTTTGCCAAAGCTGAAACTCTCTGGGTACACTTTGAGAAGGAGCAGGACATTGAGCAGGCCATGGAAAGCATGCTGTTTAATTGGAAGTGTATGGGTCTCTTTGGCTCCATCTTCGTGATAGTCACCAATCTCTCCCCTGCTTGGTCCCCTTTCATTCCCTGAGGGGGAGGCCTCTGGCGTCAGCAGAGGTTCTTTAGTGGGGAATGAAGAGGGCAGGCTCACCATGGGTGACCAGAAAGGTTCTGACAAAGCAGGCTTTCTCTTTCTTGCTTCTCAGTCCCTTCATAACAGCTTCCTATGGATGTTTAGATTATAGGAATTCCTTATTCAGGATCCAGATGTGTTCCAAGCAGGTAAGTCTTTGGGTATGGGCTGTGAGGACAAGACTGTCTGCATCTTGAATCTGCCACTTGTTAGCTGTGCGTCTTGGGCCAATTAATTAGCTCTGCTTATTGTAGCATCTTCATCTGTAAGATGACTCTAAAAGGCCTACCCTGCAAAGTGGCTGGGGAATTACAGGAGATATATGCCAAGTATTGGCTGATCAAACACTGCTTTTCTTTTTACTTCAATGGTGAATTCACTGATGTTGTCCCATGGGAAGGGACCCTTTACTCATGAGTTTAAATTTTTGATGATAACAAAGATGTCAAGATGAGATTTATAGCCTCTCCAAATTTCAGAGGGACTTGAACATTTTGAAATTTCAAGAATTCAACTAAGAGCTGGTTTACTTCCTACTTTACACACTGCATAAGAACAAATTATCACATACTGCCTTTCCTTAATAAGACAGGACATATTTGCATGGCAACCAAACTGTTCAGCTCCCATAGGAGATAAAAAAGCAAAAGCTGGGATTCAGTATAGAAAGACCCCATGGGATGTGGGTTCAGTATAGATAGTCATGCAACCTGGAATGTTAAGTCCCCTCCCCATCAGATAGCAAGCAAGCAAAATAACACGATGACTTTGCCTTTTATTAGTCAGACAATTGCAGCTGGTAGAGTAGGAAACGTCTTGGGCATCCCCTTCATGGTCTGAGCTGACAAGCGCATTGGGATGGATTTAGGTTCATGGCCCAACACAGAACCCACAGAAGGCAGCCAAACCTATGCAAGCAGGAAGACCATCCACACTGTGCTTTCTCTCAGACACTGAACATTGATGCTACAGTGATGTGTAATTCCCTCCAGAGAGTTATTAACATTAAAAATTGCATTAATATCACTTGCAGGCAAATTAAGGTATAATGAATAAGATAAGTAATAAATTTGGGGGAAAGTATACAGGAATTTTAATGTCCATTTGAAACATCCAAAGGGATCATTACTTCTGGCTCCTTTAAAAAAATTAAAAATCTTTTTCTCCTTCAAGGAGATGTGGCTATCTCAGCATTGAGACTCTTAGAAGAGAATGGGTGATGCTGGGCTGTGAAGCAAAGAGATAACCACTGGACACATTGAGGTTAAGAGCATAGGTCTTCTAGAGACACAAGTTTGAATCTGTACACTGAGTGACTTCAAGCAAATTTCTTAACCTCTCTAAGCCTCAGTTTTATCAAAATGGGGATGAGAAAGCATCTCCTTCCTTTGGTGGTTGTGAAGATGACCTGGGGATAATGCACGCAATAACAGTATGTCATGAGCACTCAGTATTATGTTTGCTATTATGAGACCTTTAAAGATCAGGAAAGGCTTTGGAAAATCATAGTTCTGATACCTACGTTCAGGCCCTAGATGATCACAGCAATTAGGTGGTCAGGAGTTCAAGCTCTGAGACATCACCTAGGTAGTAAGTAACAGTCAGTGGCCTGGCTGAGGCAGTCATGATCCACAGACTGGTATGTTGGAGGGAGTCAGCAAGGTCTGAGGGCTCCTTCACCCTGATTTATATGGCTGAACAGTACAGGTCCTCCAGAGCCTCAGCTATATATTTAGCAGGAAGTGTTGCTTGGTTAGGGAAGGTTCCTGAATGGAAAGCATTATTTATATATATATATATATATATATATATATATATATATTTTTTTTTTAGATTTTTTTTATTGGGGAATTAGGGGGATAGGAACAGTGCTGGGGAATTGGGGGAAGGGGAACAGACAAGTTGCTGTTGGTTTTTTTTTTTTTGTTCTTCAGTCTAGTTGTGGAGGATGTTGCTTCACTGGCCCAAGTTGGCACCATCATCGCGCTCTTCTCTGGCGAGGCAGATCAGTCGCCGGCTTCTGGACGACCGCTCACTGCGGCTGCTGGCCGCTCACGCTGGCTGCTGGCTACACACGGTAGCCCATGGCAACCCACTGCCACAGGGACTGCAGCCTACGCCTTTGCCGGCGACTCACGGCAGCCCAGCTCCAGGTTGAGCTGTTGTTCAGCATCTTAGCTGTGGAGGGCAGTGTCACTGGCCCTCATATGTGGGATCCGAACCGGGGCCCTCTGGCATCCCAAGCGAGTTCTTAACCATCGTGCCACTCGGCCGGCCCCTGAATGGAAAGCATTATATTAAATACCTGTGGCAACAAGATCCAATAATAACAGCACCACCTTATATTTGTACAATCGTCTACAAAGTATCTTTGCAAATCTAACCCCATTTAATCCTTTGATCTGTAAAATGGGGCCAAGAATGCTTATCATATTATTCCCACTGTCAGAGGAGGTTATAGGGACTCTGAGAGGCTACCCTGCCCAAAGTAGACAAAAGGAAAGACAATGAGTCAAAGGTGTTGGTGTGACAGGGCATTTGTTAAGGGAACAGTAGCTACTCTAAGAGACACCAAAATCTCAGGGACATCGTACATGGGCATGTATTTCTTGGTCCCAGAATAATCCAATGTGGGTATCCCTGTTCACTGGGAAAAGCAGGGGTCCAGGTGCATAAAGGGAAAAGAACATGGCAGAACATGTAACAGGTTTCTATGAGTCAGGCCTATATATTGGGTTGTCGGAAAAGTCATGATGTATATTTTCTATGTTTTTGGTTGCAAAAATGCATCATGACTTTTCCGACAACCCAGTATAATCCCTGCTCACATTCTGGTGGCTAGAACTCAGTGATATGGCCACACCTAACTACAAGAAAACCTAGAAAATGAAGACTAGCTGTGTGCTGAAGAAGAGGAGAACACAGGTGTGATGAACAACATTGGCTCATCCCTGCCACAGCCAGGAACCCATATCACCTGAATCCAAGTCCAATGTTATTTCTATTATACTAGGTTCACACTGCAGTGGATTCCTAATGAGTTAACAGATGTACATGGCACAATCCAAGACATAAAGTGTACCTCTATAAACTTTAACACAGAGAGGCATTAAAAGTTGGGAGAATATAAGCTAAAAAGGTCAGTGGCAGGTTGAAGACAGGGTAAAGGCAACCCTGAAAGAAGGCTTCTTAGCTCCTGGAAAGGTTCAGGAACATGGTTATATGATGTCAGCAATGTTGAGCCAAAGGGCTGAAGCAAGAGTCATGAAATTACCATGAGGGAATCTCTCTGCCTTATCACCACTTAAATTAGGACAAAATGTGAAATGATGCCATTAAGCAAGAGGAAAACGGGCACTGGCTCTTGAGTCTGAAGAGCTCCCTGAGGTCAAGGACTAGATCTTAATCCCTAAAACCTTAACACTTTACACAGAGCCTGACATAAAGTAGCTTGTGTAGGGTGCCAGATGGGCACTGGACTTATCAGGGGATCAATGCATAGACTGTGTAGATGCCTGACCACTGCGCTGTACACCTGAAGCTGAAGCAGAATAATATTGAATGCCAACCATAATTAAATATGTGTGTGTGTGTGGTCACAGGATGCAAAGTCACAGCATAGGAAATATAGTCAATGGAATTGTAACAGCTATATATGATGCCAGAGGGGTAGTAGATTGGGGGTGTTATCACTTTGTGAGGGGTATAAATATCTAAGCGTTATGTTGTTTTGTATACCTGAAACTAATATACAAACAAATAATTTTTTTTAAAAAGTAGCTTCTCGCTCAAGAGTTTGAGCTCTGAGCAACAGCGGTTCGAGTCAGCCCGAGCTGAGCAGCCGTGAGCTGCCAACAGGTGGCGGGATGGCTCAGCTAAA
>NW_017731363.1:3383251-3390208 GCF_001890085.2 Hipposideros armiger
TACTCAGAAAATTATAAGACACTGAAGAGAGAAATCAAAGAAGATACAAATAAATGGAAATACATACCATAGTCACAGATAGGAAGAATTAATATAGTTAAAACGTCAATACTACCTAAGGCAATATATAGATTCAATGCAATTCCTAGCAAACTACAAAAGGCATTTTTCTCAGAAATAGAACATAAAATCCTAAAATTTATATGGAACCATAAAAGACCCCAAATAGCCTTTGAGAAATAAGAACAAAGTGGGAGGTATTACACTACCCAACATCATATCATACTACAAAGCTATAGTAATCAAAACAGTATGGTACTGGCATAAAAAACAGATGCATAGACCACTGGAACAGAATAGGGAGCCCAGAAATAAACCCATCCATATACAGCCGTTTAATCTATGACAATGGAAGCAAGAATTTACATTGGAGTAAATTACAAAGATAGTCTATTTAATAAATGGTGCTGAGAAAATTGGATTGACACATGCAAAAAAATGAAAATAGACCACCTACTTACACCATATACGAGAACAAATTTAAAATGAATTAAAGACTTAAATGTAAGACCTGAAACCATAAAACTCCTAGAAGAAAATATAGGGAGTAAATTTGTAGACATTACCCTCAGTAATATTTTTACTGATATATCCCCTCGGGCAAGAGAAATAAAAGGAAAAATAAACATATGGGATTACATCAAACTTAAAAGTTTTTCTCACAGCAAAGAAAATCATCAATAAAACAAAAAGGCAGGCTACTGAATGGGAGAAGATATTTGCCAACAATATATCTGATAAGGGTAAATATCCAAAATTTATAAAACACTCATTCAGCTCAACACCAAAAAAACAAACAAGCCAATTAAAAAATGGGCAGAAGATATGAAAAGGCATTTCTCTAAAGAGGACATACAGATGGCCAACAGGCATATGAAAAAATTTTCAACCTCACTAATCATTAGAGAAATGCAAATAAAAACCACAACGAGATACCACCTCGCTCCATTCAGAATCGCTATCATCAATAAATCAACAAACTACAAGTGCTGGCAAGGTTGTGGAGAAAAGGGAACCTTGGTGCACTGTTGGTGGGACTGCAGATTGGTGCAGCCATTATGGAAATCAGTATGGAGGTATCTCAAAAAACTGGAAATGGAACTACCTTTTGGCCCAGAAATTCCACTCTTGGGTATCTATCCAGAGAAACCCAATACCCTAATTCAAAAAAATATATGCACCCCTATGTTCATTGCAGCGCTATTGACAATAGCCAAGACTTGGAAACAACCGAAATGCTCATCGGCAGATGACTGGATTAAGAAACTGTGGTACGTTTATACAATGGAGTATTACTCTGCTATAAAGAAGAATGAAATCGTACCATTTGCAATGATATGGATGGACCTAGAGACTATTATGTTAAGTGAAATAAGTCAGTCGGAGAAAGACAAATACCATATGATCTCACTTATATGTGGAATCTAANTTGAGCTCTGAGCAACAGCGGTTCGAGTCAGCCCGAGCTGAGCAGCCGTGAGCTGCCAACAGGTGGCGGGATGGCTCAGCTAAAAAAAAAAAAAGTAGCTTCTCAATAGCATTTTGTTAAGTGAATGAAAGAAGGAAGAAATAAGTATACGTTTCAGTTTATTTTGTTTCCACATCCCATCTTATCAGGCTCAGCACTTCACATTTGAATCAGTGAAAGCTCTTGAATTCTTACTGGTGTCAATGAGTGGGTACCATCCATGCCCATTTAATGAATAAATGAGAATTAACAATGATCCTAGTCAATAGTGTTGAATCACAAAATGAACTTTTCATGTTTTGGTAAGTGCAGTTTAATGTAAATTATTTATTATATTTTGTGGTGCATTTTGTAAAAGCAATGAAGATTTAGTAATGTGAATCACTGTCAGCTCTTTGCTGGCAAATGCCATTCCATGTCTGCACACTCCCTCCATCACTGACATACACATGCTTTCCTGAGAAACAGCACGGTGGCGGAATAAAAGGAAAATACCGAGGCACAAAGACTGGCAATGTCAGAAGAAAGCGACCCATCTGGAGAACTGTTTGCTGTTGACTTCTACTCCACATCAGGACCCTGGGAAATGACTTTTGTTATCTGTGTTAGTAAAGGTACAGAGGTAGCAACTCCACTAATATGAGTGTCCTTGGAACCCACCCATCATATTTTGTGGCAGGAGAATTTTTTAATAATGACTACACTGCTTGAAAATCACATTCTCCATTAACAAGAGTAAAAATTAAAATCCAAGTAAAATTCTCACCCAAAATGCACAACCCAAATTCAATCATGAGGAAGTATCAGACAAACCTGAATCGGGGAACATTCTATGAAACATGGCTTCAAAATAAGTCAAAGTCATGGAAAATAAAGACAGACTGAAGAGCTGTTCCAGGTTAAAGGGGACTAAGGACATGATAACTGAATGCAATGTTTGATCCTGAATTGGAACATGGATTATTTTTTTAATTGCTCTAAAGAACAGTACTAAAACAATCAGCAAAGTTTGGATATGGTCTCTTTACTAGCTAATGGTGGTGTAGCAATGCTCAATTCCCTGAGTTGGATAATTGCACAGAGTTTTTTTTAAAGAATGCTATTACATACTGAAATATTTAGAGGTAAAGGGTCATGATGTCTGCAACTTAGTCTCAAATGGTTCAGTAAATAATGATAAACAACTGTATGTATATATACACATACATATAGATTTGGAAGTCTATTAAAGTAGCTAGTGTTACCTTAACTAATAATCTGTCTCACCAATTACTTGGCCTATTGTCATATCTTTGGAAAAATATTAATTAATAAGTAAATCACTAATCATCGGAGAAATGCAAATAAAAACCACAATGAGGTATCATCTCATACCAGTTAGAATGGCTATCATCAACAAGACAAGTAATAACATGTGGTGGAGAGGCTCTGGAGAAAAAAAAACCCTTAGACACTGTTTGTGGGAATGCAGACTGGTGCAGCCAATATGGAAGGCAGTGTGGAGGTTCCTCAAGAAATTAAGAATAGAATTACCATATGACCCAGCAACCCCTCTCCTGAGTATCTACCCAAAAATCTGAAAACATTTATCCATAAAGATATATGTGCTCCAATGTTTGTTACAGCTTTATTTATGGTGGCCAAGACATGGAAACAACCAAAGTATGCTTCGATAGATGATGGGATAAAAAAGATGTGGTATATATACACAATGGAATACTATTCTGCCATAAGAAAAGATGAAATTGTGCCATTTGGGACAACATGGTTGGATCTTGAGATTATTATGCTAAGTGAAATAAGTCAGACAGAAAAAGTCAAGAACCATATGATTTCTCTGATATGTAGGATATAAAACTGAAAACAACAAAGGAACAAGACAAACAAATAAAGAAACAAAAACTCATAGACACAGACAATAGTTTAGTGGTTACCAGAGGGTAAGGGCAGAGGGGGTGGTAGATGAGGGTAAAAGGGATCAAATATATGGTGATGGAAGGAGAACTGACTCTGGGTGGTGAACACACAATGTGATATACAGACGACATGCTACAGGATTGTACACTTGAAAACTATGTAATTGTCACCCTCAATAAATTTTAATAAAAAATATAAATAAGTAAATCTAGGTGAAATTTTATGGAGTTCATTATACTATTTCAGCCATTTTTCTCTAGGTTTACATTTTTTTCAAAAATAAAGGTTAAAAAAGACACACATACACACATAAGAACCACATTCCAGCTCAGAATCAGCAAGTGTTAAGGGGCAGAATAGGTCTTTAACATTCCTAAGGTATTAACCCTGAGAGCTTCTTGAATTGGTTAATATCCATAGAACACAGATAGCATCCCTCATCAAATTCAGTATAACGTTAACTTCCTGAGCAAGAACGTATAAGTGACAAGCAGAGAAAACAAAGCCACCTTAAGATGTAGATGCCAGCAACTGGCTGGACTTCTCTTAGTAAGAGGCTTGCTGCAGTGCTCAAAATTCATGCCCCACCAAAAATAGAAATGACTGTCAGGGTCATTCACGAAGGGCTGGAATGGCAGTTGTTGAACCTTCAGATGCCAAGAATCCACCTTATTTGGAAATCAGCAGGGGTTCCTTTTAGAGCTCCAGATATTTGGGATTAGAGTGTTTTGTTTGGGAAGTTGGGTGGGTGGTTTTGGAGTCTCAATGAGCTTTTCTGGATGAAGGAGTTGGAATGTTTGTGAGGGAGATGGTAAAGGGAGTCGAATAGTTGGGGACTGATAGTTAAAGAGAAAAACTAAATGGAGTTCAACTGCAGTTCAAAGCAGCCTTCTCTTCCTGCTTGTGGACTAGCAGCAGTTGCTTCCCTGTAGAAAGGGACTGTTATGTGTGCAGGGAACAAAGGTGGAATTTATTGCACTGGGTTTTATCCATTGTATATAAGTTATTGTGACTAGATAAAAAGAATACAGTGTTTCTAAGCCTTCTGTCTAGAGAGAAATAGCCATGTAGCCGGCAGTCTTTATAATGCTTTTTATTGCAATGGGATTTTTTTTATTGATAGTCAGAGGTCAGATGATCTACCAGGTTTCCTACTGAGTTTTGGATTTCTCCTTCTAGAGATTGGACAACTGGGTTATGTTTACTAGTTGACTTGGGCCCAGCAAGTTGAAAAATTTATTAATTTAGGAAAATAGCCACGCCACACCTGCCAGAACCCATTCTGTTTTCTTTTTGCCTGCAGTGTTTAGCTTGAAGTCCTTAAAATGCCACTTATGGCATTTTGAAATCTCACCCTAAAGTATATTTCCAGTCCATACCCTCCAAACCCTGCCACCACCTAATCCCATGCACAGACTGTAGTCACTAGGATACTTAACAGTTCTCCAAATAAACCATATCCTTGTGACTCGGTCCATGCTGTTTCCTATTTTGTATTCTGGAAACACTCTCCCTACCATCTTTACCTAGTGAACTCTCATCCATCCTGCAAAGCCCAGCTCCAATATCACCCCTTCTGGAATACCTTCCATGAGTTTTGATTCCTCTTTGATCCCAGGACCTTTTCTGACCTCCAATGGTACCTTAGTCAACCCTCTGTCATAGTCATTGACACAGTCTTCTAGAATTAACTTCCCAACTAGATTTTTAACAACATGGGGATAGAAACTCTGTTTTATACATTTATATTCTCTATACCTAGAACAATTGATGTTACATAGTAGGTATTCAAAAATATGTATTGAAGGAATGACTCAATCAATTAAGCAATCAATGGATGGAAAAATCACAACTATGTGATGGTCTCACCTACAAGCTAAACACTCAACACATATAAGCACAGCATAATAACAACCTGTTTACTGAGTGCCTACTTTCTGCTGGCGTGATGCATACATTTTATCTCACATCAACTCTGTACCATTATTATGTTCATTTTACAAATGAATAAATCAAGTTATGTAGGGATCTCCTGTGCGTGGGGTCCCGTCCTTCATGTATTTTTGGAGGATATCCCTCAACACCTTTGGGGCAATATGGATGAAATAAGGAGAAAATCTGGCATCCAGCCCTTCTCAGCCGAATCCTATGGCTGTCCCTGACATCCTTCTGCTAACCAGTGGCCACTGTCAGCTACGGAAAGTAGCTTTAACACAATAAAGGTTCTCTGCATTTTCCTAGTATCTACAGTTCTTGGAATAATAGTTTCTTCTCCCCTGAGCTGGCCAGATTTGACAGCAACATTTCTAGAACATGCTACAGACCATTCTGGAAGGCGTGGCCATTAGACTGTGGGGTCCAACTCAGGTGTAAACTCTGGTGAGTCTTCATAAGCACTAGGGAATGGTTTGGGCTTTTCAGTAATATAGCCTTTCTGCTGAGCCTATCAGGACCATCCTTCAGAGCTCTAGGAGACATGTTGGCTCCCATTCATCAGCCCCTCGCCATTATCCCTAATGCCATTAGCTCTATGCACTATCCCACTAATGATCTATTGTTACTTGGTAGTTAGAGATTTATTTGTACTCACTATGTGCCATCTATGTTCCTCATCCAAGAAAGTTGTAGGGCCCTTCTTACTGGCATCATTTGTTAATCAGATGCACACAAGTGAAAATTCCTGGAATTTGCCAATTCACTTGGCAATGCGGGTATTCAGAATATAAAGGAAAACAAGCATAAACAGAAAACAATTGAAATCTCCATCTTCTAAAATATGTAGATATCTTAATAATAGATAAATAAATCCAACCTTAGCTTGGCAATTTTTTTTTCCCCACAGAAGGTTAGCTTGCTTTAAAAAAATAAGAATAAACTATTCCAAAAAATACAGGAGGGAAGGCTCCCAAGCTCATTTTATGAGGCCACTATTACTCTAATCCTAAAATCAGACAAAGATATTACAAAAAAAGAAAACTACAGGCCGATATCCCTAATGAACATAGATGCAAAAATACTCAACAAAATACTAGCAAACCAAATTCAGCATCACATTAAAAAGATCATACACCACAATCAAGTGGGATTCATTCCTGGTATGCAAGGTTGGTTCAATATTCGCAAATCAATTAACATAATACATCACATTAACAAAATGAAAAATAAAAATCATATGATCATATCAATACATGCAGAAAAAGCATTTGACAAATTTCAGCAGCCATTTATGATAAAAACTCTTAGCAAAGTGGGAATAGTGGGATCATATCTCAACACAGTAAAGGCCATATATGATAAGCCCACAGCAAACATCGCACTCAATGGGGAAAGGCTAAAAGCTTTCCCCTTAAGATCAGGAACAAGACAAGGCTGTCCACTTTCCCCACTTCTATTCAACATAGTTCTGGAAGTTCTAGCCACAGCAATCAGAGAAGAAAATGAAATAAATGGCATCCAAATTGGAAAGGAGGAAGTAAAATTGTCATTATATGCAGATGGCATGATACTATATA
>NW_017731363.1:3392212-3399699 GCF_001890085.2 Hipposideros armiger
TATATATATATATATATATATATATATATATATATATATATATATAGTCATGGGATGTGTAGTATAGTGTGGGAGTGGAGTCAATGGAATTGTAATAGATTTGTATGATATGGGGGGGAAGTGGGGTGGCAGATTGGGGAGGGGGTTTGTCACTTTGAGGGGTAAAAAGTATAACTATTGCACTGAGTTGTACACCTGAAGCTAATAAAATAAATAAATAAACAAACAAATAAATAAATAAATAAATAAGAATAAGAAAAGGAAAAATGTATTCACAAAAAAACAAACCAAGGGCCGGCCGAGTGGCGCGGTGGTTAAGAACTCGCTTGGGACGCCAGAGGGCCCCGGTTCGGATCCCACATGTGAGGGCCAGTGACACTGCCCTCCACAAAAAAAAAAAAAACCAAAAAAAAAACCAAACCAAGCATTTATTTTAAGCAACGCACTTTTCCTCTAGTTCAGCAGTTTCTATAAGTGCTCCCTAATCCTCAGGTGAAAAGAGTTAAAGTGACTGATACAAGAGTGAGCCTCCTGGGAACTTCTAGCATACAACCTGTCTGAGGGACTCAGACTCATCTTAGAAAAAGTCCTCCTGTTTCGGTGCCCGGGACCATGGTGAGGTAGTAGCTACCTCATATCTACTTTTAAACACAAGAATTCTATAGATTTGAATAGAGATTTTGGCAAAGAAAATATACAAATGGCTAATAAGCACATGAAAAGATGCTCAATATCATTAGTCATCAGAGAAATACAAATTAATACTATTTCATACCCACTAAAATGATTATAATAAAAAAACAGGAAATAACAGACATTGGTGGGGTGTGGAGAAAGTAGAACCACTATGCATTGCTGGTGAAAATATAAAATGGTACAGCCAGTTTGAAAAACAGCTCAGCAATTTCTTTAAACTTGAAACCTAAATTTACCCTACAACCTAACAATCCCACTCCTAGGTTTCTAGTCAAGAAAAATGAAAACATATGTCCACTCAACGATTCACATGTGAGTGCTCATAGCAGCATTATTCACGATAGCTAAAATGTGGACATAACCCAAATGTCCATTAACTGGTGAATGGATAGATAAAATTGGCACAGCCATAACAACAGAATAGTATTCAGCAATAAACAGTAATAAAATAATGATCCATGCTAGAACATGAATGAACTTCAAAAGTATGATGCTAAGTGAAAGAAATCAGATGCAAAAGGCCATTCTATTTGTACAAAATGTTCAGAAAAGGCAACTCTATAGAGACTGAAGTAGATTAGTGGTTGCCAGGGGCTGGGGATGGGAAGATAGATTAACTATAAACAGGCACAAGGATCTTACAGGGGTGCTAGAAATGATCTGAAACTGGATTATGCTGATGCTTGTACAATTTGGTAAATTTACTAAAAAGTAAACTGTACACTTAAGATGGGTGGATTTTATGGTATGTAAGTATACCTCAATATAACTGTTTAAAAAATAAATAAAAATTTCAAAAGAGTTACATTTTATACAGCACCAGCCCCTCCTTCCGCCACATCCACTGACACGGGTCCCCTTGGGGTCGTGAGCCCCATGAGGCCACTGGAGTCCACTCAGTTCCCTGGAGGGGTGGCAGGGGCACCTTTGACTACACTGGCCAGGTTTCCACCACTCTTAGACCTAAGAGGACATTTTGCAGAGATGCCAGGCCATCCAGGGGACAATTTCCATCAAATGCCTGCTGCATCCCACCACAGAAGACAGACAGCTCTTACACACCTCCAGGTGGCACCAGGATATGTGCCCTGGGGGTAGGGATGGGATCCATGGGGGATAGGGGGTTCTCTTGATTTCCAGCAGTTGGTATCCTGCTCTTATTTCAGGAACACTGATTCTCTGGGGGTTCTTCTATTCTCCTTTTCCCCATAATCCCAGTTTGCCCTATTTTCTTTCTTAAAAGATATTTTCTGAGCATTCACTTTGTGTACCAAGTATTGCATTATTTATTATTATTATTATTATTATTATGATGATGATGATGATGATACTCAGTGCCAGATAGTCTTCTAAGTGCTTTACAAATATTAACTCATTTAATCCTTGTAATCACTATTACTAGCCCTAGTCTAACAGATGAAGAAGGATTCACTTGTCCAAGCTCATCATTGCAGAACCAGGATTTAAGCCCAGACCATGCTTTAGAGTCTGCACTGTTAACCAGTGTATTACGCTGCCTCTCCAAAATACCACTGTGTTTAACTCTGCAAATTATTTTGTGAAGTTAGTGCTTCCATATCCATTTAAGAACAAAGAGACAGCTAAGATTGGATCATAGATTTTCCGTTTTCCATCTGAAGGCTTCTATTCCATTATATTGTAACTGCCTCTTCCCAGGCTTCTCTTTTATACCACCATTTCTCAAACTTGAATGTGCATCAGAATCCCCTGGGGAAAAGAAACCCTATTCATGGGCCCCACCCTTAGAGTCTCTGATTCAGCAGGTCTGGGGCAGGGCCTGAGAATCTGCATTTCTAACAAGTTCCGATGTTTCTGGTCCAGGGACGGTACTTTGAGAACCCCTGCTCTACACCAAGCCACTCAAGCTAACCTCATCCCAGAAGATGCTGTTAAGTGAGTACTAATATCAGAAAACAAGGTTTTATTATTAAATTAGCCATGGATGTTGAGGCCAATGCCAGGGGCTGAAAAGTTTGGGCTCACACATTCTTTGTTCTTCCTCCTGCGTTTATAGGTAGGGATGGATCACCCCCAAGAGATCTTTATGCACATTCAAACTTGATATGTGTTGGTCTAGTTCACCTCTGGGAGCCAATATTTCCTTTCAGAGATTGAAATCTCCATTTGGCTTCCACTCACTATTATATACTTGAAAAAAACTCAAAATGCCTGAATTTGGATCAACTACTATGAAGCTTAATGTAGAAAGGCCAGGGGTCTGGGGTCACCCAGACCAGGAGAAACCTCAGGTCTTTTAATGAACACTCTTTTAATGAACACTTGTAAATTGTTAATTTACCTCTGTGTGAAAGAGGGGAGTGATGGTAGTAAAAGGATCCTGCACCTCTCAGGAGTTCTGGGGGAGGGCTTGATGCTGAGCAGCCCCCACCAACCCAGTGTAAATACCGTGGTGATAAGTATCGACCTCAGGGCTTTAGTGGGCTGGCCTCTCAAGGTTGTAGACATGTCCAGCACTCAGAAAGGGTTATGACATGACTAAAACTCTGTTAGGGAAGAAATGAGCTCAGCCACATGGGAAAGAGACCCCAAATGACAGTAGCCTAAATAAACTAAAGAAGGCAGAAGTTTATTTCTGACTCACATAGATGTAGGAACTGGTGTGGTGGCTCCACTCAATGAAGTCATCGAGGGCCCAAGCTTCATATCTCTTTATGATCTTTCTCCAAGATGGCCCCTCCCCAGACCCACATTCCAGGAAGTAGGAAGAGGGACATGTCACTTCTGCTCATATCCCATTGGCCAGAACTTAGTCATAGGGCCACGCCTAGCTTTACGAAGGCTGGGAAAGGTACCTTACTAAAAGTCAAAAGCTCTCATTACAGAAGAAAGGGAGAGTAGATAGATACTGGGGGACAAGTTACAGTATCTGTAGATAATTATTTGATTTAAATAGGCTGGGATGTCAGTGAAGGAGATGAAGACTGTGGGAGAAGGACAAGCATAGGCAAGGCAGAGCTCTACTCCTTAGGAAGCAACACAATCCTCAGCAGGGTTCAGTGCATTGGGAACCAGAAGCAAGACAAAAAAGCAGATGAAGGTATCAGGTCAAGGTTGGATGGCAAGCCACAAGGCTGATCTGCCACTCAGCCACAGATGGACAATCACTCAAGTGTCTTCTGGCCTCAATGGGCTGAGCCAGTCAATGGGGTCCAGACAAACTACAGGGAGGAGGGAAGCAAGGTAGGGCCTGGACTGGGACAAGGTCCTGACCTTCCCATGATCCAGATCACCTGGACCAACACCTTAGCTCATTCACCATCAACTCTCGCCTGAACCTGAGCAATGAGTCCCCCAACTTGTCTCCCTGCCACCCCCTCTGGATTATCCCCTAATCTTTTGTGACAGTAGTAGTGGTAGGCTTCCAACTGGTTTTGATCAGGTCCCCCTTGCTTCAGAGAAAAAGCTTTCCTTTCATGCTCCATTCCTACCCAAAGTGGCCAAAATCCACGACCTGCCATTTGGGAGATAACAAGGGCCCAGGACCCTTGGTCACTGGGTTGGTGGGGACTGCTCAGCACTGGGCCCTCTCCCCAGAACTCCTGAGAGGTGCAGGATCCTGTTACTGCCCTCAGTCCTCCCTTTCTCACAGATATACCCCTCTCCCGCCTCCTCCCCAAGTTCTCAGGTTTTTAATGGGCTGCACGTTAGAATCACCTGAGGCACTTTAAAAAATCCTAGGGCCGGGCGAGTGGCTCAGTTGGTTAAGAGCTCGCTCAAGAGTTTGAGCTCTGAGCAACAGCCGCTGAGCTGCCAACAGGTAGCAGGATGGCTCAGCTAAAAAAATAAATAAATAAATAAATAAATAAATAAATAAATAAAAATCCTGATGCCTGAGCCTCACCTCAAATGAACTGAATCAGAAATTTCATCCCAGCCCTGCAGTCAGAGTCAACTGACCCCAGGTGGGGTCTGGGCACCTGTATTTTAAGGAGTTCCCAGATGATACTACTGGGCAGCTAGGGTCCAGGACCACTGCTCTACTAGAAAATAAGTCACTGCTAAGTGCCAGAAAGCAGACTTAGGGTTCCATGACTAGGCAATTGTTGACAGAGAGGAGTTAGTTAGAACTCTGATCTCCAGGATGCCTGTGTGCTAAGCAATCAACTAGCCCTTTTCTAATCTTGAAGAACAAGAGAGTAACCAGAGCTGGGGACATCTGTTAAAATCTAGATTCTGATGCACAAGGTCTGAGGTGGAGCCTAAGATTCTGCATTCTGACAAGCTCCCAGGTGATGCTGGTAACGCTGGTCCGCAACAACATGTTGAGTAGCAAGGCGATAAGTTATGTGGCTTTCAGAATCAAGAGAGACAGAGTGACCATGAGTGATACTGATGTCATCCAGTGCACAATTAGCTTTCCAAGTTCAGCACCCACAGTCTCTTCATTCCCTCCCAGGAATCTGGCACCCCCTACCACTTTGAGGGGGTGAAGCCTCTGATGCAAGGTGGGGCAGGGACTCTGGCCTTGGTCCATTGGCTTTTGGGCTTCCCTGTAACTTAGCTTCCTCCACTCATCTCTGACTCTAGGTTTCCGGGACCCAGAGGAAGGATGTGTTTCTTCCTACCTTTGAGCCTGCTCACGCTGAACCGGGGCTCCGGTTCGAATTCCCACCTCCCTTACCTTGATGTCAGTGCTGTATGATCTCCTGTTTTCATGCCTCTGTTTCTAGATGGCTCTGTCGAGCTCACTCCTCTCCAGGTGTTGCAGCCTGCCGTCAACCTTGGCCCTTCAAACCTAGATTGTCTGCCCCCCACCTCACCTTGTTTTAGTAGAATGGCTCAGTCAGTTTCAGGGTTCTGTGCCTTTAAGATCAACAGAGACCTTTCAGAGCCTTTAAAGGAGAGTCTATGTAAAACCAAACACTGTCCACCCAAATTCCCTCACTTGACCTTGTCCATTCCTTCTCTCCCATCTCCATCCACATCAACGTTCATTCCATATTTCTCCCAAAGGCTTTGCTTCTCACATTCCATCTTAACTCTCCTCACTTGTGCTTACCTAGGGTCCAGCGACTTGCTTGGCCTTCCTGTCTCTCCGGCTCTGGTGTCTGACCTCAGCCCGTTCCCTATGCCCAGCCCCACCACTCTCAAGAGCATGTGAAGCCTCACTATAGAGCCCATAAGTGCACAGCACCAGCACACATCACCCATCACTGTGTGCGCCATGCTGTCTCCTCCCCCTTACACCTGGCAATACCATCTCCTTTACCTACAGACTCCTGCCAAGTAGAACAAGGCACTGCTGTGGCCTGCAAGGTTCATTAGCTTTCAATAAGTAAGTCCAGTGGTTTTGTAGTCTTATGGAGAAGTTATACAGTACTATAATTGCATAAGATATAACCACTGGGAGAAACGGAGTGAAAGGTAAAATGGGACCTTTCTATATTATCTTTGCAACTTCCTGTAAATCTATAATTATTTCCAAATAAAAAGTTTTAGAAAAGGCAGAAGAAGAGGGAGAGGGAGAGGGAGAGGGAGAAAGAGAAGGGGAAGGAGAGGGGGAGGGGGAGGGTGGGAGAGGGAGAGGTAAAGAGGTGGAGAGAGAGGAACAGAGAGAGGTGTAATGTGCAAACTTGACTGTGCATATAATCACCTGAGGGATTTATTAAGCTGCAGATTCGGAAAAAAAGAAAATAAATAAGCTTCAGATTCAGATTCAGTATGGCTGGGGCAGGGCCTGAGACTTCATTTTCTGACAAGGTCCCAGGGGATGCCAATGGTTCTCATGGACATTCATTTGAGTATCAAGGTCATAGAACATGCTTTTCTAATGAAATGTTTCAGTCAGCCAAAAATTAACATTATATATACATACATATATATATATATATATTCAATACCCTTTTTTCACAATTTCTAGCTGGGCACAATTACCATCTAAATAGATCCTACCTCTCCCAGTTTATCTCCATCATCAAGTATAACAGCTCTTTCACACTTGCACTGAAGTCTTACAATGGAGTCAGGTACCTCCCAGCTCTGAGTCCCTCTCCTTCAACCAGAGATGGCCCAGGCCTCCTCCCTGACTATTTGGGCCCAACAAATCAGTTATCTTGATATTCCCTTTGGCCTTGGCCAGAGGAATAAGGGTCTGCCTTCCAGGAGCCTAGGCCCTTGTGACCCAAGATTCCTGGCTGCCTGTTCCTTTGGGAAAAGGGCTATGCCCCCTGTCCTGCATGAAGTGAGGCACTAGCCAAGTGACTGGTATAAGCCTGGCACAAGAGGCCAGACCTGGACTTGGTTTCCTACCATGGCAGACAATAGGGGAGGTGAGAATCTGGGGGGGAATCTCCAAGGAGGGTCAGGACCTGCTTCAAGCTTTAGGTTTGGCAAATTCAGAAACAGGTAAAAAGGACCCACAAAGGGGATTGCGAACAGCCATTGACTGGTCTTTATCTACAGGTGAGTGATGGGTGTGATGAGCGTGATGGGTATGTTGGATAGAAGTAACAAGCCAAAGGCAGAACAGACATCACTGCCCCTCAACTTTTCTATATTCCTCCTAGATTTTGTATGAACTCAATTGTGCATTCAGTGCCCACATAGGAAACTATCCCTGTGACAATTGCCACTGATATCAGCTTTACAATTAAAAATAATCTCAGCTCGGGCCGGCCGAGTGGCGCGTTGGTTAAGAGCTGGCTTGGGACGCCAGAGGGCCCCGGTTCAGATTCCACATATGAGGGCCAGTGACACTGCCCTCCACAGCTAAGATGCTGAACAACAGCTCAACCTGGAGCTGGGCTGCC
>NW_017731363.1:3399944-3407022 GCF_001890085.2 Hipposideros armiger
AAGAACAAAAGGACAGCAACTTGTCTGTTCCCCTTCCCCAATTCCCCAGCGCTGTTCCCATCCCCCCAATTCCCCAATAAAAATCTTTAAAAAAATAATAATAATCTCAGCTCCTGTTGACTGGTGAAAAATAACTCTCCAAGTAATCCACAAAAGAAAAGGTTTATTTGGGAAAAGAAAAAGAAGCAAGGCCACCACCACAGTGCGAGAAAGCACACCCCTGACACAGGGTTCAATCCTGCAGCCCACGTGGAGGAAAAGGACCCCGATTCCAAGATGGTTATTCCCTTCATTATGATCCCTCCCCTGGAAGTTACCATAAGGATAAACAGGAAGTCAGGATTATAGAGTTAACAAGGGGCCCAGCTCCACCCATTGTCCTCCCAACTCTATGGTTAAGCATCTTAAGATGCCAGTTCACTTGATCACTCCCTAAGGTGCTCGCTAATGAATGAATGGATAAAGAAGATGTGGTAGCCCAGCTATGAAATAAATAAATCCTGGGGATAAAATGTATAGCATGAAGATTATAGTTAATAATACTCCACTGTATATTTAAAAGTTGTTAAAGAGGGGAGATCTTAAAAGTTCTCATCACAAGAAAAAAATGTCAACTATGTATGGTGACAGATGTTAACTAGTCGTATTGTGGTGATCATTTCGCAAAATATACAAGTGTCGAATCATTATGTTATACACCTAAAACTAATATAATATTACATATCCATTATATCTCAAGTTTTAAAAGATAAATATTAATAAATAAATGAGAAATGTACATGACATGATTGGCACATAGTTTTAAGTGTATAACTCAATAGTTTTTTGTATACTGGCACATTTTTAATGCTCAAACATATTAGTTGTTGTTATTATTATTATTGTTATTGCTGTTGGTGTCACAAAATCACTAGACTCTGAGCACCCTAATCTTGTGCTTATTCATCTCTGTTGTGTCTTGGTTTAACATGATTCCAAATCTTCCTGTTTATGACTTAAGTGAAGTTGTTTTAATCCACTTGCTTATGACAAAGACAAAAAAAGAGTTGCTTTTAGAAGTAAAGTTGCCTTGGTACAGGGATGAAGTGAGTTGTGTCAGGATGTCATCATCTCATCTGTTGTCCTTGAGAAGTAGTCAGCAGCCCAGCTGCTAAGGGGCCCCACTGGGGACTTACAGGGAAGAACTTGTGGAAAAGCACCTATGGCAAGGGGACATTTACACTACAAATATAATACTGAGAGCTTGTGAGAACCATTCAAGGGTGTTGGTCTGGGCAAGGAGACACTTTGCTGACCTAAACAGCTCTCTAAAGATCTGGAGACACTTGCTCCTACTGTAGCCAAGGTGACTCTTTGGTTGGCAGTGGTGCTAAACTGGACAGCAGTCTCAGGAAGAGAAGGGACATCTGCTCCCCCATTGGGGACATACTGCTCATAGGCAGTGGCACGAGCCGTGCACTGGTCCCTGGAGTGACAACCCTCAGAGCAGCCAGCCTGCCCACCAACACAGGCACCTTCGTTCCCTAGCAACATGCTCCAGCAACAAGGGACTTTCGGTTTTTGTGCTGTCAACTGGAAGTCAGCTCACAGTTGGTTAAGCCATCTCTCCTGAGAAACCAAACTCATATAAAAAGCTACACATCAGCTAAACTTGGACTTTATTCCTTTCAACTTCCCTTGCCTGGAACAATAGTGCAAGTAATCTATCACTGCTTTGGAGTATGTTATTTCTTTATTGGTTTATTAAGAGACATTATCCTGTATGCTATTGGCTTGTAAAATTCCCACAGTGAACCTGTGTTAAATAAAGTGCTGGCAAAGACAAAAATCAGTCTCTGAGTGAAATTTTGCTGCCCAAAACAAAAACAAAACAATCTCTGAATCCTCATAACACCTAGTACTGTCCTTTGCACATCAGAGGTGCTACATAAATGAAGTGATCTGCATAATGAAGAAAAAAGATGTGAGATATATATAAATATAATAATATATAATATAATATTATATAATATGTAACATATACACAATGGAATATTATTCATCCACTAGAAAGAAGGAAACTCTGCCATTTGCAACAACATGGATGGATCTCAGGGCATTATGCTAAATGAAATAAGCCAGATGGAGAAACGAAAATATTGCATGGTATCACTTATACATGGAATCTAAAAAAAGTTAAATTCATAGAAACAGAGTAGAAAAGTGGTTGCTAGAGTTTGGTGGTGGGGCAGATAGGGAGAGGTTGACAAAAGGGTACAAACTCCCGGGTCTAAGATGACTGAGTTCTGAGGACCTAATGTATAACATGGTGACTGTAGTTGATATCACTGTATTGAATAATTGAAATTTGCTCAGAGAGTAGAACTCAAATGTTCTCACAAAAAAAATTTAAAAAGTTAACTATGTAAGGTAATGTTAATTAACTAGATGGGATAATCCTTTCACAATGTATACATATATCAAATTATCACAATGTATACTTGAAATATCTTACAATTTTATTTGTCAGTTATACCGCAATAAAGCTGAAAAAAATAATCTCAGCTCATACTTGAGTATTTAAAGGTGCCAAGTCCATAGCAACCATTTATAAAATTACATTTAACTGGAGACTAAAAGAAAGTTTAAAGGTAATCTCTCGGCAATCATAAACACAGAATTCATTTACATATATATATATATATATATATATATATATATTAAAAGTCATGTGTGTTTATTCAGTGACCTCTTATTTTACTACCATGTCTGGAACAAATAACCTAAAATTAAAATGCAGGCAACTTGTTATAAGCTTTAGAGATGTAGATCTCCCACAATTCCAAGGCATCAGTGGACACTAGATAGTAACACAAAGAAATGAACCTACAAATGAACTGAATCGTTGGCAAGCCCAGTACTCAAAACCCAGAGCAGGAAAACCAATTCTGAAAGTTTTTGAATGAAAATGAGAAAATAAAAACAAAACACAGAGGGGTGGAAGTGATCTAGGATCAAGCTCTTCTTAGCACTTTAGGTGAGGTTAATAGATAAAAGCCTTACCAGCTCCCAAATATGCTACATTAGCAACTACTTGAAATGGAGAAAATAAGCACTCAGAAAATTACCACATAAAACACCACATCTCCTCCCCAAATGCCCAAAGTAAAATTAAAAACTTTAGTTAAAGAATAGCTTGATACTGAAACATCAGCTGAGTAAGGAGATTTAGTCAGCAATTAACTTGATTTTGAGAGGCCTAGGCTGGCCACATAGCCATGTTTACATTTTCCCACATTGCACCACGCTGTGAATTACAGTTAAACTCTAAGACCCCATGGGGGCAAGAGGCACAATTCCCCCTTCTCTGGCCTCAATACAAGTGAAGGTCCCCAACACAGAGCCAAGCATGGGGCAGGCTCGTACTGAATTGCCCCTCACCTCCTCCCAATACCCACCCTCCACAACCCCGAGGGCAAAATTTGGAGTCTCTGCTATTGAAAAACTCACTTCACTACCAATCAGAAGAAAGAGACTATAATGGAAAAACAGCTTCTTTATCCTTGCTGGTTCTCAGCTTTTACAAGAGTTTGTTTATAGCGGAGTATAAATTAACCCAAGAAATTGAAATCGGATATAGTTCAGGCCTCTAAAGGCGACCCAAGTGGGCGGTGGCGATCTGGGAAAGGCTGCCCTGTCTTGTCACAATTCTGGGAGGGCTTGCACATGTGGCCAACTAACCAAAGCACAGCCAGCCTCCTGCCTCCTCCTGGCCCTCTGGAATCCCCACACCAGGACTGCGGCCACCAGCCTGGATGAAAGCAGTGGCTGGGGCCAGAGAATTCTGACAGCACTCCGCCCAGGCTGCTGAAATCAGATTGGCTCTTTTGAATTGCTAATGCCAAACTTCTTACTTCACAGAGAGGCAGAATTCAGATTCCTCCACAGGCAAAATTGCCAAATACACAGAATTATCTTTCAATCCCTATCGCTCTTTTCCAGGTAGCATTTACCTTTTAATAGCTGCTTCCGAGGCCTGCCCACCCCTCCCAAGCCTCCCTTCACACAGGAGGAGGCTACTCTCTCAGCTTCCAGTGGGGCCAGCCCTGGAGAAGTGACTGCTGATTGCTGGAGCCTTTTGCTTTAGGTTCTGCAGGGAAGCCCCCGCTGAGAGGAAATGGAGTCCATGCACTTTCTCGTATGGGCAGCAGATCTCTGAAATGAAATCCTCCGGGGTGATCAAGCAAATACATTCACTCATAGATTAAACCCCCAGAATGCAAAGGCAAAATAAATTTTACCTGATAGGAGAATGGATATAATTTCCAGGATGCAAACCATTTCATCAATCCCAGGAGCTCTTCCAAAGCGACCCCAGCAAAAGTGACAATCTACGTGGCAGATGAGCACAAGCTTTTACTGCTGCGACTTCTGCCTTAACAGGATCACGGAGGAGGATCAAGAAGGAACAAGGAATGCCAATCAAAGCTAGTTAGGAATGAGGAGATGGGCAAACACTTTAACTGAAGCATATTGGTTCAAACTCAGCCCATGGAGCTGAAGACTGCCAACCTGTTCCTTTTTCCTTCCTCCAGTATTGGTTGGCAGCCTTTCATTTGCCAGGTATTGTGCTAGTTCTGGGATAGAGTTGCAAACAAGTCAGACCCAGCGCCTGCTTTCATGGAGGTCATGGCCAAACAGAAAAGACAGGCAAGACAGATAAGTCTCAGGAGAGGTTCCGGGTGCCAGGGGGCCCACCCCAGATCAGAAACTCTCAAAGTGGGGCCTCACATCTGTGTTTTAACAAGCCCTTCAGGATTCTGATGCATGCTCAAGTTTGAGAACCACTGCTCTAGACAGAAAAGTTCATGACTTTTCAACCTGTGAGTCCCTTAGTCCCTTAACATGGGCTTTACACACATGATTTCATTTTATAGTCCCAGGGGATAATAAGAGCCTGCAAGGTAAATGTATTGCTTAAGATAATGCTAGCTGCTCTTGTATAATGAATAAATCTAAAATTTCAGTAGCTTAACATAACAGAAATTTATTTCTGGCTCACATCACATTCCCACATAGGTATCCATTTTGGCAGTGGGAGGAGAGGGACTCTGCTCCAGGCAATTATTGAGGTACTCAGGCTAATGAAAGCTTTACCATCTTCATCACTAGGCACTTGAGGTCACCTGGGAGTCAACATGGAGCCAGAAGGTGGGAGAGGAGTGCATGGAGAATACACCCCTTCTTCAGATGCATCTCAGCTGGGAAGTGATACACATCACTTTTACTCACGTTCCATTGGTAGAAACTAGTCATTTGGGCCTCACCTAGATGCAAATGGTACTGAGAAATGTGGTCCCTGCCTGGAAGGTTGCTTCCCAGTCACAAGTGCATACTCTGGAAGGGTTGTGTAAATTTCTGATGAACAGTTGTCATCTCTACCACAGTAGGGGCTACAGTTGTGCAGATGAACAAAGGTTTAGCCAGATTAAGAAATTCACTACAAGTCACACAGCTTGTAAAGCTGGAGTGTAATTCAAACCACAGTCTAACTCCATAGCCCTGTTCTTTGGAATACCTCATCATCATGTCCATGGTCACCCTCTGTGCAAGGCTGAATAATGCCCCCTCCCTCAAAAGATGTCTGCATTTTAATCCCTGGAACCTGTGACTATGTCACTTTATATGGCAAAAGGGATTCTGCAGATGTGATTAAATTAAGGTTCTTGGGAGATTATACTGGATTATGGAGGGGAGGGCAATGTAATAACAAGTGTCTTGATAAGGAAGAGAGAGTAGAGTTAAAGCCAAAGAGAAGAAATGAGCTGTGGTGATGGAACCAGAGGGTAGAATGATGTCCTTTGAAGATGGAGGAACAGGCCACAAGCCAAGGAATGCAGGCAGCCTCTAGAAACTGGAAAAAACAAAGAAATAGATTCTCCCCTGAAGCCTCCAGAAGGAGCACAGCCCTGCTAACACCTTGATTTTAGACTTCTGACCTCCAGAGCTGTAAGAGAATAAGTTTGTGTTGTTTAAAGCCACTAAGTTTGTGGTAATTTGTTACAGCAACAATAGGAAACTAATAACCTTCTCAATACCATGGTTTTCTGTTGGATAACTTGGTAACAAACCCCTTTTGGCAGGGCCCGGAGATCTCTCCCCTCCATTTTTCCTCAGTCCCACCCAACACGAAGTCCTACTCGCCCCTCTGTCCTTCCAGCTCACCCAGGAAGGACAGAGCTTACAAGGAGAATGATGTGTCCACATATTATCAGAACTTCACACGCACACAGTAGATATGACAATTAAGCATCATTTAAAAAATACTAAAAGAAAATAACATTTTAGAAGTTCTTTAAAACACAATTCATGATATTAAACATTTAAAACACCAATTCATTTTATATATATATATATATATATATATATATCACAGAAAACTATATATATCACAGAAAACTAGGAATAGAGGCAAAGTTCCTCAATTTGATAATGAACACCTACCAAAAAAAACCCTGTAGCTAATAGCATACTTGATTGTGAAAGACTAAATGTTTTCCCTCTAAGATTAGGAACAAGAAAAGGGTGTTCACTCTCACCATCTTTATTCAACATAATACTGGGAGTCCTAGTAAGCACAATAAGGCAAGGAAAAACAAAAAGATGCAGCTCAGAAAGAAAGATAAAAAACCAATCTCTGCTTACAGATGACATGATTTTCCAAATAGAAAATTCCAAGAAATCTACAAAAAAATCCTAGAACTAATAAGTGAATTCAACAAGACTGCAGATACAAGATAACCATACAAAAACTGATCACATTATTTATATATACTAGCAAGAAACATATGGAAACCAAAATGTAAAACACAATACCATTTATACTCATTACAAAGAAAATGAAATACTTAAGTATAATCTTAGAAAAACATGTTCAGGATCTATATCCTGAAAATTACAAAATGCTGATGAAAATAATCAAAGAAGACCTCTATAAATGGAAAGAAATACCACGCTCATATATTAGAATACTAAACATAGTTAAGATGTCAAGTCTCCCCAAATTGAAATTTATAGGGTCAGTGCAATTACTACCAAA
>NW_017731363.1:3407433-3435827 GCF_001890085.2 Hipposideros armiger
TGCCGTTCACCATCTTAGCTGCAGAGGGCAGTGTCACTGGCCCTCATATGTGGGATCTGAACCGGGGCCCTCTGGCATCCCAAGCCAGTTCTTAACCAACGTGCCACTCGGCCAGCCCCAAGCAAGTTTTTTTGTAAACACAGATAAGACTGTTCTAAGATTTTGTGTAAGATTTGGGGCTTACTATATGTGCCAGGCACTGTGCTGTCTGCTGTGGTAAAATTGGGCATATTTTATGTTAATAAAATGATACTTGGCCTTAAAATAAATAAATAAATAAATAAATAAATAAATAAATAAATAAATAAATAAATGAATAAATACAATTTTGTGTAAAAAGGCAAAGGACCTAGAATGACTAAAACAAATTTTTAAAAAAGAATAAAATGGGAGGAATCGCTTTACTTGGTATTAAGACTTACTATACAGCTATAGTAATCAAGACAGTGTGAAATTGGCAGAGGGATACACATATAAATCAATATAGAGCAGACAACTCAGAAATAGAGCTACACAAATGTGCCCAACTAGTTTTTGACAAAAGGTGCAAAAGCAATACAATGGAGGAATGATAGACTTTTCAATACATGGTGTTGGAGAAATTCGGCATCCATAGGTAGGAAAAAAAATGAACCTCAAGCTAAGTTTCACACCATAGACAAAAATTAACTCAAAATGGATCATGGACTTAAATGTAAAACATAAAGCTGTAAAACTTTTAGAAAAGAAAATTAGGAGAAAATCTGTGGGATCTAGGCCTAGGCAAAGAGCTTGCAGACTTGGCAACAAAAGCACAACCCACAAAACAAAACAAGAAAAAATGTATAGACTGGACCTCATAAAAATAAAAACTTTTATGCTGTGAAATACTTCATTAAGAGGATAAAATGACAAACTACATATTGGGAGAAAATATTTGCAAACCACATATCCAACAAAAGATTTACATCTAAAATATATAAAGAATTTTCAAAAATCAACATATAAAAACAAACAATCCAATTTGAAAATGGGCAAAACACATAACCAGACATTTCACCGAAGAGGATTTACAGATGACAAATATGCACATGTAAGGATGTTCAACATCACTAGCCATTAGAAGAAATGCAAATTAAACTTACAATGAATTATCATTGCAGACCTTTAAGAATGTCTAAAATAAAAAATAGTGAAAACATTAAATGCTAGTGAGGATAGAGAAAAAATTGATCACTCATACATTACTGGTAGAAATATAAAATGGTACGGCCACTCTGAAAAACAGTTTGGCAGTTTCTCATAAACCTATATATGCATTTACCATACAATCCAGAATTGCACATATCCCAAAGAAATGGAAACTTATGTGTGTTCAAAAATCTATGCACAAATGTTCATAGCAGCTCCATTCATAACAGCCAAAAGTGGGAAAGAACCCAAATGTATTCAGTAGGTGAATGGTTAAACAAACTGTGGTGAATCCATACCATGAACTACTACTCAGCAATAAAGAGGAATAAACTTTTTTTTTTTTTTAGCTGAGCCATCCTGCCACCTGTTGGCAGCTCAGCGGCTGCTCAGCTCGGGCTGGACTCGAACCGCTGTTGCTCAGAGCTCAAACTCTTGAGCAAGCTCTTAACCAACTGAGCCACTCAGCCGGCCCAGGAATAAACTTTTGATATAGGCAACAACTTAGATGGACCTCAAGGGAATTATGCTAAGTGAAACAGCCAATCTCAAAAGACGACTGACTGTGATTTGATGTATATAACATTCTTGAAATAACAAAACTGTAGAGATGAAGAACAGAGTGGTTGCCAGGGGTTAGGAATTGTGAAGGAGGGGTGTGTGGCTATAAAGAGATAACATGGGGGAGCCTGGTGATGATGGAAGTGTTCTATATCATGATTGTGATAGTAATTACACAAAGCTACACGTGATAAAATTTCATGAAGACACACACACGCACAAGTGAGTATTAGTACAACTTGCGATAACTGAATGAGCTCTGGTTTTAGTACTGTACTGTAGATAAGCAAGATGTCGGCATTAATGGGGGTGGAATGCGGGATGCAAAGGACCTTCCTATAGATGTATTTGCAACTTCCTGTGAATCTATTATTATTTCCAAATAAAAAGTTTATGAGTAAAAATAAAAATAAGGAAGAGTTCTTGACAGTTTACAAAATGATGTTATGAGCATCATTTACTCTCATAAGAGTCTCATAATGTAGGAGGATGCATAGGGCCGATTTCAACCCCATTCTATACATGGACAATGAGATTCAGATGACCAGTTGCCCAAGGTCACCCAGTTGCTAAGCGATCGTGAAAACAGGTAGTTAACTTCATCCTTGATGGCCAACCAATGCAGCTCTCTGTCTCTTCTTCCCACATAGCAGGCATGATTTTAATGTCAGGAAGTCAGCTGTACCGGAAATACCCCCATTTCCTTGTATTCTTTGAATCAAAGTAAATCCAGCTCTAAATACCCATTTCATCATACTTGTATGCAGTCCAACCTTTGTCATTATTCAGTTCCCTCTCCTGCCCTGCAGTCACACAAAGATCTGGGAGGCTTCTGTGATACCCAGGAAATAGGCAAACAGCACCTTCAACCTACCATAATAAGAGCTACCATCATCATTATCTTAGTACACATGGTACATAGAAATCTGGGTACCCAAAGTTCCAAATCTTACTAAGTCACATTGCCCTGGAGTGTGAAAACCAAGACACTAAAGGAAGGAACAATCCAAGATAGCAGTGTTGGCCATTTCCTTTAATGGAGGGATTAGTACCAACCCTACTCCATCCATCTCATTAAGAGATGATTTTCCAGTAAAATGTTATGTCTTATATTTAATAATTATTTATTATTTACAGTTATAGGAAACAAATTTTAAACAAATTTGTGTACATATTGACAGAGTGATCAATAAAAGATCATCAAGCATAAAAATACATCAGGATAAAATACTGAAAAAATTCAGTGTAAAAGTGTGAGAGAGAATGTATTTTTTCAAAATTCTTTTAGGGGACATGCAAGTAAAGAAGATTTGGGAGACCACTGATTACACCAAAGTCCCCTGCAGTGTAGTATATAGACACCCCTTCTCATGGAAAACAAGATGATTTTACATGGCACAATGATGGTTTATCGACTTCACTTGCCCAACATTTACTCCTGCCTGCTTCTCCTCCACTATCTGCCCTTCACTCTGTCCTATTTTGAAGTTCCTCAGCACTCTGCACCCCTCCTCAGCAGCCTCCTATCTCTACCCTTCCCTCTGCCCTTTCCTGGTCCTTAATGCTGACTTCCATTAGCTTTCTTCTCAGTACTCTTCTTTAACAACCACTCTACTTTAATTCCAGCCCTGCCCTCTGCCTTCTCCAGCCTCCTCTGTACAGCTCCTTCCAAGACTCTTCTCTCAGCATCCTACAGTCCTTTATAAGTCATAGCCTCGGCCCGCTGCCTACAATCCCTCACCCCTAGCCCTGTTACTTACTTGTACATGGAAATGGACAAGCATCAGGAAGATGGTCCAGAAGTGACTGAATCTCCAAAACCACTGTTTTAAACATAATTCACATAGATCTCAACAAGATGCTTGACCAAATCCCTCATTATATCCACATGGACTAAGTAAAGAATATGGTTAGGTAAAAATACAGTGAGGCAGGGCCATTTATCTGGGGAGATTTGGAACTAGATCACTGTAAATGTGGTGGCATATGATCAGAGCTAAAGGAGAATACAGGTAATTAAGTGAAGGGAGTAGAAAAGGAAGAGATCTCTGTGGGATTGGTCATTTGGGGAAGCTTACCTGGAGAAGACTGGCTGATTGGTGTGTCAGTCATTGCCTTGTGACTGTGTCCCAGTTGTCTCCAAAGGTCACCCACACACATTGGGTTATTCCACCATTCCTCAGCACTTGCACGTGCCAGTCTGAGACTTGTAGATGTTCTCCTGATACTCTTCACTGAAATACCTGGAAATGATAAATCCTGTGTTATTTAGTGACAGTCCTGTGTTAGTGAGCTATTACTACATAACAACAAGCACAAACATTTTAGCGTTCAAAATACACATTTATTTCTCACACACAGGTATGCTGCCTGGGTCTTCAATGAACTAGCTTGAGTTCAGCTAGGAGGTCCTCCTTCTAACTGTAGATCTAGCTAGGATTGGATCCTTGCAGTGGGCTGAGCTCTAGTGTCTTCCACACGGGTTAATTCTTGGGCCTAGGTTGAAGGTGTAGTAGCTACCCAGGGGAAGCTGTTTTTGTGAAGATGGCAAAAGCATGAGAGAAGGAAAATACAAATATGTGGTATCTGTTAAGTCCTTGGCTCAAAACTGGACTTGTGCTACTTCATTCTGTTATCCAAACTAAGTCTCAAGGCCAAGCCCAAAGTCAAGGGGTAGGTAGGGAAGTCAGTTTTGCCTTTTGTAAGACAAGATGCAAAGTTACAAGGCAAAGGGCATGGATGCAGAGAGGGTTGTAGAATTGAGGCTAATGAGCCAGTCTCCCACAATCTGCCATCTGCCAACTTGGGCCCAGAGAGCCCATCTAATCATCTGGCCTCATTCTGCCTGGGTCTTGGCAGGACTTGGTGACTCTTGTGATGCCTCTCCCCAAACCCCATTGCACAGCTCTTTTTATGCCAGGAAGTTAGCTGCCAGAGACCTGACCCCTCACCAGCTGTTTCCAAGGACTATACCTTTGTTTCTAATCCTTTCCACATCCCATCTAATGGAAGTCCCAGGTAATTATACTCTCTGCACCTAACACTGAATATCAGCAATTCCCACAGGCCAAAGGCCAAGCCACTTCCGCAGCCAGGGTATAGTCTCCTTATCTCCTTGCAAGTTGCTAAAAATCAGACCATGGATGATTCTATGATGGATTCTACCCTCCCTCTTCCCTTAAAAGACACCACCATATTTTGTGTTTACCACTTTTTTTTTGCCTTAGACCCTGTTGGAACTCAGCCACCTGCAGCTTGGCCCCCTGCATGCTCTAAGGCCAGTGCCGTTTTGTAAGGTATGCTTGTTAGCTATGGTTTGTTGGCACTTGGCATTCATTCCCACCTCTTTCCATTGTGTCTTACTGTAGTAATAAATCTGGAAAGCTAAATACTATGCTTCTCAGACTCCCTTGCAGCTAGGCTTTTGTACCTGAACAGGTTTCACCAACGTGAAGGTGTACGTGAGGCAGAGAGCATCTTCTTAAGAGCTGCCTTCCTGCCTTTGAGCAAAGATGTGGAGTATTTCTGAAGCAGATATTTAATGTTTAATTTGCACCTACAGGATATCAAGAGGTGCACCACTGGTGAACTGCTGGTCCCTGGATGGTGTATTCCAGTGGCAGACTCATCCACCACCTTCCTAATTGTGATAGAGATAGGATTTCTTTGGGTCATTCAGTTCTGCGACGTACTGGCAGTCATTCCTGCAGATCCAGCCCTTCCAACAATATGGTAAGCACCTGATTCTCTGAACTCAAGAACTTTCTATTTAAATACCTAGAGAGATTTGTTTCTAGCACTGAACCCCAATAGACATAGCATGGTATCTCTCCCAGGCTTGAACTACGTAGCATCCAAACAAATGGAGCAGGTTTTCCAAAAAGAATGACACTTGATGTTCCCCTGTGAGCAGAGGTTCTCTAATGAATGTTGCCCAGACATCATTCTTTACTAAGCTGAACCAGGGACACAAAAAGCCAATGTGTTCAGAGCTTCAGTCAGGAAAGAAGCAAGAATGCATCACCACCAGTCCTAAGTGAGCCAACCAAGGCTGCTCCCTTCCCAACATCTTTGCTTCCTTCTGCTTGGCTGCACCTTGCCATGGGGCCTCCTCTGATGCCCTTGAACTCACCAGGCTGATGCTAGGAGACTCTAGAGCATTCCCATCAGACCACATGGATAATGCCAAAGGTTAGTCACCACCCACAGATACTCCTCAGAAATTACAAGAACAGCCTCTCTGTAACAAAGACAGGGGAAAGATGGGAGGGCTGAGAATGATTAATGGTCCCTTCATAGTTGATGGAAAGCAAGTGCGATCTGCATTTTGGGTGTTGATATTTTCTCACACCATGACATTCCCACATGGTAGCAACCTGGGAGATAAAAACAACAGGCCTTGTTTGGGGAAAAGAAGGGGGCCTGTGTTCTTCAGTTGCTTGGGAAGAGAGCATGCATTTCGGGAAGTGTTGCCATAGGGGGCCATGGGCTCCCGTGGTGCTTGGCAAAGTTGGAGTCCCTGGAAAGTCCAAAGGTGATATCTTTAATAGGCGGCTCATTTTCTTTCATCTTCATGGTAAGAGTCCAATCACAAAGGCAGTTCTTAAAGCAAGACACAGCAGGTAAGATGAGATGAAGTCCCCATCAGACTTTGCTGCTGAAACTGAGTGGGAAGTAAGGCTGAAAAACAGCAGCATGGGATTCTGCTTCCATAAGAAGAATTGAAAGAAACACAATGTAGGGGAAAGCTGATGGGGAGGAAGGAAACAAAGGAATAGAAGCCACAATGCAGGAATATATGTGCAGGATGCAAATAAGAGACCTATGTCCGTGGGACTCCCATGGGGAGAAGGGAATTGCTCCAGTGAAGGGGGTCTAAGCTGTAAAGCCATGAGGGAAGGCATTTCACAGTCCTCTCCACAGTCACATTGGCTGGAAGGCTCCTAAACATTGGGAGCCTAGTTTTAAATAGTATGATTTGTTTCGAGATTAAGGCACACAGAAAAATCTACTGAACACTTCCCTAGCACTGTCAAAATGCCTAGAGGCAAATAATTAGGCAAAAGGATTTTTAGAATTTTTTCTCTGGTTATAAAAGTAACACATGTCCATTGTAGAAAATACAATTATATAAGAAGGAACAAATATTCCATGTAATCCCACGATTCAGCTACAGCTGCTGCTTTGCTGTATATTCTTCTCTGGGTGGATCTTTCAGAAAAAAACAAGGCCATTCAGTATATGAAGTTGGATATCCTCATCTCTTCACTAAATATTGTATTATATTTCCCCTTATCACTAAATACTCTTTAAAAACATGCTTTTTGACTGACTAAATTAGTATTCCTTGCATATTAATCTTTTTCAATTTTCTGATTATTTTCTTAGGATACATCCCTAAAAACTGAATTACTATGTCAATGGGAATGTTTACTTCTAAAGATGTTAATGCTTATTGCCAATTGTTTCACAGAAACTGTACACCAATTTACATTCCTACCACATTGCAAAAGGTTGCATTCAAAAACACTTCATGGTTTTTGCTTTAAAAAAGAAACAGCCTGTCTCAGGCAATGTGGTGTTATTGTGGAACTATATGAAGAAGCCTGAGGCTTTAGTCCTGGTTCTGCTAGGTATCTGTGGGAAAGTTCATTCATTCACCTTTGTGTGCCTTAGTTCAGTTATCTTTAGGAACACTTCAGCACTAACATTCTTTGAAATTGTGTTTTGTTTTGTTTTAACTAAGACACAAAAAGAGTGTCATATTTTATCCAATTAGTACAATATCAAAGATGTGATAGTATTAAATGAATGTATATATTGTTGAAAATTTGTTTAGCATGTGTGATTGGTCAAATTTAATACTCCTGAGAATAGTCACTAGAATAAGGTATTAAGGGAGGGCTTTGCATCTGTTTTCTTCACTGCTGTATCATCATGCCAAAATGCACACTGGGTGCTTTATAAATGTATGCTGAATGCAAGAATGGATCCATAAAGACATTTTTATTAGCTGGATGTAGCCTACCAATGTAGCTATTGGTGTCGTGCCAATATCCCACTGGACTACCTAAAGGTCTCCCACAGCTTTGGTGGACATTTCCCATGCACATTGGAAGATTCCAGCCTCAAGCACCTGAGTCTCTCTGCCTGAAGACTTTATCTGGCCAAAGTAGCATTCTTTGTCCATGCAGAGCAAACCAGAAGTGCTGGGGAACTAACACCTCCACGAGCAACTTTCAAACAATCAGGGCTAGGAGTTGGTGGATAAACACCCCAACATCCTCGCCCTCTTGGTGGGACAGTTCTGAGTTATGATTGACACAATCTTTGAGAGAATACTCATAAGGACTGAGCCCAGATGCTCACAGCAGTAACTTGCTCATAAACACACCTTCTTTTTCTTGCTCCCTCCTGGTCTTACTGGGATCACCTTCCAAATCTTGCACCTAAATCCTAATCTCCGAGTCTACTCTTGGGGGAACCCAAACACTAGAGCTGATGTTTGCAAAATTGTAGAGTATGATTTCAAAACATGTTCTCTTTTTTGTACAAAAACACATTCTCCATCATTTTAATTCCTGAGGGCAGGAAGTAGGATGGTAAACTCACTTAGAGGCAGTGATGTAAGTGGGATTTCGTGATTGCATGTATGTGTGTGTGTGTGTGTGTGTGTGTGTGTGTGTGTGTCCCCAGAACACTCTTAGTCTCAAGGTTGATTTGAGAACAGATTCCAGGAAAGAGAACAGGCAGATAATTATATTAGAGAATTCAAATTGAAAACTTTAATATGTCTCTAAGCTGGATGGGAGTCAGAACCTACTCTCCTCTACCTTGGGGAACACCTTGGCACCAGGACACCAATCACCACACATCACCTATGGAGTTATTGGAACAAGGCCAGCAAGGCTCATATTTCTCTGAATCACTCTAGCTGTTATCACTGCTGAACACAAAGTAGGTCTTTAAGCAAGAGTTGGCTGCCTGAAGCACCATTTGTGTATTTAGGAATTACTATACAGCAAGTATAGAATCTATACCAGCCAGGACTTTAGTTGCAGACAACAGAATCCATTCTATCTAGAAAAATTTGAAGGACATAGATCTCTGAAAGGCCAGAAAACCAGTTTAGAGGCTATGCAGTGAAAAACAAAGCCACACATCTTGCTAAGGACTGGTCTAGTACAGACTCCCCAGCCACCTTCTGGGCAGAATCACAACAGCTGGCACCACCCACCCATTAATGCTGACCCTGTGCCTTGCTGCTGCTGAAAGCTGGTGCTGCTACCTTCACCCTCGTGGATTCCATGCAGTAACACTGGCTGCTTCCACATCAAATGCTGACCTGTATGTGTTTAAGTGGTTGAGCCCTGATCTCTAGCTGCAAAGGAGATTGAGAGAGTGAGAATCTTCCTTCCATTATGAGGCATTCTCCAAATATAAGAAAAGTGTTCAGAGGTGATAGGTGAAAAAGATCTCCACAGCACTTCACTGGTCACTCTCCAGTGCCCTCCCCCACTGCCATAATGCCAGGTCCCATCCCTGACTACCTGTGAGCTCTGCCTAGCTGGTGGCATCTTAACACAGGCTACATGCTGAGCATCCAATCAAACATCAGAGGTTAAAGGAAGAGCCTCAGTGGGTGATGAAATTCAAGACAAAAGAAACCAGTGAAATTCATTTTAATAATGTATGTTTTTAACCTAATGTATCCAAATATATTTCAACAGGTAATCCATATAAAACAAATTTTGAATAAGATATATGACCTTTCTTTTTCATATTAAGTCTTCAGAATCCAGTGCAAACTTTACACTTATAGCAGCACATCACAGTTCAGATTCGCAACACTTCAAGTGCTCAAGACTCACATGTTGTTTGTGACTCCCAAACAGACGCTACTTTTGGGATGGCAATGCTCATGCTGTGCGCTTCTCTTCTTCACCTGTGAGCCACCTGCCACACTTGAGATTGAGGCAGCCCTTCAGAGAATGCATCTTTCTACACTGTGTTGTGGTTAAGAAGCGCTGTGCAAGTCCATTAAGGAGTTGAGCTGAATTATGAAGTTTCTCACTCCTGGTCCTTAGTCATCCTGGCTCCCTGAGAAGTCTATAATCCTCTCTACTTTGGCTTGCCTGCTGTTAATCCCTGCATGGGCTGGGGACAGGGGGACACAACTGAGGCACTCACCTCGGCTGCCAACTTTAAGAGGATATCAAAAAACTCAGTGATCGAGATAAATATTTTAATGCAATATTATTAAAATTAATGCAAAAATCCATTACTAAGACGATATCAAAATTTTAAGTGATAACAGGACCCACCAGGGCTGGGATTAGGGTGAGGCAAGGAAGGTGGGACTTGCAAGTACAAGGACTGTCCTTCCCTTTCCCTTCGCTTCAAGTGCCTCTCAGTGTCCCTAGACAATGGGGCCGCTGTCCTAGCACTTCCCTAAATGCTCACTATATTATTACTGGGTAAATGAATAACTGAATGAGCAAAAAAAAAAAGTCCTTTCTGACTGGTTCTTAATATAGTCTCAAATTCAGTTTTAATGACAAGAAGTAACATATTGGTTTGACACAATTACAGTCAAAACCCCACTGAAATTGTTTTAACTTGACAAATTGATTCTAGTGTTTACATTGAAGAATAAGCAGGTGAGAACAGTGAACAAGAACATGCAAGAAAGAGTTCTTTTTATAGTCTGGAGAAAACAGTCACGAAGAAACCAAGCCCTGTTTCTGCTTCTTGGCTGGGCAGCCCTCAGCCCCGGCTCCCACAGAGCTCCCACACTGCCATGCCCCAACAGCAGCTGTCCAGGGTCGGGCAAATCATACTGCCAGGGATCCCTTTCCCTGCCCAGAACCCATCTTAGCAGGTAATAAACAGTCAGTGAGGGCCTTGAAGGGGGCAAGAAGGAAAAGAATGTTCCCAAAGTACAGCCTGTGCCCTGAGGAGTTTCTGAAATCAGGGCAGCAAATGCCAGCAGTCTCCACCCCACAGATCTTCATCCACAGACCAACCTCCACCCTACCCCCACGTCCTGGCCACCTGTTCCAGCCTCTCTTCCAGCAGCATCTACTGAGTCACTCTCATGTCTCGCACCTCCTGACCACCTCTGGCTGTCCACACAGAGCGGATCTCAAAGCCCAAGCCAAGGACAAAGTTCTGCTCGCTCTAAGTCTACCGCTCATTCTTTTCTCCACCCTTAATGCCCTGTCCTCTTCCTCATCACAAGCACACGCACATGCACATGCATGCCCCCATTCCCCTCTTTCAGGGTTCAACTAGTCCACTTGTTGATTTCTCCCTCTCCTATCACACATGATGCATTTGCATCCATGAACATGGCATTCCTTAAAACTCTTCATGGAGAGAAGCCACGGATGGAGGGGCTGGAGGCTGAGAATGGCGCCTACACTCACACCTAACAGGCTTCAAGCTTAACAAGCTGGGTTGTCTGAGGAGGTGTGGGGAGGGCTATGTGAGAGCAGAAGCCTCATCACATGGCTGGTGAATGGAACTCTCAGCTGCTGAGGACCACAGGCATCCTTGGGTTGCATGTGAGGGTGTTGGTTTTGAGCTGCCTCGTCAAAGGGTTTGAGTGAAAGAAAAAGGGCCCTAGGAATCGACCCAGAAGAACTTTGAAACTGAAAACTCAGTACCACTTCTGTCAGTGGAAGGCCACGTCCCAGTGTCTCAATGTCATACCACACCCTCATTTCCTCCAGCACCAGCTATAGATGGGACAGGAGATAGAAAGCTAGATTCTTTCCCCTAGGATTGTGTCTTAGCCTGTTTGGGCTGCTATACAAAATACCAGAGACTGAGTGGCTTATAAACAACAGAAATTATTTCTCACAGTTCTAGAGGGTGAGAGGTCCAAGACCAAGGTGTTAACAGATTCAGTGTCTGGTGAGAACCTGCTTCCTGGCTCATAGATAGTCATCGTTTCACTGTGTCCTCACATGACCGAACAGGCAAGTGAGCTCTCTGGAGCCTCTTTCACAAGGGCACTAACCCCATGATGAGAACTCCACCCTCATGACTTAATCGCCTCCCAAAGGCCCCACCTTCTAATACCATCACCTTGGGGATTAGGATTTCAATATATGAATTTCGGGTGGACACAAACATTCAATCTATAGCAGATGGGGACTCATTGCCTTCCTTGCCCCCCTTGAGGCAAAGAGGCTTTCCCTTTGGGAGTGGCCTCTGGCTTGCAGCTTCCTGGCCTTCAAAACCATACTCCATCAATCTTGTTTCTGTCCAGAAAGTAGCCCTGGTCCAGCGATACAAAGGCTCACAGTTGCAGCTTGGACCTTCCTTGATCTCAGTGACCAGGACCCTGGGAGTGAGGCCGTGTGTCTGTCTGTGTCCAGGCCCTCTGAAGGTGTGCTCACAAGAATGCTCCAAGGCTTCTGCCATGCTTCCTCTTCCCACACCCCTTCGTTCTCTCCTCCCTTCCTCCCCGTATTCCTCTTCTCCTCGTACTACAGTCTAGTACACAGCCCTGAGGAGTCTGGGCACCTTTTTGTGCCACCTACAGCCAAGGCAACATTTGTAAAACGAAAGTTGATCAAAGAACAATTGCTAGTTAACATATTACTGTGATTACTGAAGTCGTTCTGGACTTTCTGGGAAGAAAATGTCACTAGCTTGTTAAATGAGTGTTCTTGGTCTGATAGGATATATTCTTCCATTGCTTCCCTTTCCTCAGCGACAACTGGAACTTTCCAGAACCAAGAACTTTCTGACTCCTTTGCTAGTCCTTCCCTGTTCCATCAAAGCTTTCCCATCATATGTTTACATCATCAGGATTTTACATAGTGCCTTATCAGCTAATTAAAAGCAATAGTGATTTTCAAGCCCATCTGTTTAAAGATGTAATATGAGTTTCTTGACTAAATATAAAATGTTTACATTATTTAAAAAACCCAACACGTTCCAATAGTTGTAAACAGAATGACGCCACTAATATGCAGATAAGACTTTTTTTTTGCAAACTTTGAAATAAAGTGTCACTTGTTGCCACTGAGAGTGTATTTGATCTCCTTGTGACTGAGCCCTTGATCAGAAAGGGAGCACCTAGTGATAGTCTTTAAAAACTACCCAGGCCCGCATACATCTGCTCACATACTGCTCACTCACTTAGGTGGGCACAGAGCTGAGCCTGGGTGCTGTGCACTCAAGAACCCATCATAAAATGGTAAGTGAACACCAGGAATGGAGGCAGCGTGTTATAGGAGAAATTGCTGAAAATGTTCACCTGAGGGTTTTTCTTTTCTGCACTTGCTGGTACGTGACTCCCATCTGGGCCCTCAGGGGCATCCACGTTGCCTGGAGGGTTATTGAAGGTGGGATGCAAAGACAGTATGTTAAGATTTTACTTTCCAAAATAAGACCTGAAGCCTGCAGTGGGGGTTGGGTGGGGTAAAACATCATGTTGAAGGTGAAAGCAGGATTCATTGAGAGGCAAACCTCTTGATAGAAAGAGAAGGGCAGTTTTCACCCTGCCCAGAATGGCAGTCCTGTTACTGCTATACAGCCTATCCTATCTTGACTAATATAATATCTGCAGATAGAGGGCAAAGAGCGCAATGGAAGCAGAAGACAGATGTCTATAAATGTGACCTAAAGAAGCGTTCTCTAAAGTGATGAGGTAGCTTTTGCAAGAGTATGTCCTCAACTCAAATTCAAGCATCTCAATTTATGGCGCTGCACACAGAGGAATTTGAACAATGAAAAGGACAAAGGATATCCTCCCTTTCAGGCTTTTTTGTGTGTATATGGCTGAAGATTTAAATATATCTGTCATTTGTCATTTAACATTCCTTCACATGATTTAAATAAAAGGTAGGCTCTATTCCAAAGCACAAAACCAAGAAAAGCCAAAGCATAAAACCTATCCTTTTTTCCTTAAAGAATTTTATTTCAGATGGAAAGTAATTCTTAAAGCCCTACAGCTATCTCTTCATGCATATCACAAGTATACCCAGTTTTTTCTTCTAGAATGAATTTTCCTTGCTTTGAGTCTATTCAGATAGTCAAAAACACTATAAAAGACCATACAGTTTTCCTGATCAAATGTGCATGGGTTATAGAATGTGCCAGCTATGGAATGCACTTTGTTTGAACTTTAAACTCATTTCAGTCCCCAGCTTTATTATCGTTTTTTTCTCCACGTAATTTTCTCTAAGTTTCTATTCTGTGCGGGGAACAATTGAGAAGGTGGTGTGCAGTTAAAATTAAAACCTGCCACTTCCCACATCAAATATGTTAATAGTGCAATGCAGTTTGCATTTTTAAAGGTAGCAACTTCAAATTTTCTTAACTAGTCTAAACCAAGTATCAGTTCAACCCAGTGAATTCCAAACCTTCATATCTCACAAGATTTTTTATTTTATTAGTTTCAGGTGTACAAAACAATGTAATAGTTAGACATTTATACCCCTCACAAAGTGATAACTCTCCTCCCCCAATCTACTACCCCCTTGACATCGTATATAGCTGGTACAATTCCATTGACTCTACTCCCTATGCTGCACTCCATATCCTGTGAATATATATATATATATATATATAATTATAGTTGACATTCAATATTATTCAGCTTCAGCTTCCGGTGTACAGTGCAGTGGTCAGACATCTACACAGTCCATGAAGTAGTCTCTCTAATAAGACAAATGCCCATCTGGCACCCTACAAAATCTTTACATTATTGATTATATTCCCCAAACTGTATTTCATATCCCCGTGGCTATATTGTGACTACTAATTTGTACTTTCTAATCCCTTTACCTCCTCCCCCATCCACACCCCCGTCCCACCTAGCAACCATCAGTTTTTTTCCCTATATCTCTGAGTCTACTTCTATTTTGTTTGTTCATTTATTCTGTTCTTTGGATTCCACATATAAGTGAGATCATATGGTATTTGTCTTTCTCCGTCTGACTTATTCCACTCAGCATAATGTTCTCCAGGTTCATCCATGTTGTTGCAAAGGTAAGATTTCATTCTTTTTTATGGCCGAGTAATATTCCATTGTATAAATGTACCACAGTTTCTTTATCCAATCGTCTATTGATGGGCATTTCAGTTGTTTCCGTATCTTGGCTATTGTGAATAGTGCTGCAGTAAACATAGGGGTGCATATATTTTTTTGAATTAGTGTTTTGCATTTCTTTGGATAGATACCTAGGAGTAGAATTGCTGGGTCACAAGGTAGTTCCATTCCCAGTTTTTTGAGATACCTCCATACTGATTTCCATAGTGGCTACACCAATCTGCAGTACCACCAACGGTGCACCAGGGTTCCCTTTTCTCCACAGCCTCGCCAGCACTTGTTGTTTGTTGATTTATTGATGATAGCCATTCTGACCGGAGTGAGGTGGTATCTCATTGTGGTTTTTATTTGCATTTCTCTAATGATTAGTGAGGCTGAGCATTTTTTTCATATGTCTGTTGGCCATCTGTATGGCCTCGTTAGAGAAATGTCTCTTCACGTCCTCTGCCCATTTTTTAATTGGGTTGTTTTGTTGTTGTTGTTGTTGTTGTTGTTGTTGTTGTTGTTGTTGTTGTTTTGGTGTTGAGTTATATGAGTTTTTTCTAAATTTTGGATATTAACTCCTTATCAGATGTATCATTGGCAAATATCTTCTCCCACTCAGTAGGATGCCTTTTTGTTTTATTGATGGTTTCCTTCACTGTGAAAAATCTTTTTAGTTTGATGTAATCCCACATGTTTATTTCTTCTATTGCTTCCCTTGCCTGAGGGGATATATCAGTAAAAATATTACTAAGGGTAATGTCTGCAAATATTCTAATTAATCAGAATGATAAAACATCTGGATGTGTGGCCTCCCTCTAACATCTGCCATTCAGTTGACTTGGTTTATTATCTGCACATGGCTGAATGAGTCCCTTAATCTCATTCTTCAACTTCTATGAAAAGCAACCAAAATGGAAAATTTCCTTTGGCTCCTGCCTTACAAAAGAATGTACTGGTCAGCAATATCAGAATCAGACAATGGGGACATATGGTGTGCCCCACCTTAGACCTTGACTCTTAGGTGTCTAGTTGAGACACTGGGGCCTCAGGGAGACTCTGCAGAACTGAGGATTGTTGAAGGGCTTTGTCATTTTGCTGATATGGTTATTTGAGATAATACTTATAATACATAATTTTAAAGTAATGAGAATAAATGCATTTTGTTAATTGATATACATAAATACTAATGCCTGCCCCTACATTTCCTCAAGTCTTCCAAACTCTTAGAGTCACCGTGTTCCTTAATATCAAATGTTCTGAGCTCCAGAATTAGTCAGGTTAAGCTATGATATGCTGAAATAATAAATTAATTCCCAATTCTAATAGAGATTATTTCTCAGTCACACAAAATCCAATGTGTGTGTTCTGAGAGGCTCTCCCAGGTGCTTTTTTTTTCTTCAAACAGTGATTCAGGAGTCTAGGCTCCTTCTACCTTATAAGCCTGTCGTCCTATATATGCTTGGGATCCTCTGCCAGATCCTCTGAATTTGGCTGGCTGATGAAAAAAGTGAGAGAATACAGAGGACTACATGGGATGGCATAGGGGCCAGGCCTAGAAGTGATGTACATCGCTTCTACCTATTCCACTTAGCCATAACTGGTTATATGGCCTCACTGGGATGCAAGGGAGCTGAGAAATACAGTTAACTGGGTGCCTATGAAGAAGAAATGGGTTTGATGAGCACCTAGCCAATCTCTGCCACAGCCCTCATGGCATACACCAACAGAAACTACAGTGTTGTCTTCCACCAAAATCTCCAAGAAGTCTTGTTCACGTAATTTTATTCCTACTGAATGTAATTATATCTTGTTAAATATCATTAGATATAGTATTTTACATAGTGTAACAGCAATAGTTCACAAATGAGGGTGATTTTGACTCTTCTCCAGAGGACACTTGTCAATATCTGGGGACATTTTAGTCGTCACAACTGGAGGGGGTGGTAAACTTCTGGTTTCTGGTCTGGCATGTAAGGAGTTTGGAAGTCATCACTCCCATCTTCACCGTAAGAAAAAGGCTGAAGTAACTGAAAATCAATAACTCTTCTTAGATCCATCAGAATATTGAGGTCATAGGGCAAACCACTGCTCCAAAATTTGAAGAGACAGACAAATACAAAGAATCATAGCTTACCCTCAGGAGCAGAAACCGCCACTGAAACCAGTACCAGGGTAGGAAAACCTAAACTGTAATTAGTAAAATGCTGGGAGCTCAATACAGACAAGCATGTGGATTAAATATGCCAGTAGGAGGTCCACACTTGTGTGAGTTTTACCTCCAAATTCTCACAGTTAAGATTGGGGGCAAATCTCCTTGTGCTTCAAGCGGGGGGAGGGTGAAAAGTGGCCATTCTAATATATGCCCAGAGCATTCGGTTCTTCTTAACAAGGTCTACTCTCAAGGAAAACTATTTTGCCAGGGCCTTACCAGCTGGGGCTTTACTAGAGCCTAACTGGTGTGGGAGAAGGGAAACACCCAACTCCAGCCCCCTCTAGCCTTCCTGGATCACCTAAGGATGGCTCAGTTGGCTAGAGCATGTGCTCTGAACAACAGGGTTGCTGGTTCGATTCCCACATGGGCCAGTGAGCTGTGCCCTCCACAACTAGATTGAAGACAATGACTTGAGCTGAGCTGCAGCTAAGCTGCCAGTGGGTGGTCAGTGGCTCAGTTGGTTAGAACATGTGCTCTTAACAAGGTTGCCGGTTCGACTCCTGCATGGGATGGTGGGCTGCGCCCCCCGCACCTAGATTGAAAACGATGACTAGACTTGGAGCTGAGCTGCACCCTCCATAACTAATATTGAAGGACAGCAACTTGACTTGGAGCTGATGGGTCCTGGAAAAAACACATTGTTCCCCCAAAAAACATACTGTTCCCTGATAAAGTTTAAAAAAAGAAAATCGCCATAAACTTGACCTGATAATTCTACTTCTAGGAATTATACTAAGGAAATTCAAATCATAAAAGTGGGTAATACTCCATTGTGTAAATGTACCATAGTTAGGGGGTCAGATGGACTCATGTCTTGTTAGGGAGACCACTTCATAGTCGGTGTAGAGGCCTGACCACCGCACTGTATATCTGAAGCTGATGTTGAATAACAATGTATGTCAACTATAATTATATATACATATAGTCACGGGACGTGGAGTAGAGTGTGGGAATGGAGTCAATGGAATTGTAATAGATAAGCATGATATCGGGGGTGGGAGGGCAGTGGATGGGGGGAGGGGGGTTGTTACTTTGTGAGGGGTGAAAAGGATAACTATTGCATTATTCTGTACACCTGAAACTAACAATAAAATAAAGAAAAAAAAAGTGGGTAATGACGAATATACAAAGATCCCCCCCCCAGCTTTGTCTATAATATATAAAAAGAAATGGGAATAACCTGAAGGAATGGCTAAATAAATGATGGCACACTTATTTAATAAAAACTTAAACATCCATGAAAGAATATGTGTTTTTATTTAACCACATGAAAAAATGTTCAGAACATAATTGAAAAACCAGATTATAAAAGTATAGTCATATCACGATTTTATAGTGAAATGCATGGGGAAAAGCAATGAAGAAATGTTAGTAGTACCCTGTAGTGAGCATATGGGTGGCTTCTAGTTTCTTCTTTATTCTTCTCAGTGTTTATCCCTCACATTTCCTATGATAAAAAGTTTTTACCTTCATTATCAGGAAAAAAGGAAATAAAATATTATAAGTGGTTTTAGCTTTGCCATATTTCCACAGGGAAATTCTATGTTGAGTATTTCAAAGTTGAACGTGTCGGGCCGGCCGAGTGGCTCAGTTGGTTAAGAGCTCGCTCAAGAGTTTGAGCTCTGAGCAACAGGGTCCCCGGCTCGATTCCAGGCCCGAGCTGAGCTGCCACTGAGCTGCCAACAAGTGGCAGGATGGCTCAGCTAAAAAAAAACAATAAACAAACAAACAAACAAACAAAGTTGAACGTGTTGTTTTCCGAGTTAGTAGAGCCTGCATGCACTAAGGACGACTCAAAGTCAGTTCTCTGGATGGGCCGGGTCCACTGACCACTTTGATACTGAGATAACTTCCCAGTTCAGTGCTTTCCATACCAGTCTTGTCTGTGGCAGAACTTGGAAGTTCTGAATTCTTGAAGAACTCAGGTGAAATTCCTCAGAAAACATATTTGGTTGGTAGCTGCAGCTCAATGAAGTAGTGGAGGTAATGGGGAGGAAAGGCAGGGAATTCTTCAGAAAGCTCTCATTTCACTTTGAATTATTTAGAAAAAAAAGGAATGGGAGGGGGGAAGCCCTTGGTTCTTAAAAAAAAATCAGTACAGTGTTCACTGAAGGTCACTATTCCAGTCGTATGATGCTGAGACAAATCACTCGAAAGCTTAGTGGCTTAAAACAAGAATCATTTATTGTCTCTCATGGTTTTCTGAATGTCAGGAAATCAGGAGAAGCTTAGCTGGGTGGTTCTGGCTCAGGGTCCCCCATGAGGGTGTATTTAAGAGGTCGGCGTGACTGGGGCTGGATTAGAATTCACTTCCAAGGTGGCTCACACTCATGGCCAGCAAATCGGTGCAGGCTGCTGTCCATAGGCTTCAGTTCCTCTCTCTGTGGCCCCCGCACAGAACTACAAAGGTGTCCTCATGGCATGGCAGCTATCTTCCCCAAGAGGGAGTGCTCCAAGGCAGAGGCCCCAATGCTTTTTCGGACCTAATCTTGGAAATCACACACTGCCACTTCTGCAATATCCTATGGGTGACATAGGTCAACCCTATTCAGTGTGGGTGGGAGTGGGGGTACGAATACCAGCAGGCAAGAATCAGTGGAAGCCATCATGGAGGCTGATTGCCCAGTTACCTATCCAGCATCCCGACAATGCCCATTTCCTGACAATACCACAGACTTTTGTTTAGGTGTCCTACCACCCCCACCCCCCGTCCCACTCCACACCATCACTGTGAAAGGAAGCTGACCCATTCCCAGTACCGCTGGTGAGACTAACGGGCTAAATGTAATTACAGCCCCTTTGACAGTGATTAGCTCAGAATCCCAGGCCTAACCCAGTTAGCACATGGCAATCCTCTCAGCCTCCAGGATTATTCAGGGGTTGGTGTATGACCAGATTCAAGCCAATTAGGCACAAAAGGACATTTTGAGGGTGCTTCTTAAAAGAGAGCCACCAGAAAAGATGATTCCTGTCTTTGTCGGGTGTTTGGGAAGTGGATCTGAGCCCTAGGTGTGCTGCAGCGCCCTCTGCCAGGCTGAAAATCAATTCACCCTGTAGAGGAGAGCTGAGAGATTCTCAAGAGACAATAAGTCAGGGTCTTGACAGAACTAGAGCTGATCGCTGCCCTGCCACTGGGATCTTCCTTTATTTGGGGCAATTAACTTCCCATATTTTTGAAGCCACTTTAAGATAGGTTTCCTAGCATGTGCAACCAAACCTGACTTTCCCCACTTGCAAAATGGAAGTAGCATGCGGCTAAAAGAAATGAAAACAAATGCTTTGAAAGCTATAAGAAATTTTGCTCTTTAACGTTAGGGATAATTAAGGTACTTGAACCAAACAAACCAAAACTTGGGACAGCTCCCCTGATATGTGGACAAGAATATTACCAAGCAAGTCTGGTCCAACATGTCCAGAACCAACAGTGGCTACACCCATAGGCTGAAGAAATGACTGCTTTGGGGGTGCAATTTCAGGAGTGCCTGAACAGGATGTGGTGATGTAGGTCTGGGGTTCTACCTGGGGGAACTGTAAGCTCAGTATTTCTGAGCTGTGGTGAGGGGCACCGGGAGGGTCCAGACAAAACTGATCTTCAAAATGGTCACCAAGTGGAACCGAGAGGTCCACCACTTCTGGCCAGTGCCTGAAATGCCACAATGAGTCCCTTGACTTAAGGCTGAAAGGACGAACGTGATGAAGCTTATCAGTCACTAGTATCTCAACATGATGGGGTCTTTAGCCCCTCCTGAGATTTGTGTGGAGTATTTGCACAGAATAAGAGAACAGTGGGATGAGGGCCCCCCATGCCACTCAGGTGAAGGAACAGAGAAAGAGTTCTTGGAACCTGGAGGGCATAGAAGACTAACTTTGCTGAATCACAATTTTACAGATGGCAGAAAAAAACTTGGCTGATTCAGTTTTGCCAATGGCAGGCCATTTATGTTACTTAGGAAACATATGCTCATATATAGACTTACTATATGCAAGACACTGTTCTGAGTGCTTTACAAACATTTACTTATTTATTCCCCTCAACAACCCCATAAAATAGATTTTCCTATCATCCTTGTTTTACAGATTAGGAAACTCAGACACAGAGAGGTTATGAAACTTACTCAAGGTCTCACAGCTAGAAAGGCACAGAGAGGTTAAGTAACTTGCCCATGGTCACACAGCAGGTAAGTGACAGAGTCAGGATTTGAATGAAGACTTTGCCACCAGGGCCCATGCTCCTAACCACCATGCTCTGCTGCCTATGTTGTAACATTTTAGCTTCTTTGCAGACTTGTTGCTAAATGTCCCCTGGTAGGGATGTTCCTCTCTGCATGATGATTTGCCCTAGGCCTTAGAGAAGCTGGAGCAGATTTAAGTACATGTGTTATCTGTGGGTGGTTTTTTTTACCAGGTCTGGCCCTCAGTCCTAGGACATTGTGTTGCCACAAACCCTGGTTCTGTCATCTTTAACCAGCCTGAAGTACAGCCCTAACTTTGGGCTTGTTAGAAAGGCAGCCGATCACAAGGGACTCAAGCCAACCATTTCCTCTTTGCCCAAGCTTCCTGATCATTCCAGGCCTCTGCCCATCACACACTCTCCTTAAATACTATCATCAGTGCTGGGTTGTTAGAGAGAAAAGCAATGAAGAGGAAATGATTATAAAAGTTACATCTGCTATTCAGGCAGCTGTTCTCTTTCCTCATTAGGACAATCAATCATTTTTCAACATCATTTTTGTAACTAGGGGAAGGCTTCATTTAATCTAAGACTAAAGAGCAGGACTGAGGGAATTAAATCCCACAGGTCTTTAGCTGATGGCTTTTTTCTTTAAATACTCTGTCCTCACCAATGACCTAATTAGGCTTTCATAGGATGATGAACTCTCGGCTCCTCTGTCTCATTTCCATCTGTGCCTTTACAAAAGGGGAGCTCTGCACCCCCAGTAGTCCATGCCTTCTCTTCTGGCTTTCTCTTCAGTCTCCTCTTTGTAGATTAAGCCCGGCTTTCTCTGACTTTCTGGGAGGGTTTCTTGGAACTGTGTCATCATCACTAAAACCTTACAGCCAAGTGGCAGATTGTCATGGAGACCTTAAGTCCTATTTCCATGGAATAATAGAACTGGAAGGCAGGAAAATCACCCTTATAACAATGATAAGCCCAAACTGTGGGGGCAGACTGCCCAGGTTCAAATATCAATGTTACCCCTTACTAGCTATTTGACCTTGGGCACATCACTTAGCCTCTTGGTGCCTTGGTTAATGGAGATTAATAGTACACACCAATCTCCTAGTGTTGTCATGAGGATTCAGTTAATTAATAGTGCATGAAAAGCACTTAAAACAGTGCCTGGCCCACAGTAAACATGAAATTATAAGTGTATCTATTATTGTTGCTGCTGCTGCTGTTGTGATCTAGCCCATCCACCTCTGATACATATTGCCCTCTTGAACATCTTCCTCTTCAAACTCCCAAGCTCCAATCAGCCCAACCATCTGCCTTCTCCATGCCTACGTCCTGGCTGTTGAGAGCTTTGGGGAAAATCAAACAAGTGCATAGACTGAAAACTCATCTTTCTCCAAGCTAAGCCCACTCTCCACATACTCCGTCATCTGTGCCCCGCTAAAATCAGTCAAGGTCCAGGCAGAAAGACAAAGCACCACAGTGATTTCAGCAGAGGTAAACCAGGGATTGGAGGTGAAATGGCTAAAAGAGGTATTGGAGGACTCAAAAGATAGAGGACACTGAGATAACACAGAGATGGGAGCTACAGGAATCAGTGACTGGCCCCAGGATATGGGGGAATACAGGAAGAGGTTCAGGTATCAGAAACTAGAAGCCTGGAGGAGGGCCCCTGTGGGGCTGCGATCCAGGTACCCAAAGAGAGGACAGCACCCAGCTCTGAGGGGACAAAATGAAACTGATTCTGGGAGTGTTTGGGAAAACTGAGAGCTGGATAGGAATGAATTGCCATTGCTGGGGTGATGCTCACAGTGACAGGAAATAGACACGAAGCACACAGGAAGCACACAGGAAGAAGCAGCCACCTGTTCTGCCTACCATAGCCAGACTGATCTTTCTAAAAGGCCAATGTGTCTGGGTCACAAGCCTTCTTAAAGCCCTTCTGTGGTTATCTCTGCATCTCCAGTAGAGTCTGGAGTGTAGCTTGGCCAGCGGGCCTCCCTGATCCGGCCTTTACCTGCTGTTAGCACTGTCTTCTCCCTCGCTGGACATTCTCTCTCTGGCCACAGTGCCCTGACCATGCTGAACTATTGCAGCCTCCCAGACACTCCATGCCTTTGTTCCAGCCTGGAAAGTTCTTCTCTATGAAGTCTCTGTTGATCACCCAAGCTAGGAATGGCTAATCTTCCCTGTGTGCCCTCACTGTAAACCCAACATGCGTCTTTTAGCAGATGCTGCTGGGGCCCTGCCCACATCTCATTGGTCTTCACCTCTACATGGAAGGCTATCTGTGGCTCCACCTGGGACTATATATCTACCCCACAGAGCACATTTGGCCAGGTGCTTGGGAGTAGCACTAGGGAGTTAATGCCCCTTGAGGCAGCCTTCAAACACTGATGAAGAGGGATCTGACGGCTAAGTGCCCCAGCTTTGTGGCCCTTTGATGGGAAGAACAAGCTCCCAGAGCTCCCAGAGAGGCTGAACCCCAGTTGTCGATGGTAATAGCTAGATTTAAAATGAACCCTTGATCAGCTTTTTCCATTCCCTGCCTCAATTTCCTGATCTTTCTAGTAGTGTCTCTTGAGATCACTTCCCAAGGAAACTACTTGCATTCAAATCCTTGTTGCACAGCCTGCTTTGAGAGAAACCAAAACTAAGACACATCACTCATAGCCCATTACATAGTGTTATACTGATTTGTTTAAACGTCCCTATCCTCCTCAGCACTCTCAACCCTCTGAGGGCCAGGATCTTATATCATTCTTCTTTATAACCTTAGATCATAGCACAGTGTTGGGCACTCAATATACCCTCCATCCCTACGTATTGATGGAAGGCAGCACTGCAGAATGTGATGTACGATGAGCAGGGAGACTTGCATGAAGCTAGCAAAGGGTTTTGAGATGATAATTTGCATTTTTGCAAGTAGGGCTACTTAGGCAGTCAAAGAAAGGGAGTAGAATTGCTACTTTTAATCTCTGTTTCTTCAGAGGAGATTGAAGTAGCAGTAACAGAATTGTAGACACACACACACACACACACACACACACACACACACACACACACACACTGAAATGTGAGACACGGGAATTTTGCCCCCTTCACCATGCCCCATAGGTTTGATCCCCCAGAGCAGCTGTCACTTCTGATTCTCACAAGCATATATCCCTTTACCCTGCTCTAAGAAATGTTATGCCCAAGTCGCATCACTGTGGCAACCCCTTTCACTCTGAGAAGAAGCCAGGCAGTCTTAATATTGGCTGGCATGGCTGATGTCCGGCTTAAAGCCATCTGCTTCCTCTCTAATCAGGACCGGACACATGAGGAATACTCCCTCTGACTTAATCCTTCCTCTTAATGAGACTGGTAATAAATAAGAGCCCTGCCACAATGCCCAAGAGTGTACCAATTCTCTTATGGTTGCTATCATTACAAATAAAACCTCCACATCTCAACTTCTTGCCCAGTAGAGCTTCTTTGCAGCCTAAGACCCGGGTTCTACATAAGGTAGTATGACCTTTTCCAGCCAAGTCCCACATCAACAGTTTCCTACCACATGCCCTCTTATCTGGACAGCTTGGGGGCCTCTCCATCAAGGCATGTCATGATTCTTCCAATACCATAGCTACTAGAGAAGATTTTTAAATTATAATTCTTTTTTATCCAACATTTTTGAGTACACACAATATGCCACTACCAATTACAAAGCACTTTGCAACATGTTTTACATAGAGTACCTCATTCAATCCTCAAAACAACTCAATGAGAGAAGTAGGTGGATTAGCCTCATGTCACAGCAGGGGAAGCAAAGGGTGTGCCTGACTTGCTGAAACACAGACTTTCCAATTCCCAAACCTGTGTACTTTATCACAGTATTATTCTGGCATTATTTCAAACTTTATGCAATAGAGTTTTAGTTCTGGAAGCGACTATAGAGATTATCTAGAATCCAACCCCCTTCTGAGGTGCCATTCCTTGGTAATTTAAGGCATGGCCTTGCAGTCACACAGACCTGAATAGGAGTTCCAGAACTGCCACTTAACTAGCTGTGTGATCATAGACAAGACACTTAAATCTCTTTAAACCTCAGTCTCCCCATCTGTAAAATGGGGATAATAATAGGTACCTCCTCCTGAGAATAGGATTGCTATGAGGAAGAAATGAGATCCTGTATGAAAAACACTTAGCTTGGTGCTTATCAAGTGCCTATTAAATATTAGCCAACACTTATGTAGTACTAAGTACATTCCAAGTACTCTTCTAAGTGTGTGTCACATATTGAATTTATCTTAGTTCCCACAATTACCTCATGAAGCAACTGCTATTACAATCCCCACTTTATAGATAGGTTAACTGAGGTACATGTCAGACACCAAACCACAGATCCAGAAAGATCAGAGTACACCAAGCAGGATAAATGCCAAAAAAAACCCAACCCCAAATCCTACAACTAGGCAAGTCATATTCCAACTGCAGAAAACCAAACATAAAGAAAAATCTTCAAAGAAGCCAGAGGAAAAATAAATCTGACCAATACAGAAGCAAAAATAAGAATTGCATCTGGGGCCGGCCGAGTGGCGCGATGGTTAAGAACTGGCTTGGGACGCCAGAGGGCCCCGGTTCGGACCCCACATATGAGGGCCAGTGACACTGCCCTCTACAGCTAAGATGCTGAACAACAGCTCAGCCTGGAGCTGGGCTGCTGTTAGTCACTGGTGACGGCATAGGCTGCAGCCCCTGTGGCAGTGGGTTGCCATGGGCTACCGTGTGTAGCCAGTAGCCAGCGTGAGCAGCCAGCAGCCGCAGTGAGCAGTCGTCCAGAAGCCGGCGACTGATGTGCCTTGCCCGGGGAAGAGCGCAATGATGGTGCCAACTTGGGCCAGTGAAGCAACGTCCTCCACAACTAGACCGAAGAACAAAACGACAGCAACTTGTCTGTTCCCCTTCCCCCAATTCCCCAGCACTGTTCCTATCCACTCAATTCCCCAATAAAAATCTTTAAAAAAAAAAAGAATTGCATCTGACTTCTCATAAACCATGCAAGCAAGAAGAGAGTAGAGTGAAATATTTAAAATGTGAAGAGAAAAAAACCCCCACTAACCTAGAACTCAGTACCCTTTGAAATTATCTTTCAAAAATGAAGGAGAAATAAAGATTTTATAGGACAAAAAATGAGGGAACTTGTTGCCAGTAGACCTGCCTTGCAAGAAATGTTAAAATAAGTTCTTCTGTGAGAACAAAAAATGATACAGGTCAGAAACTTGGATCAACATAAAGAAAGGAAGAGCATTGGGAATGAATAAGAGAAGGTAAAATAAAAACTTTTACTTTTCTTATTCTTAATTGTTATAACAGATAACAGTTTATTCAAAATAATAATAGCAACACTGCATTCAAGCATATATATACATGTATATATGTTTATATATATAAGTGAAATAAATGACAGTAATGATAAAAGGCATGGGAGAAAGAATTAGGATTATTTTGTTATTATAAGGTACCTGTACTAGTTATGAAATGGTATAGTGTTATTCGAAAGTGGACCCAGAATTGCTGCAAATGTATATTGTAAACCATTTTAAAAGCCATTTATAAAGTAAAATAAGAAGTATAATTTATATATGCTAAAAATGAGAGAAAGTAGAATCATATAAAATGTTCAATTAAAACCACAAAAGGCAGAAAAAGTGTGGAAGACAAAAATAGGAACAAGAATAAGGGGAACAAGTAGAAAACAGTAACAAATATGGTCGACAGAAATCCAACAATATCAATAATCACACTAAACATCAATGATCTAAATATACCAACTAAAAGACGAAGATTGTCAGGGTGGCTCAACTATATGTCATCTACAAGGAACCCACTTTAAATGTGAATCATATAAATTAAAAGCAAAGGAATGGAGAAAGATATACTATGCTAACATTAATCAGAAGGAAGCAGGAGTAGCTACATTAATTTTGGACACAGCAGACTTCAGGGTAAGGAAAATTATGAGGGCTAAAGAGGGGCATTACATAATGATTAAGGGGTCAGTACTCCAAGAAGATATAATGGTATGTGCCTAACAACAGAGCATCAAAATATGTGAGGCAAAAACAGAACTGCAAGGAGAAACAGATAAATCCACTATTATAGATGGATTTCAACACCTCTCTATCAGAAACAGACAGATCCAGCAGGCAGAAAATCAGTAAGGACACAGCTGAACTTGGCAGCACCATCTATCAACTGGATTTAATTGGCATCTATAGGCAAGGTTATCCAACAATAGCAGCATACACATTTTTCTCAAGCTCACATGGAACTTTCACCAAGAGAAACCACATTCTGTGCCATAAATCACACCTTAATACATTCAAAAGAATAGAAATCATACAATGTGTGCTCTCAGACCACAGTGGAATTAAAGTAGAAATCAATTACAAAAAGATAGCTGGAAAATCCCAAAATACTTGGAGATTAACAATACACCTTTAATTAACACATGAGTCAAAAAAGAAATCTCAAGAGAAATTTTAAAATATTTTGAACTAAATAAAAGTGAAATACAACTTATCAAAATTTGTGGGATGCAGCAAAAACAGTGGTTAGAGGGAAATTTATAGCATTGAATGTATATGTTAAAAATAAGAAAGACCTAAAATCAATATTAAGCTTCCACTTTAGGAAACTAGGAAAAGAAGAGCAAGTTAAATCCAAAGTAAGTAGAAGAAAAGAAATAATAAAATTTCAAGCAGAAATCAATGAAACTGTAAACAAGAAATCAATAGAGAAAACTCAACAAAACCAAAAGCTGTTTCTTTGAAAACATGAATAAAATCGATAAGCCTCTAGCCAGGCTAACTAAATAAAAAAAAGAGAGTAGACACAAGTTACCAGTATCAGAAATGAAAGAGGGGACATCGCTGAAGAACACATGGACATTAAAAGGTAGATAAAGTAATCTTATGAACAACTCTATGTCCACAAATCTGATAACCTAGAATAAATGGACCAATTCCTTGAAAGACACAATCTGCCAAAACTCACATTCAATGAAGCTATTAAAAAAAAACCCCTAGGCCCCGGTTCGGATCCCACATATGAGGGCCAGTGACACTGCCCTCTACAGCTAAGATGCTGAACAACAGCTCGACCTGGAGCTGGGCTGCCGTGGGTCGCCGGCGATGGCGTAGGCTGCAGCCCCTGTGGCAGTAGGTTGCCATGGGCTACCG
>NW_017731363.1:3436822-3512710 GCF_001890085.2 Hipposideros armiger
CGGTGACTGATCTGCCTCGCCCGGGAAGAGCGCAATGATGGTGCCAACTTGGGCCAGTGAAGCAACGTCCTCCACAACTAGACTGAAGAACAAACCGACAGCAACTTGTCTGTTCCCCTTCCCCCAACTCCCTACCGCTGTTCCCATCTCCCCAATTCTCCAATAAAAAGAAAATCTTAAAAAAAAAAAGATCAGCAGGTGCCAGGGTGTGGGGTTTGGGGGGGGGAGGGGATGAATGGGTGAAGTACAGAGGATGTTTAGGGCAGTGAAGTTATTCTGTGTGATACTGTAATGATGGATACACGTCATTATACATTTGTCCAAACCCACAGAATGTACAGTACCAAAAGTGAACCCTAATGTAAACTGTGGTCTTTGGGTGATGATGATCTGTCAATATAGGTTCATCTATTGTAACAAATGTCCCACTCTGGTGGGGATGTTGATAGTGGGAGAGGCTGAACATGTGTGGGGCCAGCTGGTATATGGGAACTGCTTGTACTTTTTGCTCAATTTTACTGTGAACCTAAAACTTCTTTAAAAATAAAGTTTATTATTTTTTTTAAGTAAAATGCAACCAGGAATATAGTTCAAGCTTAGGCTAGATGTAAAATCAGGGGGGGGAAAGAAGCCGAGGCACACAAGTGTTACAGATAATAACCGCAGAGCCAGAATTTGAACTCTGGCCATCCTTCTCTGGAGTGTGTGCACTTGCCCACTACACCACCCTGCCTCTCAGTTGTTTGTTACTATGATTACTATTATTTTGCCAATGGGAGAAGTGAGGTTCAGAGGGATCAGCCACCTGCCCAGGTCCTAGATTCAGTAAGAGACAGCAGTATAGGATTCCAGGTTTCCTGAACCCCTGAATCCCGCTCTCTCATATTGCTTCTGCATTCTCTCCTGTCTCCCTCCTCATAATATCTGGGAAGCTCTGTATGTATTGTCCTGGAAAGGGGGAAACTTTTGTTCCAACTAAACACTTCAATACTCAAATCCTTTTAAAAGCAAAACTACCTCCTCTTCACTTTCAACCTGGCTTAATCATCAAACTGAGAAGATATTCCCTAATGCCAGCAGTCAGAATAAATGATGGGTCCCATCTGCTTCAGGACTGCAGCAGTTTTAGCATCTTTGGTTTGGGTAGCAATCTGCATGGATTCAGGAGACACATAGGGTGAGTAGAACACAGACCAGAATGAAATCCAAGTAGATACATAGCTGGGAAATGGCTGGTAGAAGATTAAAAAAAAAAGATATCCACTGAGAGCCACTAGAAAAGAGGAGGAAACTTTTTAATTCTTTCAAAGCTTGTCCATCTGAGAGATCTGCTTTGGTGCAATTCCCTGACCCACTTTTTTTCCTGATAAGACAAGACAGCCAAGATACTCAGATGTGAGGGTTAGTCTATCAATAGGAGGCTCTTATTTGATTAGACACTGCTTTCATTTTATAGCAATTCATATTTCCAAGGGCATCTCCGTCTGTGCCTCATTTTACATCCCAACTCGTATTTCCTTCCACGAAACCCAAGGCTCTATATTTTCAAGTTAATACTACAGTGCACCAGAATGCATGATTACATGCAGTCTAATTTCCTTTAGGTCATGTTCACATTCAGCTATTTTATACATATTGAGAAAAGAGCTATCTTTGCTTTGAGTTTTTAAGCTGTGAGTTGAATCTGCTCTAAGATAAATTAGACATTATTCCTAAGGCTTAGTGTGCTCTGGTGAACTACCCTAAGACCCCAGAGTTTCAAACAAATGTCTTTGTTTTTCTCCTTTCAGAAAACTAAGCGGGGTCTCAAAGTACTCATATGTCTCTTGCTATTATGATTTCTTATTATTTCCTTTCATCTCTAAAAGAAATCTAGCAGTTCAACATGATCCAGTGCCTCGGTCACAATTGGCTGAGTGATGTTTACTTAAATATCAGCCCTTCCCAGATGGCTCATACTAGCTTCAGGTCAAAACATAATGAATATAAAGAGTTATCAGTGTTCAGAAATCATTGGCGTGTTGCTGAGTATGTAAGCATAATGCAATTCTATCAGATCCTCTGATTCATGGCAAACCTGAGAAGGAGAAGAAGTTGGAGGAGGCAATTTTGGTGGGTTTTTTTTTTGGTTTGCTTGCTTTGGGAGTTAGAGGGAATAGGAGTGTCTGGCTGCTGAGAGTAAAGGGCCTCAGAAAAATGAAAAAGGAGCTGTGTGTGTTTGCATGTGAATAATTAGATGTAATCCACAATAGTCATAATAGATATCTCATTTCCAATAACCAGTCTTAAAAAAATTCAAAGATAATAGAACTTACCACCTATTATCAAACCTATGGCAGGTTTTATTCTCTGGGATGTTACAAGCATATTAAGGAGCCTGGCAAGAAATTAAGCTTGAATGCAAAATAGTCCTTTCCCTTAATTTCATCCTAGTATACTTCTATCATGGCATTCAGATTACAAAATGTCAGAAGCCCATTTACAACCTCTACTCTCACCCCACATGAAAAAAATCTTATATTTATCCCATTAAATATACTTACACTTGGTATGTACTGGGACCAACTACAAGGAGTCTTACCAAAGAAAGAATACCTTTTTCCACTACTAAAATTAACATTCAAAGACAGGTAAGCCAAGCAATAATCATTCCCTTCCTGTATATGGTGATTTGCAGTTTTCAATGCAGTTTCACACAGATAATCTCCTTTGATCTTCACAATAATTCTATGAAGAAGGAAGGGCAGACATTATTTGCATCATTTTACAGTTGAGGAAACCAGAGCCCAGAGAGTATAGTAGAGACTGGCCAGTTATTTACCAAACTGTGTTCCTATTCCTTTTTGGCATACAAGACTACATTTCCCAAGATTCCTTGCAGTTAGGTATGAACATGTCATGGGTCCGGTCCAATAGAACATGGGTAGAAGTAATGTGTACCATTTCATGGCCTGACCCATAAAAACCTCCAATATAAAAGCCCCCCTCTTCTTGTTCCTCATGGATTAAATGAATGAAAATTACTCCAAGGACTTAGAGGATAGCAAAGCCACAATATAGAAGACGTCTAAGTCACCATTTGGAGGAGAGTTGTCCAGGAAAGTCAGTCAACCAGGAATATGTATTGGATTGTTGTGTGAGTTAGAAATAAGCTTAGATTGTTTTAAGTGACTAGAATTTGGGGGTTGTTTGTTGCAACACTTACCCTATATTAATATAGAGAAGTAAAATTATTTACCCAAGTTCATACAACTAGTTAGTTTTTGTATGTTAAGAGCCAGGACTAGAATTCTGATCTTCTAGTGCTTAGTTTAATATTCATTTGTTTACCAGTACCAACCCTAATGTAGGCACCCTGCTGTACCCTGTTGCTAATATTGCAACTGAAGGATTGAAAAGTCAGGACAGATAAGTCACATGCAGGCTCTTTATATCTCTCAACTTTCTGATGGCCCCTACTTTCTGTTTCCTCCATGTGTTCTTCCAGTAGTTACTTTCTCAAGTATCCCAGCAACAACCAAATATACTGACAGATACCAGGCTTTACTGATCTATATCTGATCTATATATTCAGACATATATCTGAAAATTATCTATTCTGAGTTCCCTTCCTTCCTGATAGTACATCCAAGGGTTAATAAAACATATATTCTCTCCCACTGAGATAACCTTAGACTTCCTTAAGAAGGACCTGATAAATGAAGCTGCCAATACATGCAGAGAACAGACAGTGACTGAAGTCCCATTAGGTATGGGTCACAGACAGATTGTGACAAGGAGACAGAGGGCAAGTGCCAAGGCAAGCAGAGGTAGTGAATCCTTTATGTGAGAGACGCTTGTGAGAGGAAGGTTCCATCAGCTGGAGACAGACTCAGGCAGTTTTTCAGGACCTCGGAGAGCTCCTGGTGAGAGCCATTGCTCTAAGAATGTTTATTCTGAGACCCAATCAGGTGGTTTGCCTTTTATTCTGAACTCTCTAGTTGATAAAGGGGACTTGTTCTTTCTGTGAGTGTCTTAGTCTCTATAGAATAAGAGATTTCATTCTTATTGTTTCTGAGGAGTTCAGGGCCTGTGTCCAGTAGGTAGGTTGGAGCTGTCTCATCTAGCCTTACTGAGGAACATATGAGATGCTCACACCTCAGAAAATCTAGAAAGGTACATAATCAAGGGACCTCACCCTCTTTGACTGTTTATGTTCTAGAAGCTCTCTCTCTTGTAGGTTAGAGGTTGATGCTTACGTGGGCTTGGACTCCAAACATCTTACCCAACTGAAAACTTATCCCTACCTGAACCACATCATTAGCTCTATAACCCTAACAGGAAGATCACCAAAATTATGGGCCCCTTTCTTCCTGAAGGTATGTTCTCAAGTAAGTTAATAAACATTCTATGAAAAAGGATTCTATTAAAAAAAGTTTGGGAAAGCTTGAATAAAAATGTTAAATACTTAGATGCTTATATGTTTTTTTCTCTCTTTATAAAAGTCAATATGATGAAATTTTGGGGCATATAATTTTTTTTACCCCTCTTGGGATTTTTTTCCCTTTGGAGATATGTTCCCCAAAGTAGAATTGCTGAGTTAAAGAACTTGAACAATGCTATCACTTGACAGTATGGCCAAATCCAATTGGGATTGCGTATCTTGCTTCCATCAGCAGTATATGAAAGTATCAGTTTCACTAGTATTTGATTAGTAATGATTTGTATTCTTTGATGACTAGTACCTAGAACTATTTTGATGAAGTGCCTAGAACTGTGTCTGGCTCATAATAGATGCTTAGTAACTATTTGTTTAAGGTTGAAATGAACGGTTTAACACATTCCCATATATCTATTTACTTAGCATAGTTCCTCATTTGGAATTGCTTATGCCTTTTTCTTCTTGATTACTGAATCATGTTTATTTTTAGTTGGCCTAAGATATGAAGACTCTGTTTTCTGTATTTGTTAAAAATACGTTTCATGTGTTTTTAAATTTTTTATATACACAATTTAAATTTTTATGCAGTCAGATTTGTCAGTCATAACCATGATGTTTCATTACTTTAAAACTTATAAAACTTAGAGAAGTCCAGAGACCACATAAAAGTCAATGTTTTCCCTTATGAATTAACTTCTTATATATTTTTTATTCATCTGGTATTGTGATGGGAGGTGTGGGTCTAAATTGATTTTTTTCTCTAAATTAGTAACAGATATCCCAGTACACTTTATAGCTAAATCATCTTTTTCCACAGTGTTTTTTGTCTTTTACCACTGGCTCTTGCTAACACATGTAAGTTGAAACAGGAGGATGAATTTTAAATCTGATGAGAGGAAATAACATGAGATAAAATGGAATTATCTAATACTTTACTGTGTGAATTGCACAACTCTGCTCTCAATGGGTTTACAATCTTATTGTCAAAGGTCAAATTTTTATCTACTTCGTTTACGTGTTTGAAGATAACAATCTAGTGGCTTTACAGTGTCTTAAAGGGAGTGTTGAAATTTCACTTACAGTACAATTCAGATGTGCAGTATAAATGTAATTTCTTTATTTCTTAGAAACCTGATATATTATTCTTCACAAACCCCAAAATCACTTGTTTCCAAGCCCTCCAGTCTTCTCTAGGCTACAGCCTGGATGATGGGAATGGGACTGGTCTTGGAGATAAGGTATCCTTATATTCTCTTGTGCTGTGTACCCTGCTGGCCTTGAGGTCAGCATCTGCAGCTGGTAAACTTGTGGTCTGCTTTGGTTCTTATTTGTTTGGCTCAATCAGTGTTCTAGGAGAGTATTGGCCCTCTCCCTCTGGCTTCTTCAATTTCATCTCTCGAAATCCTCTGAGTCCCTGTCATAATCTCCTTCTCACTCCCTAAGAATAGAGTTCACCCTTTACCCTCTGCTCCAGATCACTATGCCCTGTGGTGGCCACCCTCAAGGCAGGCTTCCTGGCTCCAACATAGGATCCACACTACATAGGAACTGAGGTTGACTCAGGCATGCTAACCATTGCAGAAGTCCTCACTGCAGAAGACACTACTGATGCTCCACAGCGAGCCCTTTTGCCAACCAATCCATCCGTCCCTCCAGATGTTGTGAGTTGGTTTCTAAGAGCTTACAGATGTCCCCTTCTTTGGAGAATTTCCTCCAGCTAAGGGGAGACACTTTTGCTCAGGAAGCTACACCTACCTCCACTTTTGGGGTACAGCCCACAGCCAATGACTAAATGACCCAGGGGTATGGAATTCTAGCCTCCTTGCCTCAGGGGGAAAAAAACTCAATGGTGCAATTCACACTACAAAACTCCCTGTGGGATCGGGCTAAAGCTAAGAAGATGTCCTTGCTTAGCATCTTCTCCTGCCCTGTCCCACTTCCCTCACTCCCTTTCTCCTGAGAACATTCCTCCAATAAACAGCAGGTATCAGAATCCCTGTTTCAAGCTCTGCTTCTAGTGAACATGACCTAAGACACTCACTATGCATGATAATGCCTGTCTTTACTGGGCTCAGCCACCCCAGGTTGGCCAAGGGCTCTCTGTCCAGTAGACTCCTCTGAGGCTTTCAAACAATGAATGAGGCAAAAGTTCCCTGGCCTTGGTTTTCCCCAAATTTGTCTGCCAGCACCACCTCCACTCTTTCCCCAGGCCATGCCTACATGAGAGTTTTAAATACATCAAAATATTAGTTTTGTGAATTGCAAATACCTTCCCTCACTCTATGATTTACCTTTTCAGTCTTTATAGTGTTTTTGATATTTCCTCTTTCCTTATATTGGGTCGTTGGGAAAGTCACGATGTATTTTTCTATTTTTCAATGCAAAAATGTGTCATGACTTTCCCGATGACCCAATATTAGGATTTTTTTTAAAGTCTTGTTTATGCAATTTTCCCTACCCACAAAATCATGAAGATATTTTACTGTATTATCTTCAATGAGGTTTTTTTTCCTTTCATGTTTAAATTTTTAATACAGCTAGAATTAATTTGGGGGCACTGTGAGAAAGGGGTTTAGTTTTCGCCATTGTCTCAGTACTGTTTATTTTAAGGACTGACATTTCTCCTCTGTTCTATAGTGTGACATATGTCAAATATTGACCTTATGTGTGGATATGTTTCTGGGTTCTTCATTCTATTCTACTGGTCTATTTTTTTATCCCTGAAAAAACAATATACTATCTTGATGACTCTCACTTTACAACAGCCTTCTTACCCAATTTATCAAATATACCCCCCTTATTCTGCCTCAAAAGGGTAATGACTATCCTTGGCCTTTTGCATTTCCATATTAATTTTAAAATGAGTTTGTCAAGTTCCACCAAAAAACATGCATTGGAGTTACACTGAATATAGAAATAAATTTGGAGAGAACTGGCATGTGCTTTGCTCATATTTACAATAGTATATCTCCCCATTTTTACAATTTTTTAATGTCTCAGAATAAGGTTTTACTATTTTTTTCTGTAGAGATCTTGCACATCCTTTATTAGATTTGTTCCTCAGTATTTTTTCTTAATTTCATTTTCTGTTTGTTGCTGGTATGGAGAAATATATTGGATTTTTGGATATTGAACTTTTATATCCAGAGGTATATGTGCTAAATTCTATTTATTAATTCCAATAGTTTCTCTGCCAAATTATTTAGATTTTCTATGAATATAATCATATCATATGCAAATAATGACAGTTTTCTGTTTCTTTCTTTCCAATTCTTATGCTTTTTTCTTGTTTTGTGCACTGGCATGAACACTCTGAATAATGCTGAATACAGGTGGTTATCAGGGGCATCCTTGCCTTGTTCTTGATCTCCAAGGGAAAGTGTTCAACATTTTATCATTTATAATAGTATGTTTGCAATAAGTCTTTTGGAGATTAAAGATGTTCTCTTCTACTCCTACTTCGCTAAGAGTACCTACCGTGAAAGGACATTTAATATCATCAAATGAATTTTCTATACCTATTGAAATGATTACATGATTTCCCCCTTACTTTGTTAATGTGATGAAATACACTATTCTATTTTCTAATTTTAATCAAACTTTGATTTCCTGGGTCAAACTCCATTTGGTCATAATGTAGCATAATCTATTAACTTTCTTATATATGTCTTTTGATGCACTGTGTACACATTTCTCTTGGATACACACACACACACACAAACACACACACACATCATACACATATAGAATTGCTGGGTCATAGACTGTGGAATTTGGTTTTAAGGAAAGAGTATGGCTTTAAGTGTATTGATCCAAGGCTTCAGGAGGACCTCTGGAGGAAATGTACAGCAGACAACTAAAAGTGTGGGACTGGTGTTTGGGTAGAAGCCAGAGATGTGGATTTGGGAGTCATCAACATAAAGCTTATATTTAAAACCATTGGAATGGTATGCTCTGTGTGGGGGAGGATCACCGAAGAGAGAAGAGGTTTTCAGATCAACACTCAGAAAACACCTGTAGCTAGGAAGCAGGAAGACAAAGAGCCAGTAGAGATAGGCATGACTTCAGATGGGTGGGAGGAAAACTGAGAGCACGTCAAGCTTTGAACACTATAGAGAAAACAAGGGTAAAGAGGTCCTTAGATTTGATGACCAGGAAACCTTCATACTATTTTTGCCCTAGCTACTGCTATGCTTTTTTGTTTGTTTGCTTTTAACCTTTATAAAGTCTTTTGGTTACTTTTGGAGTTGTGCCAATTTGCAGGACTTTTATCATTCTGGCAGCTGCTAAGAACATTCTCTACCATCCCACAGAAATACTTAGGACAGATACTTAATGAGCACTTACTAATTATAGGCCCATCGGTCAAAATTATGACCAAAATAGCAGGCTTTCAAAAGTCAGCTGAAGGTGCACGTGTCACAGAATGAAGTAGTCACACAAATGGAGAGAGGGAGAAAAAAAGGTTCCTTTTAAAAACAATGTTACATAAATGTCTAATCACTATGTTATACAGCTGAAAGTACAATTGTATGTCAACTGTAATTGAAAATAATAAGTAAGTAAATAAATAAATATGATTAACTACACAGGACTGGGTGGCTCAGTTTCACGACTTGATGTACTGAACTTTCCTTCATGTCACCTCTTGCAACTCCTGTGAACACTATTTAAGGCTCTTTGTCAAAGGTTACTGTAGAAAAATCATGAGGAATGAGAAAGGGGAAGAAGAGGGAGAGGCCAGTGAGTTCTGTGCATAGAAATGCTACAGAAAAGTCTGGGATGATTTCACTAGCTGGCCCCACATTCTCTGTGAGGAGGGAGTAAAGCAACATATATGCTATATTCCGTTAGGTGCACAGCAACAAGCCTCAACTATGTAGTAAATGTTCCTCCACAAGATAAATATTCATCATGTTTTTACTCTATTCCAAGCAAAGGAAAGACAATGAACCTTGCAGAAAATATCTCATCAGCAATATAAAAGGTCAAAAGACAATGAAAAATGAGAGCATGAAATGCATGATCAAGAAAGAAATAGAATGAATAGCTTTCAGACCGGAAGGAAAAAAAAATGAGATAAGCAGGAACAATAAGAGAACAAAAATCAAACCCAAATATATCAGTCATCTATCTATCTATCTATCTATCTATATTTTTAAATATTTTATTGGGGAATCGGGGGAAGGGGAACAGACAAGTTGCTGTCCTTTTGTTCTTCAGTCTAGTTGTGGAGGATGTTGCTTCACTGGCCCATGTTGGTATTGTGATCATTGCGCTCTTCCCGGCTGAGGCAGATCGGTCGCAGGCCACTGGATGGCTGCTCACTGTGGCTATTGGCAGCTCACACTGGCTGCAGGCCACTCACACTGGCTGTCGGCCACACACGGTAGCCCATGGCATCCTACTGCAGCAGAGGCTGCAGCCTATGCCATCGCCCGCGACTCACGGCAGCCCAGCTCCAGGTCGAGCTGTTGTTCACCATCTTAGCTGTAGAGGGCAGTGTCACTGGCCCTCATGTGGGATTCGAACCAGGGTCCTGCTGCTCAGAGCTGGTGCTCCCAAGCCAGCTCTTAACCAATGTGCCACTCAGCCAGCCCATCAGTAATCTATATTTTTAATCATTATCTTTAATAGATAAGTAATCTGTTTATATGTGTGAGTGAAAAACAAAAGCTAGACATAAACTTTTTTTTCTTTTTTTTTAGCTGAGCCATCCTGCCACCTGTTGTCAGCTCAATGGCAGCTCAGCTCAGGCTGTGAATCGAACTGGTGACCCTGTTGCTCAGAGCTTGCACTCTTGAGCAAGCTCTTAACCAACTGAGCCATTTGGCTGGCCCTTAGACATGAACTATTTTAAAAGGCACACCTAAAACACAACATACATAAGCTAAAATAAAATGAATGAGAAAATATTAGACAAACAACAAAAAATCTATCTAGCAAAATTAATATCAGGCAAAACAGAATTTGAAGAGGAAAGACCTAGTAGGAATAAAGCAGCACCTCACTAGATGACAAAAAAGAGCAATCAATTGTAGGGGTCCAGAATGAGTCTCCCCAAGGGTGGGAGAAAAAGTATGTTTCCACCCCATACCAGCAAGAAGCTGTAACAATTTTGAACCTTGTATGCATTGAATAATGTAGTTTTAAATTTTATAAAACAACATTTTTCTAACAGATCCACCATCATAGAAGGAGATCTTAGTTGTCTCTCAAAAAGTTATTAGTAAGGTGGGCAAAACCATATATATATATATATATATATGATTTCATCCACACTAAAAACACAGCTTGATCTAATATTTATACACAAACTATTGCACTCAACAAATAGAGAACACATTCATTTTGAGATCATATGGAACATTTACAAAAATTGACTACATACTAAGTAGGCTATATATAAAAGCAATCACAATCTTGCATTCCTGGTAGAGACATCTGCTAATACTGTTCGTTCTCTTTAGTCCAGAGACTGGACAGTCTGAGCCTCCATGTGGCCAGGTCAGGGGAAGCCGGCCAACTGTCCCAAACTAAGATCATGTTCAGATTCCATAAGAAGGCTTTCTGATGAATCAGAAAATATGACATGAACTTGTGGACGAAAAAGGGGCCACATGTTATACCTGATAAGCTCAGGAGACTGAAAATAACCACAGAGGATGGTGTGAACATAAAAATTCTTAACTAAGGTGGGCCATGGCTGGAAGTCACATCTCGAGCCTCCTCATTAAGTTCATCTGTGCCTTTTCAGTGGGCCTGTTCTTAAGTTTTTTTGTACCTAAGATAACATCTTTAATCCTTTTTCCTGGACCAGAGCTGGAAACTGCGAAATTCCTCATTATCATGCTTGTCTCCTGATTGCCATCTTTATGTGCTGTAAAGAGTGAACTGTTAGTTATCCTGCACCCACCTATGTAGAATAAGTACCTGTCTCTCCAACTTACTTTTATCCAATCCCAAACATTTCCCCACTTTGCTTTCTCCCGCCCCCTTAATCTATCACCAATGGATTTCATGTAGCCTTCCTCCTTTGATTTTATGTATAAAATAAACTGCAAACCGCCATTTTGCGGAGCATTTTCTCAATCCATTGAAATTTTGTTTCCTGGCAATTGTCGACAGTTTGGCTCAAATAAACTCTTATAAGTTTTCTCTTAGGCTGGATATTTTTCATCAACAAACTAAACCACTGGAAATGCCACATTTTGGGGTTCAGAAGCAAAATCATTTAAAAGACAATAAAATGACAAATGACTGTGAGTTATATTTTCCAGGTTTCTGCTTTGCTTCATTTTTCTATCTGGTTGCAAACTGTCAAATCGTTTGAACTGCCATCTTTCATTTCTGTTGTACTTTCACAGATATTAATTCATTTGATCCTAACAGTAAGCATGTGAAGTTAAAAAACTATTAGCATTCTTATTTACTAAACTCAAGTAAATGAAACCTGCCTCTTGCCCATCACCAGAAAAACAAACCAATTCTTTAGTGGCAGAAGTGCCAGATCATGTTGAAAACTATCTAAATGTTATTCTGGATAACCAGTAGCATCTTCATAGCACTCATGCCTGTCCTTAACCCACCAGAATAAAGCCTATTTTGCCACCAGGGCAGTAGGCAGTAGAGGGAAATTAAGGCTCCCCCAATGGTCCCCACCCCAGAGCTGATAGGATTTGGTATCTAAATGCTTCAGCTTCCTTGCCCTCAAGCGGACAACTCTGAGGCCCATTTTCCACACCACCTCCCACAGATCCCCAGCAGGCTTCAGCTCCAGTAGCATCCTATATTGGCCCCTTGCTTGTCCAATTTCCCCACTCCCCGCTCATGTTTCCTTTACCTTTCAATTAAATGATTTGCACTTGAATCCTTGTCTCAGGCTCTACTTCTGCAGGATCCCAAAACTAAGACAATCTTTCATTCTAAAAAAATTACAGCACGTGTTGCACAATTTCTACTTATTGCTTAACATCAGAGATAATTGAGTCATTAACGTTTGTTTTTGATCTCCTGAAATGTAGAGAATTCATGGTAAAATGTAACTGATGAACACGGCATTTAGTGAGCACCCCAGTGTGCATAGCTGGGTACTAATGGCCTTATTTACAACAGAGCATCACAGAGTAAGTGCTGTACTGGGTTTACTTCAGAGGGAGAAAGTCAAGAAGAGTAGAATATTTACGGTTGGAATTTAGTAAGAACGTGGGGCCAGGGAGGGGTTAGCTATTCTTCAAATAACGGGTGTCACAAGTGATTTGTCTGTGTGTGCTCTGCAAAGCTGCACAGGTCAACTCTCCAAAGGTTCCTTGAGACTTCAGCAAGGGTTCGCATGCTCTGGGAAGTGCAACACTCAGCGTCACCACTGCTTTCAGGGTGGACAGGTAGACCGTCCATGAAATCAACAACCTTGTCTGGACAAACCTGCCCATCCTCTGTAAGATCAGAGGCCAGCCTGACTCCAGACTGCCCAATGCTATAGCTCATTCCACTTACGGAGGAAATTATTAAGGAACATTTCTTTTGCCCTTTATTCTTTTCAAGATGATTTGCAACTATTCGTTGCTCATTCCCCACAATGGTCAATGAGGAAATGCAGGGGCAAGCTGGGAGATTTGTGGGTAGGTTACTCAGTTCAAATTGTCCCTTCCAGCATCCTCACACCCTTCCTTGAACAGAAGAAAGTCTCTGAAGATCATGCTAAATCTTACCTTGAAATGACAGGTACAACAATGAAAAATAGTTCAAAAGGATTTTTTATTTTCAGAAAGAATTTAAGATCTTGCTTCACCACTCTGTAGTTTAAATAGCTCTATAGTGATTTGGGGCTTATATTCAAGTTCCCCTCCTGCTTTGTATCCATGTTTTAAAAGGCCAAATACATTCTAAGATAAATAAGGCTTTATCCCCAGGAAAACCATCTCTGAGTACTTTGTAATGCTGGGCTCTGCTTCTGGGACTATTGTTTTTCTTCTCCAGTGGGCTAATACTGTCCCCTTGTCAGAATAAATGAAGCATATATTAAAAACTGTGGCAAGGAGGGAAACAAGAAAATCAGAAGGAAACAAGTGCTTAAAATAACAACTGGAAGAGACTGTCCCTTGTTCTTTCTTGTCCTTGTCTAGAAAGTGACTGGTGCAGACAGAAAAAGCCAAGTGTTCTTGCTCAGCTCTGATCAGGATGAAGGCTCAGCAGTCAGATGCCAATTATTCTTAGCATCACAAACCTTTTCTTTTTATCTTTTATTGTTTACACACTTCACGTTCCACATTTGGAAGCCTAGCACTGCCCCACCTTGGCCGGAGACAACAGAGGGATTGTAGACCAATGGCTTTCAAGGGGCAAATTCCTTTGTACACAAAATAAATCTCATGTGAATCTTCAACATATAAAACAGGTTTAAAAGTGGTATTTTATTTGTCTAAATTTATTTTACAAGTTCTAAGTCAGATAAGAAGCACCCAAGGCTTACTAAAAAAGAAAAGAAAAGGGAAAGGAAAAAAGGAGAGAAAGAAAAGGAAAAGCCTAAAACCACCAACTGGCTGTAATATGATATGGACACAATGAGAGCTATTACAAGTTCCCTTATTTGGTTGGGGATGATGACATTTAATTGACTGCAGTACACATGAGCTGGGATGGTGTTTTACATGCACACTTATCCACAGGCCTGAATTACAAAAAAAAATGCACAAAAAACTAAACAAAACAAAAACACATGGCAAAGCTGTGACCTTCCAAAATAACGACACATTTATAAGAATGTGATTCCACTAAACAAATTAACCTGCCATAAAGAAAAGCTGTGTGGTGGAAGTTGTGGTGAGCCACCCAGACACCTGCCCCCCAGGACTGACACACCCATCCCCCAGCAGCTGTGAGCGTTTAAGGCTGACAGCTCCCAGCTGAGGCCACATCTGGGAATTGCCGCCAGCCAAAGAGAGCCCCTCCTGTCCCGGGGTAGCTCACATCCAATGACTGTTGCATGAGGAGGCAAAAAGCTTTGGCAACCAGGAAGGGCCATCCCAGCTGCAGAGCGCCTATGATTTGGGCTGAGGCCTTTGTTGGGACAACATCATAGCTCAACTCCTCCTGCTGCTGAAACCTGCTGCCTTCATTCCCCTACAATAGCACTGATTAACTTCTGCATGTATGCATCTGTATCAGTGTCTCAGACAACGGAAGGTACAATGAACACCCATATAGCCTACACCTGAATCCAATAAGTGCTCTCATTTTGCTGTATTTACTTTAACTCCTTCTCTTCATATACACATATTTAGAACATATATATGTGTATCTCTGCAAGTTTTTATTTTGAAAATCATCAAACCAACAGAAAGAATAATACCACATACACTCATATACTCCCACTGAGATTCAATAATTCTTAACTTTTTTAGTGTACTTTATGTCTCCCTAGCTATCATTTCCTTTTGCTCTACCACTTGAAAGGATGCTCGAAGACATCATATCCCTTGTCTCCTAAATATTTCTGCATGCATCTCCCAAGAGCAAATGCAATCTACACAACCACAATACTATCATCGTGCCTACAAAAATTAATTCCATTAATTGCAGGTTTTAAATTTTCTTTAATGTTGTTGCCCATAATGCTCCAATCAAAAATTTGTGAAACCCTTGGGGTCTCTTAGGATGTAGTCTGAAAAACCACTCTTCTGGAGTAATACCTAAAGAGCAGAAAAGGATCGGTCTTTCATTTCATCCATGACCTGTTTAATACTCATATAGGAAAAGTAACTAACAAACTTGACTCCCTCTGCCTCCCACAGACGCAAACAGTATTTTATAGCCTTGTGTATCAGACCCAACACATTAGAATACCTACCTGCATACACACTAAGGTCTATGAATCGGTTAATATCCTTTAATAGACAAGCTGGTAAATGTGCCTGTATGAACAGTTCTGTTCTCAAGGCCACAGATTATAAATTTGTTAACAGCTTTGCGTATTAGGCTGGTATTCTTAGGCAGATCGAAAGGGTGTTTCAACAATAAGTACTCTCGGAATCCAGTGAGTCCAGGATACTGCACTGCCAGGAGCCACAAAAACATAACAAGGTATAATATCTTCCTTAAGCAGACATCATTTATCACTTAAGTAAACCAACGATTAGGTTGAAAACACAAGTGCTAACAGAGAAAAGTGATAACCATTAAAATGTACATTTTATTTTAGAAACATCACTTTTAAGAAAGTGACTCACTTGGAAACTCACTTAAGTGGTTCCATTAAAAAGTTAAAGTGTCAACATTCTTGGGCAATGAAGTATACTAGTGATGCAAAAATACAGGGACCTCCTTGAGTTGGGCTTTGATGGTCCTGATCAAATAAAATACCTCAGGTGAGCAGGACCCATATCTGGCCATTTAGGGATAAGGATGATATATTGTCCCGTGAGCATGTATTAATAGAGCTCACAGGTGCTCAGCTTGTTACTCTTTCTGTGTTTGAGATGGGAAAAGAAAAGAAACCTACCAAGCCTGATCTACATGCCAAAGGCCATCCCTGAAGTAGTCACTTGTGACTGACTGATGACAGGAGAGGATAGTGCTCTCCTTGTAGCCAGAGGGAAAGTCATTGCCATTCCCATGGACTGTCATAAATCTTTCTACCTTACAGGGCAAGGGAAGACCAGGCACCCTGCACTTGTTAACTCAGTGAGCAAAGCAGAGCAGAGCTAAAGGTACTAGAGCCAGTGGCTTTCAAATATTTTTGAATTGTGACTAGAATAAGAAATGCACTTTACATGGCAACCCAGTTCCTACATAAAGTACAGATACAAAACTGAGACAATCATTCTCCAAAAGAATGTTGTCCTCTAATATTTTCTATTCTATTCTATTTCATTGTTTAAAAAATGCTAGTCCCAACTCATTAAACTGATTTCACCACCCACTAATGAGAAATGACCCAATACTAGAGGGCCAAGTTCAAAACTGTAGTTTCATGCTACACTGGATTGACAAATCTTTGGCTATGGCTTTATTTAGAGCTAACTAAAATCCCACTGTTTAACCAAAGCAACCTTTATTCATAAGACGTCCAATTGAGATCTCAGGGTCAGCCTGGCCCAACTGCATAACTGTCCCCTTCAGCATTCTTCTTCTAGGTCAGGTATTCCATTTTCTGTTAATAGCATTTGAATTAAAATATGCCTATTTTTCATGACGCATACATTCACATTGTAAATGACTCAAACAATAATGCCTCTCCATACCTATTCCTATCCACTGCCCAGAATAGCCACAGCAAATATCCAGGCAAGCATCTTCATTCTTTGCAATGCAGTCACATATTACACACAACCACACATACGGTTTTTAATAATGTACGTGGAATTGTATTACATTTATTGTTCTGTGACTTGCTGTTTGAACTTAAGAGATATGCTTTTGTGAGTCAGAAAACAATTTTCAAATCAGATTATTTAGATTGACAACATTCTTTTTTCAATAGTACTTTCTTGAGTAAATGCACATAGCTTCAGTACAGCTTGAGGACTTTTTACATATGTGTAAACATTTGATGTAAACATACATCAACATGTAGAACATTTTCATTGCTCCAGAAAGGCTCCCTCATGCCCCTTCCAGTCAATATTACCCCCATACAGGTAACCACTACTCACACTTCTGATACTATGCATTTGTTTTGTCTGTTAGGCGTCATATTCATGGACTCATATAGTAGCTATTCTTCTGTCTAGATTCTTTCATGCAACATAATATTTTTGAGATTCACCCACGTCTTTCCATGTATTGGTAGCTTTGTGGGGTGTTTTTGTTTTTGTTGCTGAGTGGTATTCCCACCACATTTTTGGTTGTTTCTAGTTTGGTGGTCTTGTATGTAAAGCTACTATAAACAGTCTTCTAGAAATCTTTCTGTGGACATATGCCCTCATTTCTCTTGATAATATACTTATAATTATTGGGTCACAGGCAGTGTTTAATTTTTTTTAGAGGCTACCAAATGTTTTCCCACAGTGACTATGCCATTCTACACTTCTATCAGCAGTATAGTGTTCCAATTGTTCTCATTCTCGTCAGCACTTTGTATTGTCAGTGTGTACAATGTTAGCCATTCTGGTGAGTGTATGCTGGTATTTCATTACAATTGGAATTTACATTTTCCTGATGACCAATGATGTTGAGCACTTTTTCATGTGCTTATTGGCTAGTCCTATATCTTCTTTTATGAAGTGTCCAATTCAAGAATTTGCCCATTTTTAATTTGGGTTATGCATCTTTTTATTATTGATTTATAGAATTTGTAATATATAATGGATACAAGTCTTCTAGCAGACATATATATTGTGAATATTTTCAATCTATAGCTTGCCTTTCACAATGGTATCTGCCACATTCTTTTTTTTTTTTAAGATTTTTATTGGGGAATTGGGGGGATGGGAACAGTGCTGGGGAATTGGGGGAAGGGAACAGACAAGTTGCTGTCGTTTTGTTCTTCAGTCTAGTTGTGGAGGATGTTGCTTCACTGGCCCAAGTTGGCACCATCATTGTGCTCTTCTCTGGCGAGGCAGATCAGTCGCCAGCTTCTGGACGGCTGCTCACCGTGGCTGCTGGCTACATACGGTAGCCCATGGCAACCCACTGTCACAGGGGCTGCAGCGTACGCCGTCGCCGGCAACTCATAACAGCCCAGCTTCAGGTTGAGCTGTTGTTCAGCATCTTAGCTGTGGAGGGCAGTGCCACTGGCCCTCATATGTGGGATCCGAACCGGGGCCCTCTGGCATCCCAAGCCAGTTCTTAACCATCACGCCACTCGGCGGGCCCTGCCACATTCTTTTTAATGGGTGCATATTTTCCCATTGTTGTAGCAGTTTAATTTGTGTTACCGGATCTCTATTAATGGATATTTGCACTCATAGGGAAAAATCTGTACTTCAGTGGAAAACTGTATGTTATTTATAGCACACTGTTCTTGGTTATCTGATTTTCCACTTTGCAAATTGTATATAACTGATAGCACTGCAAAATAATTCTTATCTATAGACATGCAAATAAATTGTCTGGTGGCAATTTGATTTGTCTTCCCTCCCCAGCTGTGGAAGAAGTCAATTTTGACTCCATTTGAACTTTCATTTTAATATTCCTAATCTATAAATGTCTGTTCTTTGGGTTGCCCTTTGAAATGGTTGTGACATCTTACTGGTTCCCTCATTAGTAATGCATTCAATAAAATCTCTAACATGTGTTCATTTTATATCTGAATGAGAGCCATAATTTTACCCTTTAAAAATTATTCTTTAACATTGTTTCCAAGGTTTTATCCTATTACAGAGGATGCTGCAACCCTTATTGCACATATATCTTTGTGTAGAAGTCTCTCTCAAGACTAAGAAATTCTCATGCTCTCTCACACTCCAAATCAAACCAACTTTGAGGAATGGATTTAAGAAGTTCACCTACATGAAGGCATAGAAGATGAATACAGATAGAAGTTATATTTTAAAAAGGGAAAAGATCACGGTCCAGCCAAGTGGCGCGTTGGTTAAGAGCTTGCTTGGGATGCTAGCTCTGAGCAGCAGGGCCCCGGTTCAGATCCCACATGAGGGCCAGTGACGCTGAGTCCTCTATAGCTAAGATGGTGAACAACAGCTCGACCTGGAGCTGGGCTGCCGTGAGTCACCAGTGACGACATAGGCTGCAGTCCTGCTGCAGTGGGCTGCCATAAGCTACCATGTGTGGCCATAAGCTACCGTGAGTGGCCGGCAGCCGGTGTGAGCTGCTGTGAGCTGCCATGAGCCACCATGAGTGGCCATCCAGAGGCCGGCAACCGATCTGCCTCACCCGGGAAGAGTGCAATGATAATACCAACACGGGCCAGTGAAGCGACATCCTCCACAACTAGATTGAAGAACAAAAGGACAGCAACTTGTCTGTTCCCCTTCCCCGATTCCCCAACGCTGTTCCCCTCCCCCAATTCCCCAGTAAAATCTTTTTTAAAAAGGGAGGGGAGATCAAATTAGGCTCAAATCAAAGAAATCAAACTAATGGTGGAATTTCAGAATGAATGAGAAATGCCTTTGTTTATTGGGTGCACACTACACCCAAACCAATGTATTAGGCACTGAAGGGACAATCTGCCCTCAAGAAGCTCAGGCTAGAGGGACAGATGAATACGTAGGAAAGTAAGTAATGTGACGACAGGCTCTGTGTGCTCTAATACACCAACTAGAGGAAAGGGAGTTTATCAATCTCTGGTCCTCAGGTTATGGTCTCTGAAAGCTTTCAGAGTGCCTGGAAATGCTTTCATATGGAAATAGCTTTTTATATTTGAAAGAAAAAAGAAAATCTTGCTCTTCATTCTTTTTACATAAGAACACCTATTCCAATAACAAAGATGTTCAGCTTTATTGTTAAGAAATACCTGAAATACTCATTACACTGCTCCTGGCTAGATGTGGGAGTGGCACAATTGACTTGTGAGTTCCCTCATTTCTAATGGCACCCAACTCCTAGGGTTGTGAGAGGATTAAATGCATTAATACTTCTGGTTAGGAAAGCAGAACCATGCTATGTATATCAGGTATAAAAGGTTTTAGCACAGAAATTAGTGGTTTAGGACTATTATAAGAGGTAGGGAAGACAAGGTCAAAGAAGGTACCACTAAAGATCAAGAAATTTGACACTGGAGACCTCAGTTTGAAGCACCAAGATGGAAAATTCTAGAACGATTACTGGGAAGCTGCTGAAGAATCTCTGAAAATCCCCTTACCCTACCATCACCGATCTGCAGCAGAGAGGTATGTGATTCTGGCGAGTTCTTCAGGAAGCTTCTGTAAATCTCATATCTGCCCATGTGCCTGGTTGTAGAGAGATGGTTTCTCTTTTTCTTGTGCCTTCAAATTTCAGGCAAGTTTCTCTCATCAACAAACTCTAAACCAGAACCAGACTGAGACAGGGGTTCTGGGAAATGAGGTTTTCCTCCTCTCTTCTGCAGAGATTCTAGAAGGGAGAGTTGGTGATGCTGACCTGGCACACAGCTGGGGCTCACTGAATGATCATTATCACCACCATCCATGAAGAAGCAGGGACACTGAGCAAGAGCTCAACTTCACGGGGTTGGAAAGTACTATTTTTCTGCTAGGATTTCTGTCCATCACCCCACCTCCCCTTTTCCATATTTCATTGTGCAGGAACCAAACAAGGACTTGGCAAGTACGATCCTAGAAGACAACTGCTGAATAATTCAGTAGTATTGAAAAATATATGAAGGGATTTATAGGTTTGTGTTAACAACCCTAACATGAAGTCCTGGCTTTGCCGCTAAAAGCTCTATGATTTGGGGCAAACCATGGAACTTTCTTGAAACTGTTTTATTGAAAAATTGAAAAGGCTGTGATACTGAGAAAAGCACATCATCTCTGGGGTGTTCTTCCCAAGAATGCAGAACCTCAGGCTAATCATGAGAACACATCAGACAAATCCAAATTTAGGGACATTCTACAAAATGACTGACCAGTACTCTTAAAAAGTGTCAAGGTCACGGGGGAAAAAAAGGAAAGACTGAAAACTGCCAAAGGTTGGAGGAGAATAAGGAAACATGAGAATTAAATGCAATATCGGATCTTGAATTAAATCCTAGAAGCAAAAAAGAGCTTCAGTTGAAAACCTGGTGAAATACAAATAAAGTCTGGAGTTAACAATATTGTACCAGTGTTAATTTCTGAGTTTTGATAATTGTACCATGGCTATGAAACATTTAAGAGAAAGCGAGCGACATCACAGAAACGGCAGCATGAGGAGTGCTTCTTGAAATCTCCTCTGGAAGTTACAACAAATTGAAGAGCTATAATTCAACAAAGGACTCCCTACACATCACACAAGTACGCCTAAGAGACTCGCACTGTGAATGAGCTGAAGGTGGGCAAATCGGGCTAGCAGGGGAGGTGGGGAGGGGGGAGTGCAAAGACACGGACATGGGCCACAAAGCCCCAGCAGACAGACAGGAGCTGGGGCCTTGGAAGAGGGAAGAATTCAGGCTCTAGGCGCACCCCTTGTGACCCACAGTTCTGCCTGGGGGATCAGCATACAAGGCGGCTGCTGAATCCAGCATTAGAGGCAGAAACCAGAGGTGAGAATGGTGGTTTAAGCCCACCTGGCCAGGCAGAAATCAGAAAACAAAGACACAGAGCCTGGCTGCGTTCCTCCCACCCTCACAGACCCTGCCCCACCTCCGCCCTTCAGAGTTACAAGAGGGCTTCAAAGAAACAGGTAGCAGTGTCAGATTAAAAAACAAAATATCTACAACACAGAACTACACTGACAGTCCCACGCACTCTGCTGACAGGGAAAGAGCTGGAGAGGGGACTAGACAGCTCTGGGCCAACGGGAGCCACAAGCACCAGTGGCCTTTCCACATCCCACCCCACCCCCAACCTTTCTGGGCAAATCCCTGCCTGGTAATCAGAACAGAGGAGACACACAGGCTCAGCATCAGGCTGCAGGGGAAGCTTTGAGATTTCAGAAGCTCTGGCCATGGTGTTCTCAGTGCGTTTTCACAGGCTAGGTCAGAAACTGCACTGACTCTGTAAAAACAACTGACCACACCCTATAGCACACTGGAAGCCTAACCCGCCCACTCAGAGCTGAATTGCCAGGGGCACTCTGGGCACCCCCCTCTGCAAGCTGTCTGGAGGTTTTTTACAGCAGAGGACTAGCCGCTAGAGGGTAGTAAGCCAAGACCTGCTCTGCAACAGAGACAGGGAGTGGCTGGACTTAGCGTATTTTTTTTCTTTATTTTTCTTCTCTTTCTTTTTTTCTTTTTCTTTCTCTCTCCCTATTTTTTCTTTTCGTTTCTTTCTTTTCTTGTCTTCTCTTTCTCTTTCTTCTTTTTTTCTATTCTTTTTGTTCTGTTTTTCTTTCATTTTGTTTTGGGTTTTTTGGTGTTTTTCACTTTTTTCTGTTTTTTTGTTTTGCTTTTGTCTTCTTGGTTTGATTTTTTTTGTATTTTTGTTTGCTTTGATTGTTGTGTGTGGTTTTTGAGTGTGTGTGTATTTGGTTTCTGTTGTTGTTGGTTTCGTTTGTTTTGTGGGGTGGTCGCAGGCCCAGACCCAGTTCAGGAGCCAAGACTACACCAAATTTCTAGAAACCACTGACCACACCTTGTAGTACCCTATAACTCCACCCTGCCTACCTACAGCTGCATTGCCAGGAGCACTCTGGGCACCTGGGTGACCAGCCTCGCCCCCACAAACCACAAAAGAGATTTTTTACAGCAGCAAACGATGCTCAATGGCTTGGGGAGATTTTGGTGGTGAACAGTGACCCAGAAACTGCACTGCAACCACTCTGGAGCAGCTCTCAGGAATTTGAAAGCCTGAGGTGGAGGCTGGCAACAGTGTCCTCAGGGCATGATACAAGGTGGTCACAGGCCAAATACAGGCATAAGATCTGAATCTGTATTAACCTTGTAAAAACCACCAGTCACATTTCATGACTCACTTGAATGCCACTCCACCCAGCTAGTGCACATCACCAAGGGCACTCTCAACACGAGGTCAACCAGCCAGACACACACACCTAAGAAGCCTCTTTCTTTTTTTTTTTTTAGATTTTTATTGGCAAATTGGGGGATGGGAACAGCACTGGGGAATTGGGGAAGGGGAACAGACAAGTTGCTGTCCTTTTGTTCTTCAGTCTAGTTGTGGAGGACGTTGCTTCACTGGCCCAAGTTGGCACCATCATTGCACTCTTCTCATGTGAGGCAGATCAGTTGCCGGCTTCTGGACGGCTGCGCACAGTGGCTGCTGGCCGCTCACGCTAGCTGCTGGCTACACATCGTAGCCCATGGCAACCCACTGCAGCAGGGGCTGCAGCTTACGCTGTCGCTGGCGACTCACAGCAGCCCAGCTCCAGGTTGAGCTGTTGTTCAGCATCTTAGCTGTAGAGGGCAGTGTCACTGGCCCTCATATGTGGGATCCGAACCGGGGCCCTCTGTCATCCCAAGACAGTTCTTAACCAATGCGCCACAGGGCCGGCCCAAGAATTTCAACAGTTGGGCCTTACGGGCAACTGACAGGTAGCAACTGGCCTAGGGGGCCCTGGACATTTTTCTAAGCTGCCTCAGGCCCAATATTTGTGGCAGCCAGGCTCAGTTCACAGAGAGGCCACCCCTACATGCCTCCAGGTCCAGCACAGGCAGCAGCCAACCACATACAGCTTTGAGGCACCTAGCAGGTAGCCACAGGCTGGTAACAAGCAGGGCTGAAACTGCCTTGCATGGGAGCCCCGCCCAAGAGGTACCAGAAACAACACGCCCAGAGGCCAGCTTCAGACCACACCAGAGCACTACCTGGTTAGCCCCACAAGCAGCATACCCAAAGGGGGTTCTCAACAGGCATAAGAGCCCTAAGGGGTGAAGCCTCCACTGAGGGGGTCAGCCCTCACACAGCAGCTCATACACTGTGGACATAGCCAATCCTCATAGCTAGTCAGCCTGGGAGTCAACCCCACCCACTGACAAGTAAAAAGCAATCAAGGCTCAACTACAACAGGATAATACAACACAAGGGACACCTCAGAAACACACACACAGGAGATTAGGGAGACTGAGAAATTCGACTACAAAGGACACATACTACATAAAGTCACCCAGCAAACACTGAGAGACATAGGTGATCTACCTAATACATAGAAGCAAACACAGAGTGACATCCAGAATGAGGAAACAAAGAAACATGTCCCAGATAAAAGAACAGAAGAAACTTCCAGAAATTGAACTAAATAAATGAAATGGAGGCAGTCAACCTACCAGATACAGAGTTTAAAATACTGATAAGAATGATGAAGGAACTTAGTGAGAATTTCAACAAAGAGGTTGCAAGCATAAAGGATACAGAAACCATGAAAAATAACATCAGAAATAAAGAATACAATAACTGAAGTGTCAAGAATACACTAGAAGGAATCACCAGATTAGATGAAGAAGAGGACTGAATCAGCAATTTAAAAGACAAAATGGTGGAATTCACCCGATCAGAACAACAAAAAGAAAAAATAATAAAAAACAATGAAAATAGGTTGAGACCTATGGGACATCATTAAGCAAAACAACATTCGCATCATAGGAATACCAGAAGGAGAAGAGACGGAGCAAGGGATCAAGAACATATTTGAAGAAATAATGATGGAAAACTTCCCTAATCTGGTGAAGGAAAATGACATAAAAGCCTAGGAAGTGCAGAGAGTTCCAAATAAGATGAACCCAAACAGGCCCACACCAAGACACATCATAGTTAAAATGGTAAAAGTTAAAGACAAAGAAAGAATCCTAAAAGCAACAAGACAAAGACAGCTACTTACAAGGGAGCTCCCATAAGACTATCTGCTGACTTTTCTACATAAACTTTGCAGGCAGAAGGGAGTGGCAGGAAATATTCAAAGTGATGAAAAAACAAAGGCCTACAACCAAGATTGCTCTACCCAGCAAGGCTATGATTTAAAATTGAAGGAGATATAAAGAGTTTCCCAGAAAAGAACTAAAAGAAATAATTACCACCAAGCTAGTATTGCAGGACTTCTTTAAGCAGAAGGTGAAAACAAACTAACTAATGAAGACCAGAAATACAAAATAATAAAATGGCAATAACTATGTACCTATCAATAATCACTTTAAATATAAATGGATTAAATGCTCCAATCTAAAAACATAGGGTAACTGAGTGGATAAGAAAACAAGACCCATGCATATACTGTTTACAAGAGACCAATTTCAGATCAAAAGACACACAGAGACTGAAAGTAAAGGGATGGAATACAATAGTTTACACAAATGGAAATGAGAAAAAATCTGGAGTAGCAATACTTATATTGGACAGAATAGACTTTAAAATGAAGACTATAATAAAAGACAAAGAAGGGCACTACATAATAATAAAGGGATCGATTCAACAAGAAAACATAACCCTAGTAAACATCTATGCAACCAACATAGGAGCTCCTAAATATATAAAACAGATTTTGACAGACATAGAGACAGAGATCAACAGCAATACTATCGTAGTAGAGCACTTCAACACCCCGTTGTCACCAATGGACAGATCCTCCAGACAGAAAATCAACACGGAAACAGAGGCCTTAAATGACACTTTAGACTGGATTTAATCGATATTTTTAGAGCATTTCACCCCAAAGCAACAGAATATACATTCTTCTCAAGTGCACATGGAACATTTTCCAAGATAGACCACATGTTAGATCACAAAACAAGTCTCAATAAATTTAAGAAGATTGAAATCATATCAAGCATCTTCTCTGACCACAAGGCTATGAAACTAGAAATCAATCATAAGAAGAATCCCGGAAAGCACACAGATGCAAGGAGGCTGAAAAACATGCTACTAAATAGCAAGTGGGTCAAAAATGAGATCAAAGAAATCAAAAGCTATCTTAAGACAAACGAAAATGAAAACACAACAACTCAAAATCTATGGGATGCAGTGAAAGCAGTCCTAAGAGGAAAATTCATAGTAATGCAGGCCTATCTAAAGAATCAAGAATAATCTCAAATCAACAGACTATCTTTACACCTAAGGGAACTGGAGAAATAACAGCTAAACAAGCCCAAAGGGAGTACAAAGAAGGAAATAATAAAGACTAGAACAGAAATAAATGAAATAGAGACCAAAAAAACAATACAAAGGATCAATGAAACCAAGAGCTGGTTTTGTGAAAAGATAAACAAAATCGAAAAACCCTTTGCCAGACTCACCAAGAAAAAGAGAGAGACAACCCAAATTAATAAAATCAGAAATGAAAGAGGGGAAGTGACAACAGATGCCACAGAAATACAGGAAATTGTAAGAAAATACTACGAGCAACTATATGCCAACAAATTTGACAATCTAGAAGAACTGGATAAATTTCTAGAAGCATACAATCTTCCAAGGCTGAATCAAGAAGAAACAGAAAATCTGGACAGACTGATTACTACCAATGAAATTGAATCAGTAATCAACAAGCTCCAAACTGACAAAAGCCCTGGACCAGATGGCTTCACAGATTAATTTTACCAAACATTCACAAAAGAATTATCATCTATTCTCCTCAAACTATTCCAAAAAATCCAGAAGGCGGGAAGGCTCCCAAGCTCATTTTACAGAGCCACTATCACCCTGATGCCAAAACCAGACAAAGACATTACAAAAAAAAGGAGAAAACTATAGGCCAATGTCCCTAATAAACATAGATGCAAAAATCCTCAACAAAATATTAGCAAACCGAATTCAGCAATACATTAAAAAGATCATACACCACGACCAACTGGGATTCATTCCTGGTATGCAAGGTTGGTTCAATATCCGCAAATCTATTAACGTGATACACATTAACAAAATGAAAACATAAAAATCATATGATCATATCAATACATGCAGAAAAAGCATTTGACAAAACCCAGCAGCCATTTAAAATAAAAACTCTTAGCAAAGTGGGAATAGAGGGATCATATCTCAACATAATAAAGGCCATATATGATAAACCCACAGCTAACATCATACTCAATGGGGAAAAACTAAAAGCATTCCCCTTAAGATCAGGAACAAGACAAGGTTGCCAACTTTCATCACTTTTATTCAACATAGTTCTGGAAGTTCCAGCCAAAGCAATCAGACAAGAAAAAGAAATAAAAGGCATCCAAATTAGAAAGGAAGAAGTAAAATTGTCATTATATGCAGATGACATGATACTATATAGAGAGAATCCCAAAGACTCCACCAAAAAACTATTACAACTGATAAATGAATTTAGTAAAGTAGCAGAATACAAAATTAATATTCAGAAATCAGTTGCAGTTGTATATACCAATAACAAGCTATCAGAAGGAGAAATTAAGAAAACAATCCCATTTACAATTGCTTCAAAAACAATAAAATACTTAGGAATAAATTTAACCAAGGAAGTAAAAGACCTGTACTCAGAAAATTATAAGACATTGAACAGAGAAATTTAAAAAGATACAAGTAAACGGAAACTTATACCATGCTCACGGATAGGAAGAATATAGTTAAAATGTCTATACTACCTGAGGCAATATATAGATTCAATGTGATCCTTATCAAATTACCAATGACATTTTTCACAGAACTAGAACAAATAATCCTAAAATTTACATGGAACCATAAAAGACCCCAAATAGCCACGGCAATCTTGAGAAATAATAACAAAGTGGGAGGTATCACCCTACCTGACATCAAAGCATACTACAAGGCTATAGTAATCAAAACAGCATGGTATTGGCATAAAAACAGATCAATGGAACAGAATAGAGAGCCCAGAAATAAATCCATGCCTATATGGTCATCTAATCTACGACAATGGAAGCAAGAACTTACACTGGGGTAAAGTCAGTTTATGTACTAAATGGTGCTGGAAAAACTGGACAGACACATGCAAAATGATGAAGATGGACCACCTTCTTATGCCATATACAGGAATACATTCGAAATGGATTAAAGACTTAAATGTAAGACCCAAAATCATAAAACTCCTAGAAAAAAATATAAGAAGTAAATTTGTAGACATTACCCTTAGTAATATTTTTTACTGGTGTATCCCCTCAGGCAAGGGAAGCAAAAGAAAAAATAAACATGTGGGATTACATCAAACTTAAAAGATTTCTCACAGCAAAGGAAACCATCAATAAAACAAAAACACATACCACCGAATGGGAGAAGATATTTGCCAATGATACATCTGATAAGGGGTTAATATCCAAAATTTAGAAAAAAGCTCATACAACTCAACACCAAAAAACAAACAACCCAAGTGAAAAATGGGCAGAGGACATTAACAGACATTTCTCTAAAGAGGACATACAGATGCCCAACAGACATATGAAAAAAATGTTCAATGTCACTAATCATCAGAGAAATGCAAATAAAAACCACAATGAGATACCACCTCACCCCGGTCAGAATGGCTATCATCAATAAATCAACAAACAACAAGTGCTGGCGAGGATGTGGAGAAAAGGGAACCCTGGTGCATTGTTGGTGGGATTGCAGATTGGTGCAGCCACTGTGGAAAACAGTATGGAGGTATCTCAAAAAGTTGAAAATGGAACTACCTTATGATCCAGCAATTCCACTCCTGGGTATCTATCCAAAGAACTTCAAAACACTAATTTGAAAAAAATATTTGCACCCCTATGTTTTATTGCAGTGCTACTCACAATAGCCAAGATATGGAAACAACTGAAATGCCCAACGATTGGATAAAGAAACTGTGGTACATTTATACAATGGAATATTACTCAGCCATAAAGAATGAAATCCTACTATTTGCAATGACATGGATGGACCTAAAGAATATTATGCTAAGTGAAATAAGTTAGAGAAAGACAAATACCATATGATCTCACTTATATGTAGAATCTAAAGAACAGAATAAATGAACAAAACAAATAGACTCAGAGATGTAGAAAAAAGATCTGAGGGTTGCTAGGTGGGAGGGGGTGGAATGGGGGAGAAGGTAAAGGGATTAGAAAGTACAAATTAGTAGTCACAATATAGACACAGGGATATGAAATATAGTTTGGGGAATAAAATCAACAATGTTGTAAAGATTATGTAGGGTGCCAGATGGGCACTGGACTTGTCAAGGGGATCACTTCATAGACTGTGTAGATGCCTGAACACTGCACTGTACATCTGAAGCTGAATAATATTTAATGTCAACTATAATTATATATATATATATATATATAATTATATATATATATATATTATTTATTTATTTATTTTTTACAGGAGATGGAGTACACCATAGGAAATATAGTCAATGGAATTGTAACAGCTATATTCAATGTCAGAGGGTAGTAGATTGGGGGTTATCACTTTTTGAGGGGTGTAAATGTCTAACTATCACATTGTTCTATACATCTGAAACCATAAAAAACCATTTAGGGAAATCTGGGTGAAAAGTTTATTGGGACTCTCTGTACTAGTTTTACAACTCTTCTCTAAGTACAATTTATCCTAAAATAAAACTGTGTTACTTAAATAGTATGAAAATTGAATTCATCATTTTGCATTGGGCCCTGCAAATTACTCGTATGTAGCTGGTCCCACATGGAAGTATATGGAGAACTGGATTAAACCCATTTCCTGTGACGCAAAATAATAAAGCAGCAGTAAAACCATTCCCATGAGTTTTAAGAGGGACCTAGAAGGAGCAGAGAGGAACTGAATAGCTATTGTGGACAGGAATAAGAATGGCTCTGGGTCAATGACTAAAGACCAAACGAGACAAACACACAGCTCAGCCGATAAGGGCTAAGAAAAATGACAGGACCCTGATTCTGAATCCGTCTCCTCAGCCTTAGCATTGTGCAAGGCCTCTAAAACTTAGAAGCAATTGAGAAAAGGATGAGAATCCCATTGGTATGCTCCCAAACCTATGTCTGTTCATGTCCTGGGTCCTTTCGTACATGCCTGGGAAACTCAAAAGCCTTAAATGACTAAGGCAAAGTTTCTACACCCAGTGCATAGAGGCTCAAAATAGAAATTTAGAGTGACGTCACCAAGATGGTGACATAGCTCCTTCCAGACATGTCTCAACTCTCCTACCCCGAAAACAACTAACTCATGAAGGACACACCACTGGGAGAATCTTTGAACACAGGGTGAGGGTGACGCACCCTGCACACAGACCAAAACAGACTGCATTAAAAGGGTATGACAAATGGCTACAGGTGAGCTCATTGCCCACTCCCAGGCCATCGCACCATGTGGAGGTCTCCCCGGAATCTATGGTTCCTCCAGTGGGAAGAGAGCCCAGGTTACAACCAGCCTCCAAGCATTGTGGGTGCTTCGTGGGAACCTCTACTCTGGTCTTGCCCCAGGGGACTACAGCGGAATCTGCAGGGGCTCAACCACTGGGAATCTGACTGAGACAGGGAAGGGGGAAGGAGCTCGCAACAATCAGCTCTTGGCCAGCTGAGTTCCTACCTGCAGCAGCACACAAGTAGTAATCCCCAACCAGCAGCTTTGCTCATCTGCAGAACCACGTAGGGGCACATTCTGACCAGGAAACTCTTTAGGGTGCTGGTCGGCCTGATTCGAGTGCTCAAAGAATTTGCCAGCCTTAGAGCCTGGTTTGCCCACACCCAGGCGAGGTGCTGAGTCACAGCTCCACCACTCAGCGTCTTCCTGGCTAGCTGGCAGGTGGGCTAGAGAGGTTGCAGGGAACACCTGGAAGCCTCGCTGAAGCTGAGAAAGTGGAGCTGCTCACTCCAGAATAAAGCCAATACCTGGCGTGCAGGGTTCCCGCTACGTCCAGGCACACATATCAATTCATAGCCAAGGCTGAGGGTAGCTTCCAGCCCCTCCAGACCAGAAAGCCTGCTTGAAAAAATTGGGAGCTGCCTGGACTAGCAAATAGAAATTACATAGTTATAGAAAAAGTAGTATTTCTTGCCCACCTGTGTGGTGTGCCTATCACCCATCAATCTTCCACATTGATTTTACTAATTTGAGATTAGCAATTATCCTGTCTCAAAGTGGATGAGCAGGTTTTTTGGTCATGGTGAAAAAGGTCATAGCAAATTTAATGTATTGTGAGTTAAAATAACTTAAGGTGAAGGAAGGGGTGGCAAGCACTTTACTCCTATACAAGAATGAATGTGGTTAGTTTGCCACGTTGCAGAATGCTGCAGCTATTACAGTACTTCCCCCCTTATGCTTCCCTTTCCACCGTTTGTTACCCGCAGTCAACCAAGGTTTTAAAATATCACATGGAAAATTCCAGAAATAATTCTTAAGTTCCAAATTGTGTGCCATTCTGAATAGTATGATGAAATCTCATGCTGTCCCACTCCTTCCTGATCCATCCTGCCCATGATGTGAATCATCCCTTTGTCCACCATCTCCATGCTGTATACACTGTTAGTCACTTAGTTATCAGTCACCAGATAGACTATCATAGTATCACAGGGCATGTGTTCAAGCAACCTTATTTTACATAATAATGGCCCCAAAGTGCAAGAGTAGTTTAAACTTTATCATAGACATGTCTGTATAGGAAAAAACCATAGTATATATAGGGTTCAGTGGGTATTATCCACGGTTTTCGGCATCTGCTAGGGGTCTTGGAACATCCCCATGGATAAGAGGGGACTACTGTACTCTACTAGATGTGAATATGGGCTATAGTGAAAAGTGAAAACCAGAGCTGAGAATCTAAGCCTTGCTGGCCAAAACAAAAATATTACCATATACTTAATAAATATTAAAGTATGAAATATTTTATGCTTTACTAACAAATATTTTATCGAACAAAGACAAAACACTTCCAAAGTTTTCATTAACCTTACAATTACACTCACAATAGTAAATTATTAATTACTGAGTTAAACAATTTTGTTTTCCTCATCAAGAAAGAAAGCAAACATTCTAACTGTGCCACACTTATGGCCCTGGCTGAAAAATACGTTACCATTAATTTTTTAAAAACCATAAATGATATTAGTAAAAGTTCTATAAATTACTCCATTAAAAAAAACCCCAAACATCTGTATTAAGAACATTTTAAATGTGAATTCACTTTATTTATTTTGGAAACACAAAAACATATTAAAATTTATTTATTAAGATCAAGGCTTAAAAACAGGCACTTAAAATGTTTGACATTGGACCAATACAATAAAAGAATAAACCTGTAAAATTCTGTAAACAGAAAAGGTCTAACTTCATTTAAAATAAAACATAAAAAATAAAATACTATAAAGTAAAATATGAAGGACCTTCATGAAATTTATTTTCTCAATCAGATTCTTAAAGAAGTTATGTGTTTATTATTACGATTCAAACCATGGGGACCATTTAAAACATTTTTTTTAAAAAACGGGGGGAATTCTGAATTGTGCATTCCAATACAGTAGCCACTATTGACATGGCTTTTTAAATTTAGATTTTAATTAGCTAAAGTGAGGTAAAATTTAAAATTTAGTTCCCCTGTCTAATTAGCCACATCTCAACTGATCAAGAGCCATGTGTGGCTAACAACTACCATACTGAACAATGTAAAATTATAGAACATTACCAACATAAAGAAAAGTTCGGGATGGTCTAATAACTTACATAGCAACCACCATAAAAAGTTAACCATATAAATCTTGAAAAGTTTTTGTAAATATGAAGTTTTTGTTTTTGTAATTTTTTTTTTAAGCTGAGCCATCCTGCCGCCTGTTGGCAGCTCAGCGGCTGCTCAGCTCAGGCTGGGAATCAAACTGCTGTTGCTCAGAGCTCTCACTCTTGACCGAGCTCTTAACCAGTTGAGCCACTCGGCCGGCCCTTGTTTTTGTAATTTTGCTTCCAATCCAGGGAATATTTCAAATACCACAAAATACAAATCAAATTCGAAATCTGCATATACAATTTGAAATTTAATCTTGCCTAGGATATAATTTTACTTTTCCACATTAGCTCTATTACCAGCAGTTTGTAAAATTATTTGTGAAACTGAATGGTGAAGCCAAAGAATATCTTAGATGAATTAATCTGAATAACTGTTCAAAACTTTTTTGCCCTCAATAGAAGATTTTTTTGGCTTAAATTATCTACTTTTTAAGATCACTGTAGGCATAGCCTAACCATATAAAGATATGTGTAGAAATATTATAGTTTTATTAAGCTAAATGAAACTAACAGCAAATTATTTATTTGGAGAACAAAGTCTTAAAAAGTAAATCTTTTATCTTTATAAAACTAATTATATTATCACTAAAACACTCTAAAAGTTAAATTTTCAAAAGATAAATCATGAAAATAATGTATCTATTCTACAAATTGATTATATAAAACCATCTTAAACTATCTCTAAGTCACAAAGATAAAAAGACTTGTCAACTTCCACACAACTTATATTGCTTGACTGCTCTACTTATTACTTTCTATTGACATGCTATTCTCATTCTACATTAAAACACTCATTTGAAAAGACATGTGCACCCCTATGGTCACTGCAGCACTATTTATGGTAGCTAAGATATGGAAACAATGGAAATGCCCACCAAAAGACAACTAGATAAAGAAATAGTGGTACATTTATACAATAGACTGCTCTACCATAAAAAAAATTAAATCTTACCATTTTGACAACATGGATGACCTAGAGGGTATTATGCTAAATTAAATGAGACTGAGAAAGACAAACACCATATGATCTCACTCATATGTGAGATCTAAACAAAATAACAAACAGATAAACAGAAACAGACCCCTAGATACAGAGAACTAATGGTTACTAGATGGGAGAGGGGCTGGGGGGCCTATGTGAGAAAGGTGAAGGGATTAAGTACAAATTGGTAGTTACAAGAGACACAGGGATGTAAACTACGGTATGGAGAATGCAAATAATATTCTAATAACTATGTACAGTGTCAGATGAGAAACAGACATTGGGGTTATTACTTTGTGAGGTATATAAATTGTCTAATCGTTATGTTATTTTGTACACCTGAAACTAAAAAAAAAAAAGAACAGCAATGAAAACAACCTTATGGAGTTTACTACCATTCCCTTAATTAGAGGTTCTTATCAGAATACTGCCTATCATTTTGCTTATGAGAGGAAACGTTACACATCTTTCTTATGCAATTCTCCCTCGTATGTGGGCAGAAAAAGAACATTGGCTATTTCTTCAGGTATGAATGCAGACCTACAATGTCACTAATAACAGACTAATTTTGGAATTATAACTTGAGAAAGTTACAGGATAATGCAACAGTATGAAAAAAAAGGCAGGGTGGCTGACATGTTGTATTACAGTCAATATCAGTTCATTCAGTATGTTCTTGCTCCGACTTGATTGAAGGGATCATCTCTGGGAGTGGCTGTGATTTAGGTATGGACTTACTGAGCCGATGTCTAAGACTACGGATACGGCTATTGATAGCCGCCACACACAACTTCCAGTCATATCCAGCTTCTCTTAGATCACAGTTCGGGTAGTTTTCTTCGAGAAACTCTGGTGGTAAAGTCACAAAACATAAGTTAACTTAGAAATCACTTCTCAGAGAAATGAATTTATTCCGCCTTAGTTCTATTGTTGTGTCTATGAAAGGGTCATTAGACTTTAACTAATTAAGACACACAGATTATACCTATTATTAAATTAGTTTGACAAATCTTTTCATCTAAAAGGACAATAATATGAAATAGCACCAGTCTTAGATCACAATAACATCCCATGATTTTGACTTTGCTACATAACCAGAATGGAAATCCTCTGCTGCCTTCAGTACCCAATGTAAACTTTTCTTATTCCTAAACTTATCAAAATGTGCATGTTAAGTCATTATATCAAATAAAGACATGCCAAGGCTTTGAAACACACAAGGGGCAGTGTCTTTCATACCCTTGGAGGCAAGAAGCTACAACTGCCACATTTTGTGGTACTGCTTGATTTATCACAGACAAAGGAATGAAAGTCTAGATCTTGCAGTTAGAGGAAAACTTCCATGAGGGCAGGCGACAGAGCAACACAGCTCAAGGAGCACTCTTAGAGAAAGTGGAAAGACAAAGGGCAAGGTCGGGAAGAGAGGCATTAACTAGAAGAGCAGAGTTGCCCTCAGATACATTTTTTGGTAACTTCCTTTGAGCCCTTAGAAAAAGATCTGGTGATCACTACAGGCCAGCCTTAGTTGGCTACATAAATCTCATTTCTTTTTCAATAGGATTAATAAACTGGGAAATCAAGGCAATGCCATAAACACAGCATATATCCAACCAAGTTAAAAAGCTTTCATACTCAAAGGACTAATTAATAGATCAGCGGTAGCCTAGAAGGAAGTTTTTAGTGGTATATCACTGGCTTTGGTATCAGCTATATCCTGAACATTTTTATTAACAAAAAAAGAAGTTACAGAACATAGGCTTGTCCTATCTGCCCATGACAGCAAAGCTAGGACAGATAATAGCTGTCTTTAAATACTTGAAGGCCTATCATGTGAAAAGTGATTGGATCTACCCTAATTAGCTCTGGAAGGGATATGTATAGTAGAACAAATGTGTTTTACTTGCAGGGAGGTAAATTTTGAGTCACCTGGAAGAAGAACTTTCTTATGAATTAGAGCCTTTTTAAAATGTGAACTGCCACCAATGGAAGTGTTCAAGCTGAGGGGAGGCCAACTATAAGTCAAAGCTGATATGGGAATTCCTGCTTGGGTAAGAAGTTGGATTAGAGAACCTGTAATGCACTTCCTATTGCTAAGGTTTTACAGTTCTGTAATATGCAGAACTGGATGGAAGGATATAAGAGTAAAGGTTATTCACTGATTGCAAATCTGTAGCCTATTAACTTTCCCCATATAAACCATTCTTTAAAGAGCTCTTAAGTGATACTGAATTCTCATCAGAGAGCATCAAATAATAGTTTCTTATATGAAATCAATACCTTTGGCTACTGGATATACTTACCTTTGACTACTATTTTCCAAAAGTGTCCCCATCCCACCAAATAATAAAATCTTAGGATAAAAAATTATATTAGAATAGAAGAATAAACTGGTTTATTCATTCAATGGGAACTCAACCAGCAAAATGTATGAAGTAGAACTCAGAAATATAATGTCCAGTGAAAAAATCTGTAAAAGGATATGTACTATATACCCCCATTTATGTACATTAAAATAGCTAAAGAACAACATCATATTATTTGTGAATCTATCAATATAGGTAGCAAAAGAATAAAATATGCATGAGAATGATAGACCCAACTCCAAGACTGTGATTACTTCTGGGGAGAAAAACAGGGGAAAGGGATGATGAGATAGAGTTTTAATGATATCAGTAACACTTTATTATTTTTTTAAAAAAACCTGGAGTACAAAAGGTAAAATGTCTATATCTGTACTAGGTAGACAGGTGTTTAATATTGTACTATATTATTTTCTGTACATTTCTGTATGCTTTAAATAGTTTATACCAAACTGATACTTCTAAAGAAATGTTAAAGGTCATAAAGCCCAGTCTACAAGTGCAGGCATCTCATGTCTGGTCACTCAGCCTGATTCTTTTCTGACTCGTTTCATTTTCCAAGTTCATTTTGCCCATATATTAAACTAAAATATGCTTTCTTGCCAGATTCTCCTCATTGGGCCTGGCGCTGCCCCCAGGACAATGATGATTCTACTGTATTCTCTCGGCTGAAATAACACATGGCTGCCCTTCTACAAAGGAGTAGAACTTTGAGTTCTTATGGGAAATTTTTTGTTAAAATATGCCCCATGTGAATAGTATGTCCAATTCGTGCTAAATATTTTTTACTACAAAGGACAACTTGATTTGTAAGATAATTCAGTAATAGATCAAACAAAATGAAATACATAGAATAATATCTGTAGTCCACTTTTAAGCAATTGATCTAGTCCAGATATTTAAAAAACTACTCACATTTTCCTCCTCACTTAAAAACCTTTTTTTTAATTAGAAAGACATTATTTCTTCTATAAACACCTGCATTTCCAAACTGGTTACAAACTCTGTTCTTTTTCTACTATAAGGTAAGAGGAATTGGGTTTCCGTTTTTTTGCCCTGAGGGCTAGCTGAGTGATCTTCAAATTGCAAAATGTGACCAATTACTAGGTCATGAATTCAGTGATAGCAGCACTTTCCAAAAAGTATAATAATCGAAAACAATGGAATGTATTCTCATAGAAAGAGTAAGTACTGTTCCTGAAAATTTTGCTTCAGTTTTTTAAAAATCACACATGTACTAAGTCACAATGTAAAATGTATATGTTACTATGAATTACAGTAAAGAAAAAAAACAACCTTGTAAACAATTGGATTAGATGACTGCAAATGCTTATGAAAGGTGCTATAAGCCAGGTTTCTTTAGTTTAGCCTGAAACACAAGTATTGTTCAAATTTGTTGGATGTAAAACCCATGATATGAAGGTAGGAACCAACTGAGATCAGGCTGGGGCTCAGAACTATGCCTTTGCTGGGTACCAGTGACACAAGTTAAGAAATATTCTGCATCTTGCTTTGTCCAAATCTAAGATTTCACAGAATTGCTCTTGGAAACTTTATTATTTCATCTATATATGTCATAAAGACTAAACCATGCTCATGTGCACAAGAAAAAACTAGCAAATTAGCCTGCTGTGCTATTGTTGACACTTCTGCAAACTGACATAGCCCAGCACCTTCTACCTTGATCCTCAGTGAATGAAGGTGTTTGAGTTTCCATGTTCCTGACAGTCCATATCAGAGACTGTCCATACCAGTCCATACCACTGTCAATAGTGTCTTTCCTGTACTAATAATACCATTCAAGACAGAGCAATTAGTCCCGAGAACCCAAATGCAAAAAGAAACACAATTCATGAGCGTGCTCCTTGTTGTGCCCTAATGAGGGATATGTCAGAGCTCCCTCTCCTCAGAACACACCAACTGAATGGACTTTTCTTTATGCCTTCCTCTAACACAACTGGCTTTTACTTATTCTCACATGCTCAACCTGTAACGAACCTCGGAGAGCGTCAATCCTATTGGGGTCAAGGGCATATACGCCACGCATCACATTGCCATTGACGTTACTTTTTATCAGGATGTCCTCTGGGAACAGGATGCAAATAAGGTATCTGGCTGACAGCTGTGGGTGAGACTTCGCTTTTGCTATATCCAGTACATTATATGATACCTGTATATTTCTACTTGGATGTCCAATATATCCTAGAAGCAAAAGAGAAAGAAGATGTCAATTTTCATGGCAGATGTTAGGTTCAAGTTTTTAAAAATCCTGTAACAGAAAGGTTGATTTTTCTGAATTTTTAGGCTCAAGAATTTGAGAGGTTAAAAAAATGAAAGCCTTCAGTTTTTAGTGTATCATGAGACAGCATGAGAAATGAGACAGGAATCACTGCTGGTGTGTTTACATGTGCTCTGATTGTTCAAGAGGACAATTCAGTGTTCTGCTACCTTTTAGGTCACAGTCAGTTTTTCATTACATTTAGGTACAAATTCTAAGTCATTTTAATGCATTGTTTTTCTTACTTATAAAAAATGCCTTTTCAAAAATAAGCACCATGATGCTTACTGAAATATTTATCATTTTAAAAATGCAGCTTTTCTATTTGGTATTAAACATTTAAAAATCAACAAACTCATCTTAGATATCATTTTTTAGATAACTTATTTGAACTAAGAAATAAATTTTAAGCCTGTTTTCATTTCTCAACTCTGTAACCTAATCATCACCTTTCTTCAGTCCGTAGTGATTCAAATTAACCATACTGAAGAGTATTATATTTTACATATAAGAAAGAATTACTTGCTGAAGAAAATATATTAGAGAAATACAATTTGATCCTCACAAGTCAGGAAGCATATTTTTCATCTTGGAACATCCATCATTTAATGGATGACAATATAAATTGTTGAATTCCCCAGACCCAACATTTACCAAGAGAGATTAAAATACTTCCATATTCACTCAGTGGGTCCATAGACTTAACTCTGGAAGATTAACCTGGCAATATTAATGAGGGGTCACAAAAAAGTTTATACTCTTTAACCTGATAACTCAAACTCTGAGAACCTCACTTAAGGAAAGAATCCAAAATATGTAAAAAAAGTTATATGAATGAAGTTGGGGTTTGGGGCAGCATGATTTGCATGACTGATAATCCCCCAAAAAAATCCTCAAAAAAAACCAAGAGGGAAGTAGTTAAATAAATTAGAGTACACTTAATGGAATTTCACATACTTGTTAAAAGCAATGAATATGATGATTGGAGATTGAGAAAAAAACATATACATATCATGTTTAAAAAGAAGAATAATTTTTACGCTAAGTGAAATAAGTCAGTCAGAGAAAGACAAATACCATATGATCTCACTTATGTGTGAAATCTAAAAAACTGAGTAAATAAGAAATGTAAATAGAAATAGTCTCAGAGACACAGAGGAAAAACTGAGGGTTGCTAGTTGGGAGGGGTGGGGATGAAGAAGAAGGGGAAGGGACGAGACAATACAAATTGGTAACTACAATATGGCCTCAGGGATAGAAAAGACAGTCTGGGGAATATAATCAATAATTTTGTAAATATTTTTTAGGGGGCCAGTTGGACTCATGTCTTGTTAGGGAGATCAGTTCATAGACGGTGTAGAGGCCTGACCACCACACTAGTTCTGAAGCTGATGTTGAATAATATTGTATGTCAACTATAATTATATATACATATAGTCATGGGATGTGGAGTAGAGTGTGGGAATAGAGTCAATGGAATTGTAATAGATAAGTATGATATCGGGGGTGGGAGGGCAGTGGATGGGGGTGGGGGTTTGTTACTTTGTGAGGGGTGAAAAGGATAATTATTGCATTGTTCTGTACACCTGAAACTAATAATAAATAATAAATAAATAAAATAAATAAATAAAAAAGAAGAGTAATTTTATAAAGACCACAATACTTTAAAAGGTAAGAAAAAAACTGGAAAAAAATTGGAACGTCCATAATAGTTTTTAAGACATCTTGATTGTGGTAGCTTTTCTTCCCTCCTAAATATTGTCCATTTTTAAAAATAAAATGGTACCATGGACTACATATAAACTGGGGTGACTGGCTGGCTCACAATGCGCTGGCCCCTGGTTCTAGTTGAGTCAGGGTCAGAGACCTGTAACCCAACCTCCCCAAATCGGATTCTTTCTCCTGAAAATCTGAACAGTGACAAGAGAAACCTAGAACCTGGATATCATGGACACTGTAGACATGAAGCCCCAGAGACCCAGATGGACCCCAGATACCACAGTTTTGGGGCCACTCTGGCTATTGCCTGCAGCTCAGTTTGTTCTTTGCTTCTTTAAATCTAGGAGCTATTCATCAGGTGATTTTGGTTGTGATAGTTTAATTTGGCCAGAGTCTATTTCTATGGTGTACAACCTTAACAAATACAGTAGTTATATTACTTCTATAATGGAAAAAGTATATTATAAAGATGTATCATTTAAATAATCTCATGTGAATAGGCTCACAGGTAATGTTCTACCTAGGGTTGACAAGGGGACAGGGGAGAGACAGAAAATAGTTTTGCTACCTCAGGTGCCCCTAAACCCCAGCATCCTGGGAAGAGGGCATTGGGAAGCAAGAGGGGCAGGTGGCACAGTCACCTACAGAACCCACTGCCACTTTACACTAATGAAGCAGGAAGCACCTCCGGCAGACAGCTAGCATGAGGGCACAATGTTCTGAGGAATGGGATTCATTAATTCACGTAAAAACGCTTTATGGAGCACCTGCAATGTGCCTGACACACAGAAAGCAAGACCCCTGAATTGTTTCTGGCTCATCTGGTAGCTCCTTCATCTTTACCTGCTGAGCAGGGTGTCTAACCTGAGAGTTCACACTCAGTCAAAGAAGTCTGCTGAGAACTGCTTTCCAAAGGAAAAATAGCAGATTTCGCTTAATGTTAAAACTATCAGTCTCAGAAAAAGGAACCCTCAGACACTGTTGGTGGGAATGCAGACTGGTGCAGCTGCTATGGAAGACAGTGTGGAGGTTCCTCAAAAAATTAAGAATAGAATTACAATATGACCCAGCAATGCCTTTCTTGGGTATCTACCCCAAAAATCTGAAAACATTTATCCATAAAGATATATGTGCTCCCATGTTCATTGCAGCTTTATTTACGGTGGCCAAGACATGGAAACAACCAAAGTGTCCACTGATAGATGACTGGATAAAGAGGATGTGGTGTATATATACACAATGGAATACTACTCTGCCATAAGAAAAGATGAAATAGTGCCATTTACAACATGGATGGATCTTGAGATTATTATGCTAAGTGAAATTAGACAGAGAAAAGTCCAGAACCATATGAGTTCACTGATATGTGGTATATAAAACTGAAAACAACAAAAGAACAAGAAAAAGAAATGAAGAAACAAACTCATAGACACAGATAATAGTTTAGTGGCTACCAGAGGGTAAGGAGGGAGGGGGGTGGTAGAAGAGGGTAAAGGGGATCAAATATATGGTGATGGAAGGAGAACTGACTCTGGGTGGTAAACACACAATGTGATAGATGATGTATTACAGAATTGTACATCTGAAACCTATGTAACTTTACTAACAACCGTCACCCCAGTAAACTTTAATTAAGAAAAAAGAAAATATTTATTGTTTATCTAAAATTTAAAGAAAACTATCAGTCTCAGGACTAAGTATCTATATTTCATTAACTCCTTAATATAGGAGATTAAGTTGTTTAGATTTCTTATAAGGAAAAATTTCTAACATACACAAAAGGCGAAAGGTAATACAATGAGCCCCATAAAAGCATCACCCAGATTCAACATCTACCATCAAGAGAACTTATTTTAAAACTCACTCCGGTCTTCCAAAGGTATCTTTGATTCATCAGTTGGAAAATCTATAAATACTTTAGGGAGATCATTGATGTTCTGCTGAGAACTGCCATTTGCTCTTGTTTTTGAGGCAGCTGCTTGCTGAGATAACTGGGAACTGCTTTCATGGCTATCGCCATCCTCATCATTCAAACCTGCAGATGCTGATGTATTGGGATTCGTAGCGCCTTGATTGTTGACAACAGTGTCTCCCTGAAACACAAAATTATATCTATAAACAAAGTCCCACAGTGAGGAAGTATGGATATGCTCTATCATCAACCAGGGCCCTCTAGGCTGGTGGGGAAGCAACCGTTTTTAATAATGTGGGCTAAGGAGCAGAGATATTGTGTGCCACTATCAAAGTAGTATAGGTGTGGATTCTTCCTCAAGCTGCCATGACTGCTGCTTCTTGGGGGACTTGGTAGCTCTATCTAATGAACTGAATGATAATTGCTGACACAAAATAAGTACTTAATAAACATTTAGGATATAAACAAATACATGAGTTTCTTGAAGATGACAACTTCTATTTGTTTTTCTAATGTTTGTTTTCTCTTTCCCCAGTGGCTTTAAAATCTGGCTACACATTTGAACATTTGAATTACCCTTGGCATCTTAAGAAAAAATAAATAAAAGCTCCGCTTAAGCCATACAGTCAGAAAATTCAACCAGAACCTCTGGTGGAGGGAGTGAGTGAGCTCAGGCATTATTCACTTTTTAACAAGTGTCTCACATGATTCTAATATATACCCAGGGTTGACAACCACAGTTATAGGTAAGGACTTCTCAAACTTCCATGTGCACACAAATCACCTGGGGATCTTGCTAAAATGCAAGTTCTGCCTCAGTGACTCTAGTGTGAAACTCAAGACTGTGCATTTCTCACAAGCTTTCCAGTGGTGCTGCTGCTGGTCCACGTACCCACTTTGAGTGGTGAGGACCTACCCTACTCTTAGTCAAGTACACAGCAGGCACTTGGCAGATGCTGCTTCTCTTCCGATGTCTAAGCAAATATGCAAATTACCATTTTCCAGGCAGTATCTTAATTTTACATTCAAATGTTTAGGGTGCAATTTTTGTAGGATATAAAAGGGAATGTGAAAAATAAGCAGATTTGGTTTCAGACAGATGGTGCTTGAGCTATCACTAAAATCAAGCCGTTCACCAGGAAAACATAAGCTCAGCTACAAATATTCTTGGCAAACATATTTCATAAACTTACTCTAGAGACACAGGAGACATGGTGAGAATAAAATGGGGTTTTAGAGATGTGGGTAGAAATTAAGAATTGTCATTAAGTTTGTCAGAAGGGAATAGACTGGACATTCTTCCCTACTGGTCCATTCGTGTTAAAAAAATCTCTAATGGATTTTGAAGATAGAATGGATGACAGAGAAGCCAGATTCCCATTTACCATGTAACCATACAGAATATAAAATATCTCTGAAAGCTTTAACCTCATGACATGCATTATTTTCACCAGGTTCTGCCATCACTGAAAGTGAACAAGTGACAAAGTGCCTCCTTTTTTGTCCCATACCACCCTTAGCTACCACTAGAAAGCTAAGCAGTACCAGTCTGCTCTTTTCTGTGTTACTCAGTGGGATACTGAAAAAGATTTGCCAAATATCTTTGTAGCCAAAGTTTTTCTTCTAGTATAGCCCTTGGCTTCAAACATACTAACTAGAACATTATATTTAATTTATTTTATCTTAAGGATATTTTTATGGAGCATAAACACTAAAGAGTGAAGTAAATAGGCAGTATGCTTTTGAGAGAATGTGCCCTGCCCCTAAATTTAAATAAACAAGATTCTGAACATGTGCCTGAAGATCCTATGTGTCATGCTTTCAGTCTGGAGTTGTATACAGTGTACACTTATACAAAAGTGACCATATTTAGGTGAAAAGTAACTTACTGCTGTTTTCTTGATGTGATAAGAATATAAATAACGGATCAGAGAATTGATATAGGTAATACTGTCTTTCCAGTCTTTTCCACATTCACTCAAATCATGGTTGGGAAAAACTGCTGCCAGATACTCTGCAAATAGTAAAAAGCATTCATGAAAATTAGAAAAAAATTAACAAAGAAACTAACAAGAAACTTTCTATTTAAAATACCGAAATTTTCTCTTTTTATGTTATTTTTTAAATTTATTTTTTCAGTTACAGTTGACATTCAATATTATTTTATATTATATGTACAGCATAGTGGCTAGACATTTATATAATTTAGGCAATGATCCCCCTGATTAGTCTAGTACCTTCCTGGCATTACACATAGCTGTTGCAACATTATTGACTATATTCTCTATGCTATACTTTACATTCCTATGACTATTTTTAATTGTCATCCTTTTCTCTGACTCTTTCTGAGAGTTTAGAAATTCCATCCAAAGAGGATGCTTTGCTGAATATCTCATTTCTTCCAATGTGCAATTTCCTAAAACACCTAGGGAGCCAGTAACGAGGTTTTGGTGCTTTTTTAAAAAGTGTGTAACAAAAAGTCATCCATTTCAGGGTGCTAATGCCATTTAATAACCCAATGGATAAGTCAGAACTAAAAATAAAAGAAAACCTATAAAGAGAAAATAGTATTATTGCAAACATTATTACACCATGGTCTATTTATTTGTGCACATTACATGTCTATCTTCCCCATAAGCTATTCCCTCTGCCTAAAATGCCCTTCCTGTTTTCTTCACCTAGCTAAGGAATCCTTCAAATCCAACTCAAATGTCTTGTCCTCAGCCTTCCCTAATGCCCTCAAAGTAGTTGCTCTGCTCTCTGAGCTTCCACATTATCACACTGGATTGGAATTCATTGATCTGTTTCCCTCAATGTGTCCCTTTCTAGACTGTGAACTCCTTGTGGGCAGAAATACTTATTCCTTATAGCCTCAGTGCCCACAAGTTCTAGGACCTCCATACACATTTCTGGAAGGCAGAAAGGAAGAAGGCTAACGTGGATTAATCATGAGATTCTACTTCTGTGTTGCCATTTACTAGCACTGAAATGTGTTTTATTCTCCCACATTTATTTTTTGTTTTTCTCTTTATTTTTTTAGCACTGTTTTCAAGTTTCAGCACTGAAGAGCTGACTTAGCACTAACCATAAGCAACTATAATCAATAAAGCTTGTCTTATTCCACCAGTCTATGAACAAGTTTTATTCTTTAGAAGTTGTTACCCATTACATACTATTAAATTGTAAAATCTGGGTCAGACAGGTGACAAAATGAATAGTTCTAAGATTTACCAAGACTTAAGCATTATTTCTTCAACTGCCAATAACATCCATCAGGTGACCAAATGATTATAAAACAAGATTCCATAGTGATTTTACATACCTCTTATTGCAGCCATTTTGTTTGGATCTAGGGGTTGGCGGCTACTAGAGGTTGGTAGGTAGGGATTGACACCTACTGAGCTGCAAATCAGGACTTCGTTGGAGAACAAAACACGAACTAAGTAGCGGGCTGCGTGCATAGGTTTGTCCTTCCTTCGTGCGACCGTCAAATGATAATTAGAAATACGGACATTTCTTTTTGGATCACCAAGAAATCCTTTAAAAATACAGAGAAAAAGTAAAATCCTGGTTTTTTCATGCAAGGCTACCATGAAAGTGCCTCAGAAAATTAATCTAATTGATTTCTAATTCACAAATTTCTACTTGGGTGAATTTTTTTTCTATACTTATTTCTTTTCCTTAAATGAGTTTCTTTGATGCCATCTGCATAATTGTTAGCATTTTTTCACCTTTGCTAGTCTTGAATTTGTTGTACTTGAACAAATCTAATCTGTTCATTGTCTTGAATAAATTTAATTCTTAGGCCACAGATGCATATGTGAATATGTTGCTCTGAGATCCCACTGCTCCCTTTGACACTCTGAAAGTACACTCACTATTAGTGAGTGATATGTTGCCTGAAGACAGCCTAAAAAGTATGGGTGAGTATAATTAAGAAGATTTTAAAGTAGCTAGCATTTATTGAGTATCTACTATATATCAGGCACTGTGCTAAATATTTTACATCTATAAGCTCGGTTTCATCATCCTAACACTCAGCAGATGAAGAAACTGAGGCCCCAAGAAGATAAGCTATTTGAACAAGATCACACTGCTGGTTACAGAGCCACTTTTAAAATCTAAGTCTGTCTGTTTATAAGCCAGGTAACTCTGAACCATTAATCTGCTAATGTCTCCCATTCTTTTTTCTATTTCTTTTTTTTTAACACAAAAGTGAAATCAAACTTTATATATAATTTGAATATTGCTTTTTCAATTAACATTTTGAGCATTTCTCCATTTTCTTTTTTTTTTCAAGTCTGCATCCCTGTCATCATGTTTTTCTGATGGGTGACATTTATGTTGCACTTATGCCCTGGGAGTTGTATTAGGAGCTTCAGATGAATTACCTCATTTGATTCTCACAATTCTATGAAGGAGGTACTATAGTTTTTGTCACTTCACAGATGAAGAAACTAATATTTAGGTTAGAGAAGTGGCTAAAGATCACATGGTTAGTAAGATACAGAGTTGGGATTTGAACCCAGGCAGTCTGACTCAGGAACCTATGGCTCTTAACCATTATGCTTTACTGCCTCACATACCATGACTATACCAGGAGTCACTTAAGTAATTCCTTATGGTTGTTTATTTGGCTGTTTCTAATTCTTCATGATTCTGTAAAGAACATTCTTAGATCCAAATTTTAATACAAATCTTTTTTTAATTATACCTTCAGATAGAAATGGAATTACTGAGTCAACTGGCATAAATCCTTCTGTGGATTTTTATACAAATTACCTTTCAGAGAGTTTTCACCAATTTATACTGTTAATAACAGCGTATCACAGAACCCATTTAGTATAAAGAGCACAATTTTTTGAAATTTCTACTAGTTTGGGTAACAAAATAACTTAAAGGAAAAGGGTCTTTAGGACAGGAATCAGCAAACTACAGTCCACAGGCCAATTGCACCACCAGCTTTTATAAATAAAATTGTATTAGCACACAGCCACACCCATTCATTTACCACATCTGTGGCTGCTTTCATACTACAACAGCAGAGTAGTTGTAACAGACATGAGATGGCCCACAAAACCTAAAACAGTTATTATCTAGCCCTTTACAGAAAAAGTTTGCTGAGCTCTGCACTAGAATATTAATAAGAGATTAGCTACTTAGAAGTAGAGACACAAAGGAACTATAAAATATTAGGAAGGTTTGCCCTTAGAGGTCACGAAACCTGGGGTGTCATCATCTTTGCCACTGTGGCTTGGGGCAGGCAATACAGGAAACTGTTATGGAACACAAGCTTTTAAGTAAGAGAAAACTGGGTTAGAGTTCCAGAAATGCCACTCACAAGCTCTGTGACTTTGGGAATTGGGGGTAATAAAAGTACCTACGTTATAGGGAATATTAATGGAGAAGAGGCATGTTAGAAAACAAAAAGCTTCCATTAGCTTGTATCAAGAATGTTGATGAATATAGGTTAAATAGTGCTACTTGTAATATGTGTCATTTCACACTCACCATAAGTTAATGAGGAGGAAATACTTTGGTTATTGTTATTTTCCAATACAATTGGGTTAGTCACTGTTCCATGGCTGTTTTCCATGTTGGTTTCTGGTGTTACCAATAGCTTTACAGGTATAAGTACTGAAAGAAAAGAACTCTCAATTACAAATTCTATATCGAGCAAACCATCCTTCAGGTATAAAGGTGAAATCAATACACTCTCAAACAAAAAATAATAATAAAAGTGTTTGTCGCTAGCAGACCTACTCTTTAAAAAATGGCTAAAGGAAGATCTTCAAACAGAAAGGTTATGATGACAGAAGAAATCTTGAAGCACCAGGAAGGAAGAAAGAACAACAGAAAGAGCAGAAGTATGTATGCAAAGAAAGTCGATCATTCATTCATTACTGGAGAAGATGTAAAATGGAACAGCCACGCTACAAAACAGTTTAGCAATTTCTTATAAAACTAGACCTGCAATTACCACATGTATATGTTTTGTTTTTGTGTCATAGTAATTTCACTCTTGGGTATTTATCCCAGAGAAATAAAAGCCCATGATGACACAAAAACCTGAGTGTCATGCTAAGACATGAATGTTCTTAGCAGCTTTATTCTTTTTTTTTTTTTTTAGATTTTTTTTTAATTGGGGAATTGGGGGGATGGGAACAGTGCTGGGGAATTGGGGGAAGGGGAACAGACAAGTTGCTGTTGTTTTGTTCTTCAGTCTAGTTGTGGAGGACGTCGCTTCACTGGCCCAAGTTGGCACCATCATTGTGCTCTTCCCGGGCGAGGCAGATCAGTCGCCGGCTTCTGGACGGCCGCTCACTGCAGCTGCTGGCCGCTCACGCTGGCTGCTGGCTGCTCACGCTGGCTGCTGGCTGCTCACGCTGGCTGCTGGCTACATACGGTAGCCCATGGCAACCCACTGCCACAGGGGCTGCAGCCTACGCCGTCGGCGACTCAAGGCAACCCAGCTTCAGGTTGAGCTGTTGTTCAGCATCTTAGCTGTAGAGGGCAGTGTCACTGGCCCTCATATGTGGGATCCGAACCGGGGCTCTCCGGCATCCCAATCCAGTTCTTAACCATCGCGCCACTCGGCCGGCCCTAGCAGCTTTATTCTTAATAGCCAAAAACTATAAACAACACAGGTGTCCTTCAACAGGTGAATTGTTAAATGGTGGTATGTCCGATACCACAGAATACTATTCAAACATAAAAAGCAATAAAGAACAAAAAGAGCAGAAATATGGACAAATACAATATTATCATGAGTTTTGTAAATCATATGTGATGACAGAAACAAAAATGAAAACACCATCTGATACCTAAACAATAATAGTTAAAAGTGAGGAGGGCAAAGGAACCTGAGAGAAATTAAAGTTTCAACACTTAATTCTAAGTGGTAAAATGTATTGGAGATTTTTACCAAACGTTTAAAGAACTAACACTAATTTTTCATATACTCCTCCATAAAATAGAAGAGAAGGAAACCTTTACTCATTTTATGAGCCTAGTTTGCCCTGATACCAAAACCAAACAGAGACAGGAGAAGAAAAATACAGAACCAATGCCTTTCATGGACTTGGGACACAAAAATTCTTAGTCAAATATTTGCAAAACAAATCAATAATGTATCCATTATAATATTATTTATACCCATTCATGACAAAAACTCTCAGAGAGTTAGGAATAGAGGAAAACTACCTCAAGTTAATAATCTATCAAAAACCTTCAGTTAACATCATACTAAATGGTAAAAGACTGAATGTTTTCCCCCAAGATCAGAAACAAGGCAAGGAACTACATTCTCACCACTGTTATTCAACGTAACACCAGAATTTCTAAACACAGTAATAATGCAAGCAAAGGGAATAAAAGGTATACAGATTGGACAGTAAGCAATCAAACGGTCCCTATTTGCAGATGGCATAACACAAGAAAGATGGCTATGTAGAAAATCTCAAGGAAGTATCAAAAAAGGGCTCCTAAAACTGAGTTCAGCAAGGTCGCAGGATACAAGATCAACACTCAAAAATTCAAGCTCATTTCTATATACTAACAATAAACATGTGTAAACCAAAATTTAAACTATAATACCATTTACAACATCTTCAAGGGAAACAAAATACATAGGTAGAAACTTATTTGTTTTAAACTGTACAGGGTCTGTATCCTGAAAATTGCAAAAAGAAATCAAAGAAAACCTTAATAAATACATACAGACATCCAATGCTCATAGATGATTCAACATACTAAAGATGTCAATTCTTCTCAAGTTGATCTGTAGGTTTAATGCAATTCCTATCAAAATCTCAGAAAGACTTTTGGAAACATAAACAAAGTTATTCTAAAATTAGGATGGCAAGACACAGGACCTAGAATAACTAAAACAATTTTTTAAAAAGAATAAAGTAAGAGGAATCATTCTACCTGATGGTAAGGCCTACTGTAAAACAACAGTAATCACAACACTGCGGTTTGGCAGGGAAATAGAAACATAGGTCAGTGAAATGCAGTAGAGAGCCCAGAAACAGACCTACACAAATATGTCTAATTTTTTATTAAGGTACAAAAGCAATTCAATGGAGGAAAGAAGGCCATTTAAATAATGGTGCTGCAGTAGTTGGATACCCATACGCAGGAAAAAAAAGAAAAAAGAACCTCCACCTATCTCACACCTTATATGAAGTTAGCTCAAAGTGGGTCACAAACTTTTATGTGAAATGTAAAATATAAAACCTTTAGAAAAAAGACAAAGAAAAAATTGGGATCAACGACTAAGCAAAGAGCTCATAGACTTGATACCAAAAGTACTGTCTAAAAAAGGACAAGTTGATAAATTAAACCTCATGAAAATTAAAAACTCTCTCTGTAGAGGATGAAAAGTCAAGCTGCAGACAAAATATTTGCAAACCACATATCCAACAAAAGAGTAGTATCTACAAATATCTAAGCAGCTCTCAAAGCTAAGCATTGAAAACATAAACATTATTATAAGAAGACAGAATACACATTTCAGATAAAAGAACATACAGATGGCAAATTAGCACATTGAAAGATGTTGTACATTATTGTCCAAAGGCAAATGTATATTAAAACCACAACAAAGTATATACCTATCAGAATAGCTAAAATTAAAAAATAGTGGAAACACCAAATGCTGATGAGGATGCAGAGAAATTGAATCATTTATACTGCTGGTGGGAATATAAAATGGTACAGTCATTCTGGAAATAGTTTTCCAGTTTCTTATAAAACTAAACATGTAATTACCATCCTAGCCAGTAATTGCACTCTTGTGCATTTATCATAGAGAAATGAAAACTTATGTTCACACAAAAACCTGTACATGAATGTTTTGGCTATTCCTAATAGCCAAAAACTGGAATAACTCAGATGTCCTTCAGTGGGAGACTAGATAAACAAATCATGCTGCATTCATACCATGGAATAGTACTCAGCAATAAAAAGGAAGAGACTACTGATACATGCGGCAAGTTGGCTGAATCTCCAGGGAAGTATGCTGAATGGAAAAAAAGGCATTCCTAAGAGGTTAAATATGATATGAATCCATCAATATAACACTCTTGCAATGACAACATTATAAAAAGGGAGAACATATTAGTATAAAGATGGGTTAGGGATGAAGCCACGGAAGGAATGACATGAAGGAGGTGGGTGTGGTTATAGAAAGGCAACAAGAAGGTTCCTGGAGGTGATGGAATAGCTCTGTATCATGTCTACAGTGGAGAACACCTGAACCTAAACATATCACTAAAGTGCAGAAAACTAAATACACACACAAATAAATACATACAAGTCAAGCTGGGGACATCTGAATAGATCAGTAAATTGTATCAATGTCAAAGTCCCAGCATTGATATTTTACTATATTTTTGCAAAATATTATTATTGAGAGAGATTGGGTAAAGGGTGCATAAGATCTCTCTGTATTATTTCTTGCACCTACATCTGATTCTGAAATATCTCAAAGTGAAAAGTTTAATTTTGAAAAAGTTATCACTACGAATTAATATTAAAGATGTCAACTGTAATTGAAAAATGTTTTAAAGGGGGGAAAGGGTGAAGGTTCAAGTAAGAGGTTCAAATTTCCAGGCATAAAACAAATAAGTCAAGGGGATATAATGTGTAGCATAGGGAATATAGTCAATAATATTGTAACAACTATGTATGGTGTCAGATGGGTACTACATCTATCTGGAGGTGAAAGATGGGTGGGAGGTTGCGGGCAGGGTGAAAAAGGTGAAGGGGATTAAGAAATACAAATTGGGGGCTGGCCGAGTGGCCCATTGGTTAAAGGTTGGCTTGGGACGCCAGCTCTGAGCAGCAGGACCCTGATTCGGATCCCACATGAGGGCCAGTGACGCTGAGTCCTCTACAGCTAAGATGGCGAACAACAGCTCGACCTGGAGCTGGGCTGCCGTGAGTCGCCGGCGACGGCGTAGGCTGCAGTGGGGCTGGGCTGGCAGCTGGCGTGCACTTTCGTGAGCTGCTGTGGGCCACCCTGAGAGAGTGTCCAATGGGCAGCAAGCAACTGCCTCAGCCGGGAAGAGCGCAATGATAATACCAACATGGGCCAGTGAAGTGACGTCCTCCACAACTAGACTGAAGAACAAAAGGACAGCAACTTTTCTGTTCCCCTCCCCCAATTCCCCAATAAAATCTTTAAAAAAAAAAGTGCTACTTATAATGTGTGTCATTTCGAACTCATCATAACCGGGTGTGAGAAAGAAAGATTCTGAATCAGTATTTTTATCCCTGCCATTTTCCATTAAAGTTGTGTGAACCACTGTCTCAACTTCATTTGTGTGTTGGAATCTGTTTGAACAACATAAGTAAAACATTTTCAGGTGATGAAAGATAAGAAATCTCAACAGTGATTTTTATATCAGGCAAAACTATCCTTCAGGAATAAAGGAGAAATAAAGGCATCCTCAAACAAAGGAAAACTTTTAAAAAATCGTCACTGGTTGACTTACCTTAAAAAATGGCTAAAGGAAAATCTTCAAACCAAAAAGAAATGAAGTAAGAAATCTTGGAGCATGAGGAAAGAAGAAAGAACAGAAATATGTACGCAGAGAAACTAGATCACTCAAACATTGCTGGTGGGAATGTAAAATGGTATGGCTAAACTGGAAAACAGTTTGGCACTATTTTACAAAACTCTACTTACCATTACCATTGGATCCAATAACTGTGCTCTTGGGCATTTTTTCAGAGAAAAGAAAAACTGATGTTCTCACAGAAGCCTGTACTCAAGTGTTCATAGCAGGTTTACACCTAATAGCCCCAAACTGGAAACAACCCAGACGTCCTTCAACCAGTAAAGAGATAAACCAACTTTGGTGCACCCATACCATGGAATAGTACTCAGCAATAAAAAAGAAAGAACTACTGATATAAACAGTCACTTAGATGAAGTTCCAGGAAATTATACTGAATGAAAAAAGGCAATCCCAAAATGTTACATACTATGTGTGTCTATTTATACAAAACTCTTGAAATGACAAAATTCTAAAGAAGGAGAGCAGACCAGTGGTTTCAAGAGCCAAGGACTAGGCAGGGTAGGGGTAGGAGGGTGAGAGGAGAAAAGTGAGAGTGGTTTTAAAGGGCAATAGGTGAGATCCTTGTGGTGATGGAATGTTCTGAATCTTGACTATAATGGAGGACATGGAAACCTACTCATGTCACGAAATTATACAAAACTAAATAAACACACACACACACACACAGACATAGGAATACAAATAAAACTGAGGACATCTCAATAAAATCTGTGGATTGTATCAATGTCAATGTCCTGGTTGTGATATTGTATTATAGTTTTACAAATGTTATCATTGGGGGAAACTGGGTAAAGAGTACACAAGATCTCTCTGTATTATTTCTTACAATTACAACAGCTAAAATTTTCTCAAAATAAAACTTTTAATTTTTAATTAATTAGGTTTTTTCTAAAGATTTTTTATTGGGGAATTGAGGGAAGGGGAACAGACAAGTTGCTGTCATTTTGTTCTTCAGTCTAGTTGTGGAGGACGTTGCTTCACTGGCCCAAGTTGGCACCATCATTGTGCTCTTCTTGTGTGAGGCAGATCAGTCGCCAGCTTCTGGATGGCCACTCATAGCGGCTTGTGGCCTCTCACGCTGGCTGCTGGCTACACATGGTAGCCCATGGCAACCCACTGCAGCAGGAACTGCAGCCTACGCCATCGCCGGGGACTCATGGCAGCCCAGCTCCAGGTTGAGCTGTTGTTCAGCATCTCAGCTGTAGAGGGCAGTGTCACTGGCCCTCATATGTGGGATCCGAACCGGGGCCCTCTGGCGTCCCAAGCCAGCTCTTAACCAACGCGCCACTCGGCCGGCCCTAACTAATTAATTAATTTTTAATTAGGAAAAGTTACCACTAGCTCATATTAAGGGTTTTAATGAATCTAGATTAAACAGTGCTACTTGTAATATCTATCATTTCAAACTCACCATAACTGGAAGGGATGATTAAATACTTAATACCTTCACCACTGTCATTTTCCAAGGAAGGTGGGTTATTCATCATCTGAGTGCTGTTTGCCAGGTTGGTGTCTCCTCTGACCAACAGTCCTATAAGGAAAACATTTTTCAAATGCTGTAAGAAAAGACTTCAACATTATATTCTATATCTGATGTAATTATCCTTGCAATGAAGCAAAAATATATTTACAGAGAAAAACCAAAAATATTTGTCAAACATCAATTTATACTTAAAAACAGCTAAAGGAAAATCTTCAAACAGAAAGGCTATAACAGAATTCTGCAGCATCAAGAAAGTCAAAGAACAATGGAAAGAGCAGAAATATGGATGCAGAGAAAAACTGGATCATTCATACATTGCTGGCAGGAATGGAAAATGGTACAGCCACACTAGAAATCAGTTTGTCATTTTCTTGTAAAAAACTAAGGATACGATTACCAGAGGACCAGAAATTAGACTCTTAAAAAGGCATTCATCCCAGAGAAATGAAAACTTGAGTGAAATAAATGAAATGAAGCAAGATTTAAAACTATGAACGAGTGTTCATAGCAGCCTTACCCCTAACAGCCCAAAACAGGAAACAAATACATATACAAGTGAACAAATACATATGCTGTGGTACATCCATATCATGAAATACTACTCAGCAATAAAAAAGAAGGGATGACTGATATACACAGCAATATGAGTGGGTCCCCAGGGAATTACACTGAGGGAAAGAAGCCAATCTCAAACACCACATGAGTCCATTTATATAACAATTCTGTAGGGACAAATTATAGATGTGGAGAGCAGATTTGTTGCTACCAGCAGTTAGAGACTGGACAGGGGGTAGAACTGGGGGCAAATGTCAACCAGAGGAAAGCAGGTGTGGTTATAGAAGAACAATATGAGGCATCATGGTAGTTTTGGAACTGTTTAGGGGCTTGCCTGTGGTAGAGGATATGTGATAAAATTGTATAAAGCTAAACACATACACATTAATACAAGTGAAACTGGGGATATCTCAATAATATCTGTGGATGGTATCATTTTATTATCTTGGTTGTGATAATTTTCTATCATTTTGCAAGTTGTTACCACTGAAGAAATTTGGGAAATGGGAATACAGAATCTCTATAATAAATCTGTTATTTATTATACCTGCATGTACAGCTAAATTTTTCTGAAAATAAAAACTTTAATTAGAAAAAGCTGCCACTACCTTGTACTAAGGAAGTTGATGAATTTAGATTAAATATGTTACATGTCATAAGTATCATTTCAAACTGAGCAAAACTAGGAGGAATGCAGCAACATACAGAAGAAATGTTTTGGCTACTGTTCTCACCACAAAACATAAAAAGGTAAATATGTGAAATGATGGATGTATGTATTAACTCAATAGTGAGAATCCTTTCACAATATATATGTCTATCAAATCATCACATTGTACACTTTAAATATATTACAATTTTATTTGCCAATTATGCCTCAATAAAGCTGAAAAACAGAAATGAGCATTCAAACTGTTAAAAAAAAGAATAAAAGGAAAATAAAGACATTCTCACATGAAGGAAAGCTAAAAGTATATCTCACTAGATGGTTTACATTTGAAAATGGCTACAGGAATATCTCCTATCAGAAAAGAATGGTGAAAGAACAAATCCTGGAGCACCAAAAAGAAAGAAAGAACAATGAAAGCAGCAGAAATATGGGTGTGGAAAAACTGGGTAACTCATACACTGACTGCTGTTGGGAATGTAAAATGGCCCAGCCTCTGGAAAACTGTTCGGCAGTTTCTTATAAAACTAAACCTACTGTTACCATACAACCAAGCATCTGCACTCTTGGGCATTTATCTAAGAAAAATCAACACTTATGTTTATACAAAAACCTATACATGAATAGTCATAGCAATTTTACTTGTAATACTGAAAACTGGAAAAAAAATCCAGATGTTCTTCCACAGTGAACCAATACACAAACGGTGGTACATCCATACCATAGAATAGTACTCAACAATTAAAAAGAAGGAATTTCTGATGCATGCAACAAGTCAGCTGAATCTCCAGGGAATTATGCTGAGGTGGCTGTAGTTACAAAAGGCCAAAGTGAGGCATCTGTATGGGGATGAAAATGTTCTGTATCTGGACTGTGGTGCTGCATATCAAACCAACTCACGTGAGAAAATTAGGTAGAAATAAATACATACACACAAAGCAATACAATTAAACTGGAGAAATCTCAATAAGATCCGTGGATGATATCAATGTCAATATCCTGGTTATGATGTTATATTTTTGCAAGATGCTATTGTTGGGTAAAGTGTACATGGGTCCTCTCTGTATTATTCCTTACAACTACATGTTAAATTACCACAAAATTGAAAGTTTAATTTAAAAAACAGCTACCACTAGCTTACATTAAGGACATTGAAGGATCTAGATTAAACAGTGCTACCTGAAATATGTATCATTTCAAACTCACCATCATTGGGCAGGATGGAGGCAGATAAAGAGGCGGTAGCTAGGTCACTGTTATTTATCAATTCAATTGGGTAAGGCGTTGTCCAAGAGTTGTTTTCCACGCTGGTTTGTGCTTTGGCCAGCATCCCTGTAAATATAACATTTTCATGTGCTGAAAGACAAAATCTCTCAACTGTGAATTCTATATTGAATAAGATTATCCTTCAGGGAAGAAGGGGAAATAAAGACATTCTGATACAAAGAAAAAAATTTTAATTGTCCCTAGTAGATTAAGATAGCTAAATAAATATCTTCAAACAGAAAGTATATTATGAAATAAGGAACCCTGGAGTATCAGGAAGGAAGAAATAACAAAGGAACGATCAGAAATATGGATGGGGAGAAACTGCATCAGCCATACATTGCTGTTGGGAAGGTAAAAGGCACAGCCTCTCTGGAACTGTTTGGCAGTTTCTTGTAAAATTAAACATACTATTACCATACAACCAAGCATCTGCACTCTTAGGCACTTGTGACAGAGATATGAAAACTTATATTTAGTTTTAATAAAATGTTTATTTATTATAAATAAAACTAAATATAAAACTTATATTTAGAAGAAATCAATGGTAGGGAGATATTAGGGGTGGGTCTTGGGGGAAGGGAAGGTGGGTATTGTTGTAAAAGGGCAATAACGAGGGATCCTTGAGTGGTGAAAATAATCTCTAACTTGACTGTGGTGGTGGACGTGCAAATCTAATGATGTGATAAAATGGCATAACGCTAAATTCACACATGAACACGTACAGACAGAAACAAGTAAAACTGGAGGAATCTCAATAACATCTATAGATTCTATCAGTATCAATATCCGGGTTGTGACACTGTACTATAATTTTGCATGGTGTTATCATTGGGGAAAATAGGTAAAAGATAAATGGAATCTCTCTGTATGATTTCTTATACCTGCATATGAATCTTTAATTACATCAAAATAAAGCGTTTTTAAATTTTGTTACTTTTTTTTATTAGAGGATTCTCCAGTGAGATACCCATAGGTTTTAAAAAGAGCTGCAATTGGCTTTTATTGAAAATGTTGATGGATCTAGATTAAACAGCACTGCTTTTAATATGCACCATTTCAAACTTACCAAAATTGGGCAGCAGAGAGGAAGAACAGGCAATATTTGGGCCACTGGTATTTCCCAGTGCAGCTGTCTCAGAGCTGTTTGCCAGGCTGGTTTCTTCTTTTCCCGATACTTTCATAAGTACGTAATTTTCAGCTGTTGAAAGAAAAGAACTCTCAACCGCAAATTCTATGAGGCAAAACCATAGAATTTCCTTCAGGAAAAAGGGTGAAATAAAGACAATTTGAAACAAAGGAAAACTGAAAGTTACTGTTCCCCACTGACTTACCCATATAGAAAAGCTAAAGAGAAACCTTAAAACAGAAAGGATATGATGAAAGAAGGAAATTTGGAGCATTGGGAAGGAAAAAAGAACAATGGGAAGAACAGAAATATGGATGCAGAGAAACTGGATCACTCATATATTGCTGGTGAGAATAAAAAATGGTACAGCCTCTTTGGAAAACAGGAAATTTCTTATAAAACAAACATGCTATTACCACAGACTCAACAACTACACTCTTGGCATTCATGACAGAGAAATAAAAACTTACATTTATATGTATTTTAAAAACTACATGGATGTTCACAGCAGCTTTACACCAAATATCAAAAACTGGAGAAAAAAAAGGAAAAGCAATGTCCTTCATTGGATGAATGGTTAAAAACAACTATTGCACAGTGAAGACATGGAAAGCTAGCAGCAACAAAAAGGAAGTACTGATATATGCAAATGACTCTTCAGGGAATTATGCTGAGTGAAAAAAACAAATCCTGAAAGGTTATGTACCATAAGATTCCTTTTATGTAACACTCCTGAAGTGAAAAAAATATAGAGATCAGTGTTTGCCACAGGTTAGTGAGGTGGGGGTCAGTGGGGAAGGAAAGGGTGACCTGAGAGAGGCGGGCATGGTTGTAAAAGTGCAAAGTAGGGCATCTGTATGGGGATGGAAATGTTCTGAATCTTGACTGTAGCGGTAGATATCAAGCCTATTCATGTGATAAGATTAGATAGAAATAAATATAAATACACACAAACTACTGCAAGTGAAACTGGGGATCTCAAGAGCATCTGTGTTTTGTATTAACGTCAATACCGTTTGTAATATTTTACTCTAGTTTTTTTTTCATGGATACATACATAGGTGATAGTATATTCTTTTCTTTTTTTATTTTACTCTAGTTTTGAAAGATGTTATCATTGGGAGAAAAGGGTAAAGAGTAAAAGGGTTTCTATATTATTTCTTACAAATATATATGAATCTAAAATTATTTAAAAATAAAAAGTTTAATTTAAAAAATAAGCTACCACTAGCTTGCATTAAGGATGTTGACACATCTAGATTAAATAGTACTACCTGTAATATTTATCATTTGAAACTCATCAAAATTAGGTGGGAGGCAGGCAGGTAAAGAGGGAAGAACACTGGCCACTGTCATTTCCCAATAAAGATGGGTAATTCATTGTCTCAGGGTTGTTGCCCATGATGGTTTCTACTATTTCTGGCACATCTACAGAAAGAATATTTTTCAAGTGTTTAAGAAAAGAACTCTCAGCCATTAATTCTATACATAGCACAACTACCCTTCATTAATGTGAGAAATAAAGACATTCTCTCACAGAAAGGAAAACTAAAAGAACTTGTCCCTTGCAGGCTTACTGTTAAAGAAAGACTAAAGGAAAATCTTCCAATGAAAAGAACATGATAAAAGAACGGATCTTTGAGTATCAAGAAGAAACAACGAACAATGGAAAGAGACGAAATATGCATGCAGGGAAACTGTATCACATATATCACGAATGGAAGGTAAAATAGTATAGCTCTACTGAAAAAAAATTTTAGCAGTCTCTTATAAAACTAAACATGGAATTACCATATGACCCAGAACTGTCCTCTTGGGCATTCATCTCAAAGAATCATAAACTTATGTTTACACAAAAACCAGTATATTACTGTTCATAGAGCTTAACTTGTAATAGCCAAAAATTGTAAATTTCTCAGATGTCCTTCAGTGAGTGAGCAGATAAAACAATCAGCTGTACATCCACACCATGGAATAGTACTCAACAATAAAAAGGAGCTATTGATACATGCAATAATTGGTGTGAATCTCCAAGGAATTGTTTAGCAAAAATAAATAAATAAATAAAAAGTCATACCCAAAATGTTATATAGTATTTTACTCCATTTAAATAACAATATTCAAGTGACAAAATGATAGAAAGGGAGTTCAGCTTACTGCTTGCCAGGGGTTAGGGTGGGGAAGTGTTGGAGGAAAGGGTGATCAGAGGAAGGTGGTTGTGGTTATAAAAGGACAACATAAAGGGTCCTTGTGGTGATGATGGAAGTGCTCTGTATCACAGCTATGGTAGTGGACAGATACACTGACTCATGAAATAAAACTGCATAGAACTAAATATATGCATACATACACAAATGTAAATTTAATCAATGTCAGTATCCTGGTTGTGATATTTTACTACAGTTTCACAAGATGTTATCATTGGGGGAAATGGGTAAAGCATAAATAGAATCTCTGTATAATTTCTTACAACTACACATGAATGTAAAGTAATCTTAAAATAAAAAGCTTAATTAAAGAACAGCTACCACTGACTTGTGTTAAGGATGTTGGTAAATCTAGATTAAACTCATCAAAATTGAGAAGGATGAATACAGATGAAAAGGCAGTATCTTGGCCACTGTTATTTAAAAAAAAAAGTTGTGTAATATACTGACTCAGTGCTGTTTTCAAGGCTGGTTTCTACTTTTCCTAGCATTTCTATAAATAAAAAGTTTTCAAAGGCTGTAGTACAAGAACTCTCATCCATGAATTCCATACTGGGTGCAACTATCCTTCAGGAAAAAAGGGGAAATAAAGATATTCTCACGTAAAGGAAAACTAAAAGATTTTTTCCCCAGCAGACTTAAAGAAATGTTAGGAAATCTTCTATCAGTAAGGATATGATAAAAGAAGGAATCATGAAGCATCAGAAGGAAGAAAAAACAATGGAAAGGGCAGAAATATGGATGCAGAGAAACTGGATCACTCATACATAGCTGGCAGGAATATAAAATAACACAGTGAAACTGGAAAACAGGTAGTATCTCATAAAACTAAACATGCAATTAACATATAACCAGCAATTTCACTCTTAGATATTTATGTTAGAAAAATGAAAACTTCTGTTTACAAAAAAACAAACAAAAAAAACCTGTACATGAATATTCACAGCAACCTTACTCCTAACAGTCAAAAACTGGAAAAAAAAAAACACCAAAATTTTCTTCAACGGATGAACAAGTTAAAACTATGTCAGATCTATACCATGGAATAATACCATTCAGCAATAAAAAGAAAGGAACTAGTGATACACGCAACAACTTGGCTTAATCTCCAGGGACTTAACTTTCAGTGAAAAAAGCCAATATCAAATGGTTACACATGTGCATCCAACTAGACAACAATTTTGAAGGGACAAAGTTCTACAGACGGAGAATAGATCAGTGGTTGGCAAGAATTAGGGACTGGGGAATGGGAAAGGCAGGGCCACCTGAGGGGGATGGGTGTCGTTATAAAAGTGCAACACAAGTGATCCTTGTGATGAAATGTTCTGTACTTTCACTATCGTGTGGACATACAAACCTTCTCACATGATAAAATTGCATAAAACTAAATGCAGAGACACACAAATGAATACAAGTCAAAATGAATAAGATCCATGGATTATACCAACATCAATATCCTGGCTGTGGTATTTCAGTGTATTTTTACAAGCTGTTACCATTGGAAGAAATTGGATAAAGGATATCACTCTGTGTTATTTCTTACAACTACAAATAAATCTACAATTATCTCAATATAAAACTTTTCATTGAAAAATAAAAGTTATCACTAGCTTATATTAATCTAGATTAAAGGGTGTTATTTATAATATGTGCCTTTTCAAACTCACCCAACTTGGGAGAAACGCAGAGACATGGTGACAAGGCAGTGTCTGGGCCCACGCTGTTATTCCCCATGGCAGTGGTATAGTTCATCGTCTCAGGGATATTTGCCAAATTGGGTTCTTCTGCCTGGACAGATGAGATAACGTGACTGTAATGAATGTGTGGGGACAATTTGGGTAAGTGGTGGAGTGCTGCTGATGGAAGAGACATTCCTACAGGGTTGGTCCAGGCACGGTTTTCCTGCCTTTCCACTGGTAAAGATGGGCTACAATCTCCCTGGCTGGGGTAAGAGAGAAGAATAAATTATGCTCTTTTCTTTGGTTCCTGGACTTCACTTTCCCCATGAGACATATGATTGAAACTTTTTTGTGTAAATCCAAATGACACAAACCTATTATAAATCATCTGTGGGTAAAAATGAAAATGAAAAAGTTGGTAAAAACATTAATACCTGTTTTCCTTGCAATATCCTTTTCTCCAGTTAAGGATAAATGTTGAATTTTTATTGTAAGGTTTTTATTCCTATTTTACTCTACATTTTAATTGCATTTATATATTATGGTTACAAACATAACAATATTCAGTATCATAATTTCTCAAAACTAAACTTTACCATTCTTTCAACGAAGGTTTAGTCTCCCATCTGCTGCTAAAGTAAGTTTAGATCAGACTTGCTAATCTCACAGTTATTAGTTCTCTCTATTTCTAATTAATTGAGATCTTTAGGAACTAGGGGTTTATCAAAGTAGTAAAAATATTTTTGTAACACTTACAGTATTTTGCAATGATGGTTCCGCCAAAGAGTACCATATTCTTGACATGATTCCACAAAGCTGGGAAACCTGATTACCAGTGCAACCAACAAGGTCTCCCAAACCCTATCATAACAAAAAACATTTTAGTAGTTTCTATTTCAAAATAAAAGCAACATATAAGAAAATACTAATAAGCCAAATTTTAACTGCTAGGAACAAAGAAAAGTTCTCAAGCCGTCAGAAATTTCTTGTTTCTCACTTGGTATCTGATTGTTGGTGACATAGAGCCCAGCTGGCTGACACATGGAGCCCCAGCCTCCTTTGTGACTATACCATGTCATGCACACATTTTAAGAAGCTTTAATTCTGGAAAAATAAATGTACCACAATTCCTAGAACCCATCACATTTATGACGGGAGTCATTTTACATCAAGGAGGGTACTATTTAAGAAAGAAATTTTCAAATTCGCTAAAAGGCTAAAGAGCCTCCTTCCATATGATGACGGCATGAACAAATATGCAGTGAGCGTTCCACTGAAAGAACAGTGAGCCAAATGTAACAGATGCGACCTTTGGCTTCATAGTATTTTAAAATCATAACCAACAATTAACCTCATAAAACCTTTGAGTACACATCCCCTATATGTCAATCAGGTGACTGATAAAACCTGAGAATTCTTGAAATACCCAAAAATTTCAGTTGGACAAAAAATATACTTAAATAAGAAGCCAGGACCAGTTCCTCATTCATTCATTCATTCATTCGTTCCAATAAACATTTATTGAGGTCCTATCACCGGTCAGAACTACGCTGCTAGATGCTGGAAATGTGGACATCGAGGGGAAAAAACCAGCTCCTGTCCTAACAAACTCCCATTTTAGTTGGAGAGAGAGAGACAAGTAAAGAGACAATTTCAACAGAGAAAGTGATCACAAGCCCGGAGCAGTGGTTCTCAAAGTGTGGGCCGTGGACCAGCAGCATCACCATGACCTACTAGCTTGGTGGAAATGCAAAATCTCCCACCCCAGCCCTAATGAATTGGGAACTCTGAGAGTGGAGGCAGCGAGCTTTGTTTTTACAAGCCCTCCAGCTGATTCTGATGCACCATTAAGTGTGAGACCCACTGGCCTACAGGGCTGAGGTAAATAGTGCAGGCTCTAGGAGAACACACTTGGGCTTAAATACAACAATTCTGCCACTTACTGGCTCTGTGACCTTGGTCAAGTTACTTTACTTCTCTGTGCTTCAATTTCTCCATGTACAGAACTGGGATGAAAATCTCTCTCAGAGTTCTCTTGAGGACTAAATGGGTGCTATACGAGGTCAGACAATTAAGTTCCTGAGCTCATCCTAGAGAAAGAGCTACATACCTCATTGCTGAATATCACTATGGTCACCTTCGAAGTACTCCCCTTGGGAAGCTATGTACTAATGCCGGCGCCTAGTCCACCCTTCAAAGCAATTTTGGAACTCTTTTTCTGGAGTGGCCATCAGAGCTTTCGTCCTATTAACCTTGATGTCCTGAATGGCATCAACATGTCTTCCTTTCAATATTTTCTTTATCTTTGGGTAAAGAAAGAAGTCATTGGGAGCCAGATCAGGTGAGTAGGGAAGGTGTTCCCATACAGTTATTTGTTTACTGGCTAAAAATTCCCTCATAGGCAGTGCAGTGTGAACCGGCGCATTGTCGTGATATAAGAACCATGAATTGTTGGTGAAGAGTTCAGGTCATCTAACTTTTTCATGCAGCCTTTTCAGCACTTCCCAACAGTAAACATGGTTAACTGTTTGTCCAGTTGGTACAAATTCATAATGATTAATCCCTCTGATATTAAAAAAAGGTTAGCAACATCGTTTTGACTCTTGATCTGTACTGATGAAACTTTTTTGGTCGTGGAAAATTGGCTGACTTCCATTGTGCACTTTGAGGCTTCGTTTCAGGGTCATATTGGTACGCCCATGTTTCATCACGAGTGATAACACGGCCCAAAACATCGTCTTGCCTCTCCAAAAGGTCTTGGCAAACTTCGACTCTCCTTCGCTTTTGTTCATCAGTGAGCTCCTTCGGGACCATTTTTGCACACAACTTTCTCAGGCCAAAGATTTTCAGTTAAGATTTTCCTGTTTCTCTATCGATGTTTACTTGGTCTGCTATGCTTCTCAGTCAGCTGATGCTTTTGACGCATAATTTGATGAATTTTTGCCATGTTTTCATCAGTTCTGCTCATTACTGGCAGCCCTGACCTTTCTTCATCAGTGACATATTCTCACCCCTCAGAAAAATGTTTAGTCCATTTGTACACTGCCATTTTCTTCATGGCATTATCCCCATAAACGTGGACTAACTAACATGTCCCTGATTTCACTTCCATTCTTGCCAAGTTTAACAATAAATGTAATGTTTGTTCATTGCTCTAAATGAAGCTCAGACATTCTTGCGACATCACACAAAAACACAGAACAACAATAATGAATACCACTCAGCAAGACACCACCACACGTCAACAGGAACACAGCTGTGAGACACAGATATACCAAGTTTATAAAACTTTACCGAGCTGTTTGTACAGCGCTGCCAGTGTAAGCACACAGTGGCAAGTTCATGAACTTAACTGTCACACCTCGTATGGAAGGTAGGCCAGGAATAGCCCTGTTCAAAATCAGAACCTCCTCTCTCCCCCTCTATGGCCCACCCCTCTGTACATCCTTCCCCCAGAAGACTCGGTATGTTCCCTTTAAGCATTCCACTTCTGCTCTCAGTGATAACAATGATAAAGACTCACATAAATATTCTTTACTTTTCAAAGTATTTTAGCTCATTTTATTCAAGACACTAGATATGCTAAGAAACATTTATTTTTTGAAAATGTTTATTACCTCTAGGGCAGGGGTCGGCAAACTTTTGAGATGGAAGAGCCAATCCTGTCCCTCACAACAATTTAAAAATTATTCGAGAGCCATAAAACAAATGAAATCACCATTATGCAAATAATATCCTTTGAAAATTTTATAAATGAAACTATGATAGTTTTATTTTCATTTTCAATTTTACTTCAAAGCCACATGTACATACCCAAAGAGCCGGATGTGGCTCGTGAGCCACAGTTTGCCGACCCCTGCTCTAGGGAATGCTCAAAAAATCCTTGATAGTTACATATTTCTATCAATCTCTACCAACATGCTAGTTTTTATAAAATCCCCTCAAAACTATGTAAGATATATTCTTGTAAAAACAATGGTAGGCTGCCATTTTGTTTCAACTGAGATATCTTGACATGCATTTACATACTAAATGACATGTACATACTAAATTTTACCCAAATTAGACTATTTTCTATAAAGATTTGTATAGGAAAAATTAATTCAGTATTGAGCAATCTAGATGAAAGAGACTTAACAGTTATGGGATGTTGTTTTTTGGAGGTTTTTTTAAAGCTACACTATCCATATTTTTTTATTTCATATTTTTATTATTTCACCTAGGAATGCTATTCTAACTAGAATTTCTTTTTTTTTTTTTAATAGCTGAGCCATCCTGCCACCTGTTGGCAGCTCAGCGGCTGCTCAGCTTGGGCTGACTCGAACCGCTGTTGCTCAGAGCTCAAACTCTTGAGCGAGCTCTTAACCAACTGAGCCACTCAGCCGGCCCCTAACTAGAATTTCTTAATGTATCACAATGGAGTGATAACCATACAGAACTTAGTATGGTAAAATGTCTATTAATAGTACAATGACATTAAATGAGGTAAACAAGTTTTAGCTCAATATTTTTGGAAACCTACATCTAAGAGACAGAATGTTGATACCTCACAGCATTGCTGGAGTTTCTTAAGTTGGTTTCTGCAATTTTCACTACAGATACATCGAGATGCATTGCCCTCCTATTAAAATTATAAAAGTAAACAGTTAGTGCTTCATAGCACTAGGAGCCAAATAAGCAAGAGAAAAAATTGACTATCTAGTTTAATTGTTTTTCTCTTTTACCTACATTCCAAAAAGATTTCAGAAGTCTTATAAAACAGAGATAAAGTAAAACCAAAACCCACATTCATATGAGAATGAAAAAGGTAAGAGCTGATTAAAAGGGGGAGTAATGAAAAAAGTTACTATATAAGAACCTAGGTTTAATAAAAGCTACTGAGTATCAGTATGAACACATAGTTTATAATATATATAAAGACTGTTATAGAAATATAGATTTAGGTGTATGCATGGATTAATATACATACATTTATTTCCTAGCTCTGTCCACTAACAGGGCGTAAGATCAATGACACAAGAGTAGCAATGAACACATCTAGTGTCCAAATCTTGGTTTCTAAGCACCACTCTCCAATAAAAAAAAAACCCTGTGCTCCTTGGAGAGACGTGAATTACAGAGCTGGGGCAGAGAAAATATAAATGAGCCTGAACATCTTGTGATGTCAGAAAATAAGAAAGTGCTCAGAAAAGTAGTTATGTCAAAAGGCCACAGGAGCCAACTGGAAGGAGTTCCCAATAGCCAAATCTATATAGAAAATCTGATCAATAAAATAATATTGTATTATTTACTCATAAAATATCATAAATGCCATTAGTCCATATTGATATTATTTATATATCTATATTATATATAGATATCAAAGAAAGAACAGCTCTTCCTTACAAATGAATTCCAATTAATAAATACAAAGGAATGTGGGAAATAGTCACCATTAGGCTAACACCACGGTAGTGAATATTATAGGTAAAAACCATGAGCTAACTCAACTTAGTGGGCAAAATGTTGAGGAGAAACAGGATATTAGTATAGTCTCAAAGTGCCCTCCCACTCAAGATATTTATTAATTACAAAGGGAAAAACAATAACATTACAGTAGAAAAATTCAAAAGACACCAGGTTAACCAAGTGATCGATGTTAACATCACCAGTAAAAAGATATGTGGACACCATGTACTCCTGATATGATTCAGTGAGGTGACAACATCATTTGTGTGTTCTTGCCAAAATTTATAATCTGAACCTTTACAAGAGAAAGCATCAGACATACCAAAACTGAAAGACATTTTACAAAATAACTGATGAGTACACTCATCAAAAATGCTAAGATCATGAAAGACAAGGAAAGAATGAGGAACTGTCACAGACTGGAAGAAACTAAGGAGACACAACTAAATTCAATGTGGGATGCTGGATTGGATGCTGGAACAGAAAAAGGGCATGGGGGGCGGGGGAATGGTGAAATTCAAAAAAGGACTGCAGTTTAGCTAATAGTATTGTACCAATGTTAATATCCTGGTTTGGAAAACCACACTGTGGTTATACAATTACCATAATTTTAAGTTATACAGGTAAGCTAACATTAAGTGAAGTCATGTAAAGTATATACGCAAGAATTCTGTAACATTTTTGCAACTCTTCCATAAATCTAAAATTATTTCAAAAATTAGAAAAAACTCTGAAACAGGGTTCAAAACTGCTGTGAATTTCCTACTAGAGAGAAAAACAGGAACATAAAATGGTTAAGTGTTCACTATCTTGTTAGGTGCTCATTGTTAAGGAAGCATACAGATTCATGAGAGAGAAATATTTCTTGAGCTCACACTTCAGAGTTAACTCCACAATATATGAAGGCTGAAGAGAAATTTAAATTGTTTTCTTTATGATAGTAAATACAAATACACACACACACACACACACACACACACACTTGGCAGTTACCAATTAATATTACACAAATTTTCAGTCTGATATATATTTATTAATGACACTTCCACCTTCTTCACAATCAGGCATTCATGCTCATGTCTAAGGAAGATTTATTAATAAACCAAAAAGAAATGTGAAAGAAACAAATGAAAGAAAAGTTCAGGACTTCAATTTCACCTCGAAGCAGCGCCGAAAGCCTAAAGGACCTCTGCCCACTGCAAATACTATTGTACAACATCATGAAAAGATATACTTGCAGAATTGTTTCCTCATTAACCCAACTACACTTAAGGCATCATGTTCCATCAAGCTCGGCCCCTTATGTACTTCAGGGTAGACAGGCTAGTCTTCTGGTAATCTGGCACCAAAATGACTTTAAAAGCAAGTATCTCTAACTGCAAACAAAGAACCAAATGTTATATAGCTTTTGATTTTCAAATAATCCAACAGTGACACTTTGTGGACAAAATAGGAAACACTTAAGCACCTACTTTTCTTAATAAATTAATCTTTAAGGCACCATAAATCTTTTTTGGAATAAAACAGGGTATAAATAAGTAAATAGACAGCAAATGATTATATTTAATTATAATAATTCTTTAGCCTAAGGATGAACTGTATACTATCCAAATAATTTCAATATACACATACCAAGTTGTTATCAATATCTTTGTTTAAAAAATCATCTGAATTGGTCCTGCATTATAAATTTATTAGCAAAAGTTATATGTAATTATAATATCGATTAGTAACTACAAAAATAATATTGCCATCTTACCCTTATGTAGTGCTTTATGCTTTTCAAAGTGCTCTCACATAATTATGTCAGAAACCATGACTCTGGGTAGGCAATTAATATTATCCCCGAAGATGAAAATATTGGGGCTGGCAGAAGTTAAGAGAATTGCCTATACTACTTAGGTGATATTAGTATCCTCAATCTTATCTAAGGAAATAAATTTATTTTCTGTTAAGCCAAATTATATATAGTTTAATAATCTATTTTATTCAACTTCAGAGGTGAAGAAACATAGCAGAATATGATGGAAATGTAAAACAGTACAACCACTTTAGAAAACTGTTTGGCAGTTTCTTATAAACTTTCATCTACCTCATGACCCAGTATTTCCACTCCTGAGTATATACTCACAAAGAGACTTCCATAATAATGTTCATAGCCACTTTACTCATAATAACCAGAAACTGGAAACAACCAAATATTCCTCAAAAGGATGATGGATAAACAAATTATGGATATTCTTACAATGGCATATTGCTCAGCAATAAACAGGAATGAAATATTGCTACAAACAGATGAATCTCCAAAACATTATTCTAAGGAAAAGAGACCGTGACACAAAAGAGTTCACACTGTATGATTCTATTTATATGAAGTTCTATAACAGACAAAACTAATCTATGATGGAAAAAACATCAGAAAGTATTTCTCCAAGGTCCAGGGAGATGGGGACTTTCTAGGAAGAGGCATGAGGCAAATTTCTGAGATGATTGAAATGTTTTTTATCTTGATGGGGTGATGAATATACATATTTGCAAAACCCATTGAACCATACACTTAAGATCTGTGCATTTCACTGTATGAAATTAAACTCAATTTAAAAAAAATAAATAAAGCAGAATGAAAAAAATAAAGATTTTCACTTGACTATACAAACCTTATTATCCGCCCTTGGAATAGATAATTGTGGTTTTTTGTTCAATGGGATATATTCCACTTCTGCTGAGTTGGGGTTACATCTTTTTAAATTTGCTGGACGATTCATTTCTGAAACTTGTTGGTTACCTACACCTGCTAAACCTTCAACTTCTGAAAAGCAATACATAAGAAAGTTACTTCACATACTTATGACTTCAACAAATTTACTATGGGTATGTTCTCAGAATACCAACTCAAATTGAATTGGAGTTCTGGCTGAATTTTAGAGAAAACCATTTGTTCTTGTAATTTAAAAAACTAATGATCTAAACTGACTCAAGAGAAAAATAGAAAAACTCAACAGACCTGTAACAAGTAAAGCGATTGAATCAGTCACCACAAACCTCCCAGCAAAGAAAAGGCCTGGACCAGAGGGCTTCACTGGTAGATTCTACCAAAAATTTAAGAAGCATTAACAATAATCCTTCTCAAACTCTTCCAAAAAAACTGATGAAAAGGGAACACTTCCTAACTAATTTTATAAGGCCAAAATTACCCTGATACCAAAGCCAGATAAAGATACTACAAGAAAAGAAAATTACAGGCCAATATCCCTCATAGATATAGGTGAAAAAATCCTCAACAAAACATTAGCCAATGTAATTCAATAGTATATTAAAAGGATAATTCATCATGACCAAGTAGGATTGATCACAGGAATGCATTAATAAATCAAAGGGAAAAAATTACATAATCATCTCAATTGATGCAGAAAAGCCATTTGACAAAATCCAACACCATTTCATTATAAAAATTCTCAGAAAACTAGGAACAGAGAGAAAATTCCACAACCAGATAAAGAGTATTTATGAAAACATCGTACTCAATGGTGAATGGCTGAAAGCTTTCCCTCTGAAATTTAGGAACAAGAGAAGGATGCCTGCTTTCACCACTGCTATCAACATTGCACTGCAAAGTCTAGCCAGCTATTAGGCTGTTTTATGCTACTAACTGGTACACTTACAAATGGTTAAAATGAAAAATATGATATATGTAATATTTTACCACAATAAAAAAGCTTACCTGACCACCTTTACTGAAACTCCTATTCGGAATTTTTCCATCAGATAAATAAAAGGGATCAGACTACAAGTATTGCTCTGAAACCTCCTTTTTTCACTAAATATGCATTCGCCTTTCCATACCAATACATTTAGATATACTGCAATCGTTTTAAAAGCTTTTTAGTCTCCTATCATGCAGCTAGGCCATGATTCATTTAACCAGTCCCCGATTCGTGGATATTCTAGTTACTTCTAAAGCTTTGCTCTTGCAAAGAACACTGCTGAACAGTCCTGCACTCCTGCAAGTAGTTCTATGGGATAAATTTCTAGAAGTAGAAATGATAACTCAAAGGATATTCACATTTGAAAATTCTACACTAGTTCATTCCCACTAAGGAGTACTGTTGGAGTCAGCCAGATGTTCTATAACACACTAAGGAAGTATCCTGCTGGTTCTGCACATATTTTTGAACCAGAACAAATGACAAGTGGTCAAATGAGTTTTTGGCATCAGTTAGATCAGTGTTCCGCAAACTATTGCCTGCAGACCAAATCCACCTTGCCATCTGTTTTTGTATAGCCCACAAGCTAAGAATTTTTTTACATTTTTAAATGATTAAAAAACAAAAACAAAATATTTCATAAAATGGAAAATTATAGGAAATTCAAACGTCACTGTCCATAGTTTTACTGAAACATAGCCATACTCATCTATTTATATATCAGCTATTTCTAAGCTTCAACAGCAGAGTGGAGTAGTTGTAACACAGCCCTTATGGCTGCAAAGCCTAAAATATTTACTGTCTGGCCCTTTACAGAAAATTTGCCAACCTCCAATCTAAGCAATAACATTTCAATGTTTTAAAGACTAGGAAATCCAATTCTCTAAGCAAAGGACAAAAATCAAATTGTCATATAGCTAATGAAAAAATGCTCCAAGGGGTTCATGTCTCTTGGCTCTGTATATAAGTGAGGAGATGAATGGCCTCATATTTCCTTCATCACTGTGGTTGAGAAGCAACCATTGGAAGGATAAGTAGCTACAGCAATTCTGAAAGCAGGCCTCCACTTTCCATGGACTCTTTTTTTGGATACTAATGTACACGGTGCTATGTTTTTAATTTCAAGTTCCAGTTGTTTATTGCTGGTATATAAAAAAGGGATTGACTTTTGCATATTAACCTTGTATCCTACAATCTTGCTATAATTGCTTATTAATTCCAGAAGTTTTTTGTTGTTGTTGATTCTGAGATCTTCCACATAGACAATCGTGTCATCTGTTCCATGCACTCTTGACTCTAGCTGTTTTTCCCATAAGTTCAGCTTTTGCTTTGCCACCAAACAGTTATACTTACAGTTGCCAGGTATAAATAATTTTCCAGAGACAGAGAATATATCCTCCCCAATGTTTTCTTCCCCACCCTTTGTAGAGCAAAAATGGAAAAGGAGATACGACAAGGCTTAAACGAAGGAAAAATGCAAGCACAAGTAAACATTGTGATATTACTGTGAAGCTTAGCCCTCTGCTAATAACTAATTAATGTAAAAGATATAGGAATATTTAATCGATTTACTGGAAAAGGGGACCAGAAGCAAAATTTCATAACAGGGGAAATTTAACAGAATTACCATGTAACGTTTGGGATGGTGCCTGATAGTTGTCACTGCTGCCTTGAAAATTTGTTTGTATGGTCAGCATGCCATCAGTGGAAACTGTGTTCTCAGTACACTCTGTTTCAGAAACTTCTATTATCACAGGATCATCACTATTGTTGTCTTCACTGCCAGCTTCAATAGTTATAATAATACAATCTAAGAATAAGCACAGAGAAACTTTAGGTTAGATACCACATTAAATAAACAGTTTCTAGGGGAAACCTCCTTATAAAGTTATGGAGTGTTTAAAAAACATATTTTAACTGAACAATTATGTTAAATATTTTCATATCTCTAATCATTGCAAACTAGCTAAGAAATCAATTATTTAGTATGAAGCTTTGAAAAAATATGTATGTTTACGCATATGTATACAGACACATACAGTATTATTTCTAGTACTTCCGATTTTATAGAACAATAAATTTCTTCTCATTTAAAAAACATGACCGGGCCGGCCAAGTGGCATGATGGTTAAGAACTGGCTTGGGATGCCAGAGGACCCCGGTTCGGATCCCACATATGAGGGCCAGTGACACTGCCCTCCACAGCTAAGATGCTGAACAACAGCTCAACCTGGAGCTGGGCTGCCGTGAGTCGCCGGCGACGGCGTAGGCTGCAGCCCCTGTGGCAGTGGGTTGCCATGGGCTACCGTGTGTGGCCAGCAGCCAGCGTGAGCGGCCAGCAGCCGCAGTGAGCAGCCGTCCAGAAGCCGGCGACTGATCTGCCTCGCCCGGGAAGAGCGCAATGATGGTGCCAACTTGGACCAGTGAAGCAACGTCCTCCACAACTAGACTGAAGAACAAAATGACAGCAACTTGTCTGTTCCCCTTCCCTCAATTCCCCAGCACTGTTCCTCCCCCAATTTCCCAATAAAAACCTTAAAAAAAAAACATGACCACCTGGCCCATCCTATTACATGTTCAATGAAATGTTTTTGACTTTTAAATGATACAACTGATGTTACATAGCCAGACTTTGCGGAGATACTGAATTTTCAAACTTGTTCTCTAAAAGTTAATATTAATCTTTATGACAATAAATAATGCAGAAATAAAGTACAAAAGTAAATGTTGTTATGAAACAAATTCAACTTTAATCTCACAAAATGTGAAAGAGGTGGCCACAAATAAACTAGATGTGAAATATCAACTCAGTAAACCATTTTAATTAATCTGAAAAAGTACATTATGCAAAATATATGATATGATATGATATGATATGATATGATATGATTTCTTAAAGTTGGCCTGAAAAAAGAACATGTTTAATCTTGAAGTATTACATTGCATATAACTTGGATTCAATACATTTATCTGAAAAATACCAAAACATTAGAATAAAATAATTAGCTAGTATGAGGGGGTGTGGTGGTGTGAAAATGGTACTAAGCTGGGAAGCACATGATGTAGGTTCCAATTCAGACTCTGGAGCCATCCATAAATATGACCTTTGGGCCAGATACATCTACTTTTTGCCCCTGTTTTCACATCCATAAAACATGAGGCTGGGTGTGGAGAGTTGCTGTGAAAGTCACTTAACAGTCTTCACGGAAAAAAAATAGAACATTAGAAACTACCTGATTATCCAAACAAAAGGGAATTGGTTAAATAAATTATGGGATTTCCATATGATGGAATGGTATATAGCCAATGAGAAGCACATTCTCAAAGAACATTTATTGATATTAAAAATGCTTGTGAAATAATGTTAAGGGGGGAGGAGGGGAAAGATTCGAAGCAGAAAAATACACTACAATCCTAACTTTGAAAGTGGGAGGAAACGTAGCAATAATTATTTTCTATGTCACTACCTCTAGATGCAAAATTTTCTTCATTAGACTGCTCTGTATTTGTTAAGATTTTCTACAATAAACTTTAGGCTTTATAATCAGAAGAAAATAACAAAGGTAATTGAAATTTTATTTTTAAGAAGAGTGTATGTCAACAGATTTTTCAGCTAGAGCTAGTAAAGCTATTGACAACTCCACTAAGTTTTCAGTAAACTTGTAAAATTCCAATTAATTCTTTTAGGTATCTACATAACCTTCATAAGCAATTTTTAAAAGACATAACATTTAGACGTTTTTTGAAGATTATGCTTTCAGGTGCAAGGAACTAAGTTACCAAGAACTTGTCAGATAAGGCACAACGGTGAGGGCTGAAACCTACATTTCACATGACAAACAACTGAAAGAAATAACCAGCAAAATGGCAGATTACAATGGCCAGACCAATCTGATTTTTTTTAGCAAAACTATGTGCCAATACACTGAAAAATCACTTCCTAAATCTCCTGTGAGGACTCTTAAAAGCAGCCCTTCTGCTGTCCATATCAAACTTTAGAGACTACAAAGTCATCCAAAAGAGGAATAATGCTGCCAAACTTATCCCATCACCCAGCGCTTGCTGCAGGCAGGCTCCAAACTGACTCGAGCCTGTACCCTACTTTACAAAACTCCTTGCAGAAAAAAATGCGTGTAAAATCATTACTTGTAAACCTTCAACCAGTTTACCACTTCATGTTATAAAACCCTAGAGCAGTCTGAATTCAGAGGCAGCAGGGTAGAGGAGAGAAGGAAGAGATCCCCAACAAAGTTAGAGCCTTTTCTATCAAACAACCGTGCTCAATCATGTAGCAGGCAGGATGAACCCTAGAGCAAGCACGGAAGGGTTCCCGTGCTGCACAAGGGTCCTCACATTTTGCCGTGGTCTCTGATTCTTGCATCAGGTTCTATATGCGCAGGCTTCTCCACACATATATCTTTATTTTCTTTTTCCTCATTTACATATTACAATAAAACAGCAAGGCTGCACTATTCATCTTTGATCAAACGTGGTTATCATCAAAGCCTCAAAAATCAACGTCTCCATCCCAAAAGATGTTATAAGGAATCAATTCGCTAGTTTATCGATCCTTTAAACTCAAAATTCTATATACAGTCTGAGAGTCTTGGTCCTTCCTGGACTCCTACCTCCTCCAACAGGGAAAGAGAACTCAGTCCCAGAAACTCAGAACCAAGTACTCAACAAGCAGCCAAAAGAAAAGCTCACGTGTGCTGGCATCCCAGGAGAGGCTGTGGGAACCACCCCAAACCGCCCCACTGAAGTGCTGCTGAAATTCGAGGCTGCAAAGTTCAGACTGCCCACAAGGGGCCGTGCTCAGCAACGGCTCGTGGTATGTGCCCGCGAGGCCTTGAAAAAAATTCAAGGAAAAAGTGCAGTACAGGCAAGCTCTGGAGCCCCCCTCTGGAGGGCCCTGGGAAATGATCGTGGTGGCCCATCTCGGGAGCAGAGAAGGCTGAGATTGTTTCATGGCCATTAGGGGGACTCCTGGAAAGCATTAAGGCCTTCCTGCAGGGAACCAGGCCCGGCTTCTCTATGTGCTGATGTCAAGAGCCCCACTGTCACCTCAAGGCTCTTGGGATGCCACGAAACCCCAGGGACACCATGAGCCCCAGAACCACCTCAAGCCCTGGGACACCATAAACCTGAGAGACTCCACGAGCCCCTGGGACACCATAAGCTCGAGAGATGCCACGGGCCTCTCGGACACCTCAAGCCCGTGGGGGCGCCATGAACCATGAAGACACTGGAAGCCTCTGATACGCCATAAACCCGAGAAATGCCACGAACCCCTGGGACGCCTCAAGCCCGCG